>NW_024733231.1:2775887-2835887 GCF_018991925.1 Homarus americanus
GGCCTCGAAGGTTTAATCTGTTACAGTGAAGAAGTAAGAATGAGGTGATTACCTTGTAAGCCATAAGGGTTCTAACGAGGTGGAGTTTCCTAAGGCCTTTAATTGATGCCTTGTTAAAATAGTCTCCAGAATTGAACCTGCACCACAGACTTGATATATACAGTTTATTCTCAGACACGAATTATGTACGGATAAACATGTATATGTGTACAAAAAATCTGTATTTG
Source organism: Homarus americanus (assembly GCF_018991925.1). Lineage (NCBI taxonomy): Eukaryota > Metazoa > Arthropoda > Malacostraca > Decapoda > Nephropidae > Homarus > Homarus americanus. The sequence continues at coordinate 2,776,115 of NW_024733231.1, forward strand.
TATTCACGAACTTGTGTAAATACGTGTATAGACATTTGTACATACTCTAACAGCATTGATATCCACACAGCACAGCTTATTGAAAATATATTATACACCTCAGGCACTTAGGTGGATGTGGTCGTGTATGTATTGTATAACACACACACACACATACACACACACACACACACACACACACACACACACACACACACACACACACACACACACACTTACATTAACACCGTGACCCTCGTGTACGGACTTACATTTCCAAATTGAAGTCAAACAAGCCATAAAGTGGGATAATATGTTTGTATATATGTGAGTAAATATGTGCCCCCGTGTACTGTTTGCCTGAGAAGGAGTTTATGGCTAGTTTTTAACGGCGTGATGGTAGGCAGTGTGTGTGTGTGTGTGTGTGTGTGTATTTTTACAGGGATTAGCCCACCCGGGTACAATTCACTGACCCACATCGGGGCCTGGGGACGAAAATGTAATAATAATATAAAAAATAATAATAATAATAGTTCATGGTAAATGAAATTTATAATGAAAAATACAAAATTGAAAATAAAATAATAACAATAATAACAACAACACTGATAATTATTACAACGGCACTGATAATAATAATAATAATAATAATAATAATAATAATAATAATAATAATAATAGTAGTAATAATAATAATAATAATAATAATGAAAAAAAGATCAAAAGTGAGAAACGATATATGTACTGTATGTTGTGTTGTCAAAGTAAGAGAAACAATTGAGACCCTGCAATTGTGGGTAAATGAGGCAGAAAGTCAGATGAGCAACCTGGGACTTGGTCACATATGGCAGCAGGGTCTACCATTAGACAACACATTATGCTTCCAATATCTTCCCAGGCGGTAGTACCTCCCTGTTTGGTAGCTGCCTACTGCCTGTGTGTGTGTGTGTGTGTGTGTTCCTAGGTATCGATAAAGGCCAAAGCTGACGAACACTTTTAGATTATACGGTATAGTGTAGTGTGTGATTGAGGTGTGGAGGAGTAGTTAGTGGGCGCCATCTTGGAACACTAGGAGGCCGCCGATGCTCATTTGTCTCCTCCCCACATTATAATCCCACTGGGAGTTGTAATGCTTTAACCCTGATTTATACCTGGCCTCATATACTGGAGGTAAGTCTCTCTCTCTCTCTCTCTCTCTCTCTCTCTCTCTCTCTCTCTCTCTCTCTCTCTCTCTCTCTCTCTCTCTCTCTCACCACCTCTCCCGTCCCCTCCCCAAGACTTATGGCGGTCTTTGTGGCCATCAACGGGCGTCATCCGTCACTCATTGTTATTGCGTCCATTCACTGCCGCCTGGACACTTAAACTCCCTTTTCTTATTGATTATTGGAACACTTCCCTCAGCTATTATACCTGTGTCCCATTTATTATCTCCTATGTCCCGTCAGTGTATGGCTCATGTCCCATCCGTGTCCCATCAGTGCATTGCTCATGTCCAACCCATTATTCACCCATTATTCGCCCATGCCCCATCTTTAGTATATGTGGCTTATTTAACCCGTATCTTGCCTCCTTTTAGCTCTTTGTCCCACCAATTTCTCTCTCTCTCTCTCTCTCTCTCTCTCTTCTTCCCCCTACAGTACTCATAATCCACCAGTATTCTACCCATCACCCCCCCAGTATTCTACCCATCACCCCCAGTATTCCACCCATTAACCCCCAGTATTCCACCCATCACCCATCACCCCAGTATTCACCCATCACCCCCAGTATTCCATCCATCACCCCCAGTATTCTACCCATCACCCCACCCATCACCTCCAGTATTCTACCCATCACTCACACCCACCCATCACCCACCCATCACCCACCCATCACTCCCATCACCCCCAGTATTCCACCCATCACCCACCCATTTCCCTCTAGGCATTTAACACACTTCCCTAAATAAACTGTCAGCCTTGCCTCCGCTCCCCCGTGTTGTGGGTCTTTGTGTTCTGGAGGTGTTGTAGGTCTTTGTGTTCTGGAGGTGTTGTGGGTCTTTGTGTTCTGGAGGTGTTGTGGGTCTTTGTGTTCTGGAGGTGTTGTGGGTCATTGTGTTCTGGAGGTGTTGTGGGTCTTTGTGTTCTGGAGGTGTTGTGGGTCTTTGTGTTCTGGAGGTGTTGTGGGTCTTTGTGTTCTGGAGGTGTTGTGGGTCATTGTGTCCTGGAGGTGTTGTGGATCTTTGTGTCACCTCTTGGGTGTTGAGTAACCGTCTTAAGTGTCCATCATCTGTCTTTAAGTGTCCATCATCTGTCTCTTAAGTGTCCACCGGGCTGTCTTAAGTGTACACCAGCTGTCTCATGTGTTCACCGGCTGTCTTAAGTGTTCACCAGCTATCTCATGTGTTCACCGGCTGTCTTAAGTGTACACCAGTTGTCTCATGTGTTCACCGGCTGTCTTAAGTGTTCACCGGCTGTTTCATGTGTCCATCGGCTGTCTCAAGTGGGCAATTTTCCTCCTCCTTGATTAACCTGAACTTCTGAACCCCAGCGAAGTTCCTCAAGTCTCCTTCCTCGGGTCGTTCTCAAATTGGTGACGGCTGGGGACCTGTAGGAGGAGGTTATAGGGCAACTGAAGATGTAGTGAGAGAGGGTGTGAGTGTTGGGTCGCCCACAAAGTTTACAAATAGTGTGGCCAGGCTCAGGGTTCCGTGCATTTGGTTTATACTCTGACCCTTTTCCTCGTGTTTGGAATTTTGTCTTGGTGCTTCCTCTGTATGCATGAGACTTTGATTTTGGAAGTTGGACACATGTAGACTCTTCTGGTATTGATAGACTATATGCAGCTGATGTAGTCTCAGTGAATTAATTGTCATCTTGTTCCAGTGTTTAGTGTTGAAGTCGTTTTTACGTATCCATTTATATAGATAATTTAACGTGCGTACTTTTAGGAGTCCGGATATTGATTCCTTCTTTCCATTGGTGACCGTATTAAGGGGCTTGTAGTTGGAGTAAAATAACCGGTCAGAATTTTCGTAGTATTTATTTTTATTTTTTTTTTACCGTGGCGATGGTCTCAAACGACCATTTATTTATTTTTTCTTTAGCACTGTGTCCTCTCATCATTCCCCCATTCGCCATTCCCCATCCGCTCCTCCCCCCTCCCCTCCTTCATCCTCTGGGCGTAATGGGGAGACCTTTTATGTCCCCCAAATTGTGTGTTTAAATGAGACATCTCCCTCATTAGGATGACACAGCTTTTATGTGGTTGAAACCTGGCAGGCAACACCCTGGCTCCAACACCACCATCTTCCTTCCTTCCTCTTTAAAATTCTCTTCCAGATCTCATTTTTATATTATCTGTTCTTACTCTTTTCTTCTTGTATAATATGTACTTATCTTTTCCTACCTTGTGCTGCCACCCTATAGTCCTAACCACGCTTCTGGCACCCCTCACCCTAGCGTCCTCCTCCCTCCATCCTACATGCCCTGCTACACAATCCCTTCCCTTATTCCTTTACACCCTTTCTTCCCGTGCATCCCTAACACCCATCTCCCCTGCATCTTACCTCCCTAGCACCTAACCTCCCCCAGCACCCAACCTCCCCCAGCACTGTACCACGCCTCCCCCAGCACCCCACCTCCCCCAGCACCCACTACCGAGCACTCCACCTTTCCCAGCATCCACTCCCCTGCACCCCTCCACTATAGGTGCACGCGGGCGTGGTCTGGGCCCGCTGGTCGGCAGAGAGGACTCACAATTCGGGAATAATGAGGAATGAAGACTCCAGTAATCGTATTCCGGCCGGATGATTTAACACATTCTCTCGATCACCGGCCAAAGGAGCACCGGAGGCCGGGGCGAGACAGTGCCCAGCGACAGGGTCCGGTCAGGGCGATTTTCCCGCGGTATTTACATTGTTACTTCGACTCTGTGCACTTGCTAGGCTTGATGTGGCTGCCTGTGCTCTCTCGTGCGATTTTCGTGAAGGAGAATTTTTCATTTTCACTCAGTTTATTTTTCTGTCGTGTCGTTAATTCTTTATTTATTGATCTGCTGTTGGACGGCGTGGATCAGTCGGACCTGCACAGCTGCATTTAATGAAGCCAATTTAGTGATCTGTTTCCGAGTGAGATACAAATTAGTCATAATTCCCAGTGGCCAAATTCAGGCCGGATTATTTCCTAACATTCGCAAATAGCAATTGTCTGTGTCAGTCGTGCATCGCTTAGAACTGCGCACTCGATATTCAGAACTGGTTATTATCATAACGAGTTCTCAGACTTTAATTGGACCGTTCCGGCAAAACTTAGTCGTTATTAGAGCCAGCTTGTAGTGGGAACACTCAACCCTTGTATACTGCCACCTAGGCCGGCCGGGGATCCTCTTCCCTACTATGTCACACACACTGGGGAGACCACTTTGTTCCCGGGGGTGAGTCAGGGTGTGTAAGTGGTGGGGGCGAGTGAACGTTTTGGTGATATGGGGGGGTGATGGGGACTGTGTTGGTGGTGGTGGGGTGATGGTGTGTGTGTGTTGATGATGGTGACTGTGTTGGTGGTAGGGGGATAATGGTGTTTGTGTGGGAGAGTGATGGTGTGTGCTCTTCACCACCACACTCAGCACTAACTCTTCAAGACCCGTGCATTACCCTCCCCCACCAGCGAGTTGTTTAGTGTGTTATCACGCTAGACAGCAGAATGTTGCCGTCGCCCCCTTCCCCAAGAGACGTTCTTGCATCGTGTGAACAAGCGGAGCATAGAACAGTTTGCCCTGAGCACAGCGGTGCATCACTGAGACAAAGAAACTATGACAATGTGTACAATACCTCGCTCGTGGAGTTTCATTTTATTAAGGTACACAGCCACTGGGGGTGGGGAGTACTTCAGGTGAACTGGATGTGCTGCCTGGCCTTAAGAACTACAGTACAGTAGGCAGATAGCGCCTGTGTTGACTTTTGTGGCAACTGGCTGGTGTAGTGTGTACCTACTGTTTGTTTGTGTAACATTTGGGACTCAAGTTTACTGTGTGTGGCTTTGCTTACCTATAGAATATCAGTATACAGATATCTCTCTCTCTCTCTCTCTCTCTCTCTCTCTCTCTCTCTCTCTCTATATATATATATATATATATATATATATATATATATATATATATATATATATATATATATATATATATATATATATATATATTGAAAGACAAAACTCTAGATAGGAACTTTATTGAATACCAAACCAGAAGATGTGGGAAGTTGTGGTGAGTACGAAGTGTAGCGTAGGGGAACTTGTGTGGATGTTATTAACTCTCTGGGATACAAAGTTGGGTACAAAGAACCATCGTGTTGAGCAAGTTTACGACATGTAAATATTGGTGGTCGATGTGTGGACCCGCCTCCTCACTACCCCTGTCTTGTTGACGTGACCACCCGCTTACACTGTCTGTCTGCGTATTTGTCTGTCTTTCTCTATATCTGTCTGTCGCTCAGGTTATCTTTGTGTGTCTTTGTCTTTATATCGGTCATTCTGTCTAGTTATCTTTTCATGTCTATACGTCAGCCATTATTTTTTCTTTCTGGTTGTCTGTCTGTATCTGTCTTTTTCTCTGTACTGTTTCTGTCTATTTTACCCCAGTCTCTCTACCACACCAAGCCTTCTTCAGTTACTCCTATCCAAGAACAACAGAGACACACTAACAAACTTTGTGTGTGTGTGTGTGTGTGTGTGTGTGTGTGTGTGTGTGTGTTGAATGTATGTATGCGAGTTTGTACGCCTAAACATATATCTATGTGTTTTACGTAAACATGTATATGCTGAACATTTATTGAAGAAGGTAATGGTTTTTTTTTCTAATTACGTAACTGTATGTGTGTGTCCAAATCCTGTACAAGTCTGAATGTCTGTGTGTCTGTGTCTGTGTGTCTGTGTGTCTGTGTCTTCCTTGACTTAATCAGGTTTATTGTGTTTTCCCCCCACATATCAGTTGTACTGTGGATGGAAATGAAGTAATCTCCTTTACCTTACGTTCACTGGGAGTCATAGAGAGGCGGTCCAACAAGATTGAAAATTCAGGGGAAGTCTTGTCGAAGATGAAGGAGTCCAGAGATGACCTCAGCCTCACTTTTGATCTTGAACCTGAGGGGAAGGGGGGTAAGGTGATGGGGAGAGGGTGAAGAATATGTATACAAAAAATAGACATTACACTACTTGCTTAAGGAGATAAAGCAAGAATAATGGCAAGATGGACGAGAGATATTTAACTAATACATAAATGATTGGACTTCGTTTTTTTGGAGTTACATTTAAAGGTTATATTGGGTGATATTAGCCAGTTGAGGGAAACATAAAATGGACTGGTGATTAATTCGCTTCTTTTGTGAAATATAAATAATAACAAATGAAGATGGAAGAGAGAAATATCGAGAAAAGAAAAAGACTTGATAAACGTTCAAGTGAAAATATATTAGGTGATAATAGGCAGAAAAAGAAGAAGAAATAGCCGGAAAAGGAAGGCTAAGAGACAGCTTTTTAAAGGAGGTGAAGTGAAAATTATCTTAATGTGACAGACAAATATTTAAAGAATAAAGATAACGGTTAATAAAATGGTGGTGAAGGACGTGTTGGCTGATGGGGGGGAGGGAGAAAGACAGAAGGGATAAATATTATAAACAAAGAAAGATGCAAAAAAACACTTAAGAATAAAGAAGAAAAAAATAGAATATATTAATAAAATTCAATTCAATGAAAAGTTTAATATTTGAGAAAGGGAAAAAGAAATGGTAATTGATTTATTGTAAAGTTAGATCAGGTATTAGTTTGTGAAAGATGTATATATTGTAAATTGTGTAAGGTGTGATAGGTTAACAAGAGTGCATCCAATAAGGTGATATAAAGAACACCTGTGATAGTCAGCTGGTTACCTGTCACGTCATTTGGGAGAGAATTTGTTTTCTATTTCTGAATGTGTCATACAGTCAGTCAGTCAGTTAGTCAGTCAATCAGTCAGGATTACTCTTCAAAGAGCTACAATATCTAACGTGGCTAAATGTAGAATGAAAAATTAACAGTGAAATATTTGATGATATGGAGGAATAACTCACCACAGCCCAGAGGTTACACGGGGTTATACAGGCAGGGTTAGGTGGGGGGGCTACTATGTCACAACACCCCGGTAGACGTCACAACACCCAGGAAGACGTCACAACACCCAGGAAGACGTCACAACACCCAGGTAGACGTCACAACACCGAGGTAGACGTCACAACACCCAGGTAGACGTCACAACACCCAGGTAGACGTCACAACACCCAGGTAGACGTCACAACACCCAGGTAGACGTCACAACACCCAGGTAGACGTCACAACACCCAGGTAGACGTCACAACACCCAGGTAGACGTCACAACACCCAGGTAGACGTCACAACACCCAGGTAGACGTCACAACACCCCGTAGAACACCCCGGTAGACGTCACACGGTAGACGTCACAACACCCAGGTAGACGTCACAACAACCCGGTAGACGTCACAACACCCAGGTAGACGTCACAACAACCCGATAGACGTCACAACACCCTGGTAGACGTCACAACACCCCGGTAGACGTCACAACACCCAGGTAGACGTCACAACAACCCGATAGACGTCACAACACCCAGGTAGACGTCACAACACCCAGGTAGACGTCACAACAACCCGATAGACGTCACAACACCCAGGTAGACGTCACAACACCCCGGTAGACGTCACAACACCCCGGTAGAAGACTGAACACCCAAGGAGGTTCTTGTTGGACTCTCCAGAACTACTCTGAAGACTTCTAGAACCTCTTAAGTACCTCTTAATATCCCGGGGAATTCCTGGAGATTTTCGGCGACACATGATCGTCTCTGTAGACACTTGGAGATATATGAACATCTTTAAAAACTTCTGGCGACCCTTGGTTACTCACGGAGACCCCTGGAGACTCTCTTGATAACTCATGGAGACACACAGAGACTCTTGATAACTCATGGAGACACACAGAGACTCTTGATAACTCATGGAGACACTTGGAGACTCTTGGTCTCTTTTGAATACGCCTAGAAATCATTGGTCACTCGTGGAGACGCTTGATCATTCATGGAGACGCTTGATCATTCATGGAGACGCTTGATCATTCATGGAGACGCTTGATCATTCATGGAGACTTGATCATTCATGGAGACGCTTGATCATTCATGGAGACGCTTGATCATTCATGGAGACGCTTGATCATTCATGGAGACACCTGGACACTCATGGAGACACCTGGAACACTCATGGAGACACCTGGACACTCATGGAGACACCTGGACACTCATGGAGACACCTGGACACTCATGGAGACACCTGGACACCCATGAAGATGATACGGGAGGGGGGTGTTGAAGGTGACCTCCTGATGGACACCTTCCCTCCCCAGCCGCTCCTAACCTCTACCACCACAACAACCAGCATCACCACCACAACAACCACCATCACTACCACAACAACCACCACACCAACCACCATCACCACCACAACAACCACCATCACCAACAACCACCATCACCACCACCACAACAACCACCATCACCACCACAACAACCACCACAACACCAGCATCACCACCACAACAACAACCACCACAACAACCACCATCACCACCACAACAACCACCACACCAACCACCATCACCACCACAACAACTACCTTACAAACCACCGTCAGCACATAACCACACCATCATGCTCTCTGCCTTGTATCATCACTAACATTACTGTTAAGACATTTAGCCTGCCACCACAACAACCACAACCACCCAGATTATTACCAGTAACTGTATTTCGTCCACAACCATCATTATCAGTAAACAACGACCATTCACTGCACAACACCAGCAACCACCACCCAGCACACTCATCAACAACCACCATTCAGGACACACAAAAGCAACCACCATCTACCTGACAACAACCACCACCATCCAGCACACACTAACAATCACCACCTAGCACGACCACCATCCAGGGAAAGCGCTATTCATCCTGGGAATTCCAAGAGACAAAGCAAGGTAGAGGAGAAGGCCATGTAATCAATGAAGGTCCAACAGAGACGAGTAAAGTACAGATGCTATTTTTATTACCATGAGAGCCTCCACCACCTGCCGCCACCAGCGTATTATAGTGCGTTTTGCTTCGCCAGGGGAGGCAGCTTTAAGGTAGCAAGACTTATTACAGGTTTGCAGGCACCACGAGTAGGTGTTTCTCTCTTTCTCTCTCTTTCTCTCTCCCTCTCCCCCCCCCTCTCTCTCTCTCCACGGCGTTAGTGAGAATGTGCACATTACCTGCCAGTCTCTCAAGTCACCTGCCTCCCTCACATACTACCTGCCACCCGCATACTTCACCTGTCACCCTCATGTCTCACCTGCCACCCTCACATCTCACCTGCCACCTGCATACCTCACCTGTCACCCTCACGTCTCACCTGCCACCCGCATGTCTCACCTGTCACCCTCACACCTCACCTGCCACCCTCACAACTTACCTGCCACCCTTACAACTCACCTGCCACCCTTACAACTCACCTGCCACCCTTACAACTCACCTGTCACCCTCACAAGTCACCTACCACCCGGCTGTCCTCTTTGGCAGAGTTAACTGTAATATTATTGGCTCACTCTTCTCCCCAGGCATCCTCACGTGTAGTAAACCTCCCCCAGCATCCTCATACTTTACCCCATTCATGTCGCGCTCATACCCCACCCCACCCAACCCCACCCCACCCCACCTCACCTCAGCAACCCGCCCACCCCACCCATCTCACCCACCACCCTGGCGACCTCTGTTATTCCTGGCTGTCTTCATTAAGGAGGCAGGTGAAGATGTTACCTGTGTCAGCTTGTGTGTTGGCGGTGTCTTCACTATCACTAACTGGATCTTCCTCACCAGCACCATGCACCATCATCACCATCTTTCTCACTCTTGTTACCTTTATCTTCACCATAATTATCGTCATCACCATAAGCTTCACTATTGTTATCATCATCATCTTCATTATCATCATGTCGACTACACCATTATCACTGTCCAGCATTTTCACCACGATCAACATCCATTATTATCACCATTATCATTAATCGTTTCCAACACCACACCACCACAACTATCCACCACACCACCACCACACCACATCACCACACCACACCATATCACCACCACCACCACCAGTGTTGATCATCGCACCGTTATTTAGCGTGAGGTGGTCCTGACGTGGGAGTGTGCCAGCCGGTGCCATCACCTTGTGGCACCCTCTGCGTCTCGTCTCTGTCACACCATCCATGTGTCATTTTTTGTGTCATCATCATTACTTTCCCTCCCTGGTGTCTCATCACTATCGCCATCACTGATGTGCCTTCATCATCATCATCATCATCACCATCACTCTGGCGTGCCATCATCATCACCATCACTCCGATGTGCCTTCATCGTCATCATCATCATCATCATCATCATCATCACCATCACTCTGGCGTGCCATCATCATCACCATCACTCTGATGTGCCTTCATCATCATCATCATCATCATCATCATCACACCATCAATGGCGTGCCATCATCATCATCACCATCAATGACGTGCCATCATCACCATCATCATCATCACCATCAATGACGTGCCATCATCATCACTCAGGCGTGCCATCATCACCACCACCACCACCACCACCACCGTGCCATCCTCATCATTATCATTATCATCATCACCATCAATGGCGTGCCATCATCATCACCACCACTCAGACGTGCCATCCTCATCATCATTATCATCATCACCATCAATGGCGTGCCATCATCATCACTCTGGCGTGCCATCATCATCACCATCCTCCAGCTCGGTGTTGCAGACGGGAGCTTTAATCACCACTGTCTCACACTTGTCATCGCCTCTGCCGCATCCCAAGTCTTCCTGATTCGGCGTCCCAATCACCACTAAGGCGACCTAATCCCAGCAGTATTTTACCAGCTTTTCACCACAAGCACCACGCATCTCTCTCTGTCACCAGTATTTATCAAAACACGATAACGAAATATCACCATTCCTTATTACCATCCGCATAATATTGGGTCACCAGGTCACCTAAGTCACCAGTATTAGGAAATTGTTAATCACGCATACCACCTTAATACTATCGGCATCACATATATGCCTGTCACCACCTCTGACCTGTCACCACCTCTGACCTGTCACCACCTCTGACCTGTCACCACCTCTGTCACCACCTGTCACCACTGATCCAGTCACCATGTCTCCAGTCACCACTGAGACCATGTCTTATCCAGATGTCTTAGTCATGTCATCACCATGTCTTATCCAGTCACCACTATTATGTCTTATCCAGTCACCACTATTATATCCAGTCACCACCATCCAGTCACCACTATTATGTCTTATCCAGTCACCCAATGTCACCCCAGATTATGTCTTATCCAGTCACCACTATTATGTCTTATCCAGTCACCACTAATATGTCTTATCCAGTCACCACTAATATGTCTTATCCAGTCACCACTATTATGTCTTATCCAGTCACCACTATTATGTCTTATCCAGTCACCACTATTATGTCTTATCCAGTCACCACTATTATGTCTTATCCAGTCACCACTAATATGCCTTATACAGTCACCACTATTATGTCTTATCCAGTCACCACTAATTTGCCTTATCCAGTCACCACTAATTTGCCTTATCCAGTCACCACTAATATGTCTTATCCAGTCACCACTAATCATACTATTCTCATCCCCTCGTACCAGCACACTCCAATCACCATCATAATCACTGTTTACCTAATCACCTCTTATGTCGCACCAAGACGCCCTCAGTTTCACACCAATGGCAATCATGGATTTAAATCACCATTAATTGAGGGTGAATGTGATGGTGTCCTGATTTGCATACGTGACGTCATGACAATAATTACGAGCAATTGGTAAGAGGATGTTTCGTGTGGCCAGGAGTACAGGTAGAGATGTTTCGTGTGGCCAGAAGTACAGGTAGAGATGTTTCGTGTGGCCAGGAGTACAGGTAGAGATGTTTCGTGTGGCCAGGAGTACAGGTAGAGATGTTTCGTGTGGCCAGGAGTACAGGTAGAGATGTTTGTGTGGCCAGGAGTACAAGTAGAGAAGGCTGTATATCGTGTGGCCAGGAACAAAGGCAGCGTATGTACCGTGTTTTTTGTGGCCAGGAACAAAGGCCAAGCGTATGTACCGTGTTCTTTGTGCCAGGAACAAAGGCCAACATGTACCATGTTCTTTGTGGCCAGGAACAAAGGCTAAGTGTATATACCGTGTTCTTTGTGACCAGGAACAAAGATCAAGCGTATGTACCGTGTTCTTTGTGACCAGGAACAAAGGCCAAGCTTATGTACCGTGTTCTTTGTGGCCAGGAACAAAGGCCAAGCGTATGTACCGTGTTCTTTGTGGCCAGGAACAAAGGCCAAGCGTATGTACCGTGTTCTTTGTGGCCAGGAACAAAGGGTAAGTGTATATACCGTGTTCTTTGTGACCAGGAACAAAGGTCAAGCGTATGTACCGTGTTCTTTGTGGCCAGGAACAAAGGTAAAGAGGACATCTCGTGCTGTGGATGGGAGGAAATGGCCTTGTTTACCCTCTGTCATAGTCATGGTGCACTTGACCAGGAAATTAAAGCACGGCCAGCAGTCTGAATGAAATAACTAGGCAATCATTCATTTATCATGTTAGGCTCTTTGTCGTCCAGTTAACAGGAGTACGAACACAGACCCGCTCTCCCATTTATTTATTTATCATTTGAAGCACGAACCTAACCTAACCTAACCTAACCACGTCACAACACCATCACAGACTGCCTCATCTGGACTACATTCCATTTCAAGAGGATTATTTTTGAGTCTGCCTAGTGCATTTCCTTTCCTCTCCCATCATGTGCTCCTCCTCCCCACTACTCCCACTTGAGAGCGGTGTGTAGACCTGTGTCCGTTTCTTTGTTTAGGATATAAAGACAGGACATAGTTACACACACACACACACACACACACACACACACACACACGTAATTATCGACCATGGTTGTGTAGAAAGATAAGTACAGTATGAACAAATTTGGTAAAATTTTAAGTGTTTTAAAAATTACATTACATAAATATTCTTTGGTGATAATGCAAGATTCCTGCACCGGTAGTGAAGAAGATCTCGCAGTATGAGTCATATTTCCAAATAGAAAAACGTCTCCACTGATTCTGTGGGAAGTACTAGTGCTGTTAATAAGAGAGTTACTGATAATGTAAAAATATTAATGAATCAATACTGTAAGAAAGGGTATTAATTATGTGTAAAGATATACCGTAAGTGCTTCATTTACTTACCAATGCTGTAAAAAAATGCTAATACTTTAAAAAGAAGATTTTTTACCAATGCTTAAAATATGTAATAACAAATAATGTAAAAATATATATTTTCTTTACTATAAAATCATATATTTACGAATTCCATGAAAGATATATATACCGTTAATGTACAAAAGGTCCAATTCTATGGAAACAACATTTAAAAAGAGTTATCAATATTCGTCAGCGTAAAAATTGGGTTTTCACCGTCAGTGAATCTTTCAGTTCCTGATGCAGTAAAAAATACAGTGCCTCAGGCCAGGGGCTGTGTGCCAGTACCTGGAAATTTACTGTAAATGTTGTAACTGATCAGGAACTGCTCCCTCAGTAGGTAGGACCACGTAACAATAAGCTCGGGAATGTATTGTTATTGATTTGGCGATTGTGTTCTGGTAAAGTAAACACGCTGGGAAAAGTGGGAATAGTGGATAAGTAAACTGTGACTAGAGTACAGTAAGCGGAAATAATGGACAAATTGATTTAAATTAAATGTAGATAGGAGGTATATTAACTGGAAATAGTAGGCAAATAACATTGGAATCTATCTTAAATTAACTGGGAATGTTGGTTAAATAAACTTGAATAGTGAGTAAACTGAATAGGGAGAGTAGATGAATAAACTGGGACTATTGTTAAATCAACCGAGAGTAGCAGGTAAACTACTGAAAAGACCAAGTAACTTAATTATAAAAACCTTATTAAACTTTCTGGAATAGTTGAATTAAGTTGGAATAGACAGATTAAACCAAAAATAACAGGTAACGAGTAACAGTTCAATATCCGAGTACAGGTAATGAGTAACAGGTGAATATCCGAGTACAGGTAATGAGTAACAGGTGAATATCCGAGTACAGGTAGCGAGTAACAGGTGAATATCCGAGTACAGGTAATGAGTAACAGTTCAATATCCGAGTACTAGTAAATAATTCGGAATAGAAGGTTGCTTAAATTGAGAGCAACGGTTGGATTAACTTACAGGTAGATTAACTGAGAAGATTAGGAATATTAATTAGGAGATAATGGGAACATTAACTGGGAATATTGTGATATTAACCGTGAAATGTTGCGAGAGAGGAGACGGTAATGATAGAAGTGTGGGAGTGTTGTGTTAGTGGTGTGGGAGTGTTGTGTTAGAAGTGTGGGAGTGTTGTGTTAGTAGTGTGGGAGTGTTGTGCTAGTAGTGTGGGAGTGTTGTGTTAGTAGTGTGGGAGTGTTGTGTTTGTAGTGTGGGAGTGTTGTGTTAGTAGTGTGGGAGTGTTGAGTGTTGTGTTAGTAGTGTGGGGTGTGTTGTGTTAGTAGTGTAGAGTGTTGTGTTGTAGGGAGTGTTGTGTGTTTGTAGTGTGGGAGTGTTGTGGTAGTAGTGTGGGAGTGTTGTGTTAGTAGTGTGGGAGTGTTGTGTTGCAGTGTGATGTTGTGTTAAGTGTAGTGTTGTGTTTGTAGGTGTGGGAGTGTTGTGTTAGTAGTGTGGGAGTGTTGTGTTAGTAGTGTGGAAGTGTTGTGTTAGAAGTGTGGGAGTGTTGTGTTAGAAGTGTGGGAGTGTTGTGTTAGTAGTGTGGGAGTGTTGTGTTTGTAGTGTGGGAGTGTTGTGTTAGTAGTGTGGGAGTGTTGTGTTAGTAGTGTGGGAGTGTTGCGGTAGTAGTGTGGGAGTGTTGTGTTAGGACAGTATTTCACTGTCCTTACACCATTGGCCTCCCACATGTCACTGGCCGCCTGTGACCATAACACACACACACAGACAGAGGTTTGGCCTTCCGTCTATAACAACCGTCAAACTTAAATGCTATATAATTAGTCACGCCAACCAACCACTTTCCAGATATGGATCTTACCCAGGCACTTCGGTCCCAGTGCCATGAACGCCGCCTATTCACGATGCAGACACGATGGCTATAATGTTTAGAAAAGACCTAATTATTGGCGACTTCTCAGAAAAGAAAAAAAAACTTACTTTAGTTAAGTTGGGTGCGTCTTTACTGTGAGGAGCTGAAAGGTCCTCTGGGTAGCAGCGGTGTCGATAAGGGCGGTCATTTCATAAGTGTTAATCCTGGCAGTGGTTCGAGTGCATGAGTGGGGAGGTAACAGTTAAGTGGTGGGATATGACATAATTAAATATTGTGTTCTGTATATTAATACAATAGGAATAAGTTAACTTTTTCCTTTTAACGTCTTTTGATATTTATGTAACAATAACAAACCGATGGACAAGTGAGAACATTATCCTCTTATTCTTCATCATCAGGGCAGAACAATGAATGAGACTTTAAACATTATATTCTTTATGTAATTGATGATACACGTCATTCACTGGCAGAATTAAGTAAAGTAATAATTAATCATAACTCAGACCCTGCCCTAGTAAATAATTATATCATTAATATGTATGAAATATGAGATAGAGCAACAACAACAACAACAACAATAATAGCAGCATCACTTTCTGATCGCTGTGGACCGGAAAATGGCAGAGAGAGTTTTGCTCCACGTAGTATAGTAAGTTGTTCCGAGTCCTGGACACTGTACCAAGCGGACCCTGAAAATACCGCGCCAATAAAGCAGGAAAAAAACTGGTAATGGCGTGCCAATAAAGTTAGAACTACGGTGCCAATAAAAGCGGGGGAAAGTACTGTATAGCTATGAATTGACAGAGCCACCGATATGCAATGCAACGAGGCGTGTACTGTACTTCCACGCTGCGTGACCCACCCTTTCCTGGAGGTGAGGAGGAAAGGGAAGGGAAGGATGCGTGGGGAGATAGTGAGAAAGAAGAAGGATGGATGAAGAAATACTGTCAAGATATTAAGAAACTTGTATGGGATGGAAGATTAAGAGATAGAGGGAAGGAACGTGGGAACGGAGGGGGGAGGAAGCAGTGAGAGCAGAAAGGGGGGAAGAGGAACAATAAAGTGGTTAAGTACATTATAAGAGGAAGGTTTGATGAGAAAAGCATGTATAGGAAGAGGGTGAGGGACAGATATGAGGATGGAGGAGCGTTTGATGGGAAGGAGAAATGAGAGACAAAGGGGGGTGATGAAACAAAGAATGGGGTATGAGGCGGGAAGGAGACATGGAAACAAGGATGGTCAGAAGATGATAACTTAATCATGGGAAGAGGAAGAAAGGCGGACGAAATGGAGAGAGATAGGAAGACTAGAAGGTTTAGTGGAAGGGGTTGAGGGGAGGGAACGTAGGCAGGATCCAGCGGTGATGGGAAAGTTAGGTCTAGTGATGGAAGAGGTAGAAAGTTGGTAGTTATAGGAGGGTAGAGTTGCCCAAATGGAAAAGTTAAGGTGTACAGGATAGGTTGTTTGGGAGTTAGACAAGAGGCAATGTGTGGGAAAGGAGGGTGCGAGGGGAGGGAGGTGAGGAACAAGAGAGTTGAGGGGAAAACAGGACCGAGGGGGAGAGTGAGATAAAGTGGCTGAGGGGATGAACAACAGACGACACCATTTGCCCTCACTCAGCACCCCAGACGACGAGTCGGACTGGACGCGAGAAAAAATAAATAAAATTCCCTCCCCTGGAAAAATTCCGAAAGTAGCTAAAAGGATGAAATAAAATCGTCGACGGCTACAACTGTTTAGAAATGATTCAAATGGAGAGAGTTTACTCTCCCAACTTTTTGTCTGAAAAACTCCAGTGGAAAGTAGGATGTGTTAAGTGTCACTGGAGCTGGCCTACACTGGGTGATCTACCTGACCCCTTGGTGGGTTTTCCACTACACTGTGTGGTCCAGCCGTCCTCTCTCTCTCTCTCTCTCTCTCTCTCTCTCTCTCTCTCTCTCTCTCGTGTGTGCGGTAGGAAGAGTCCTTGGAATTGACCGTCGGTAAACAACAGATTGTTGAGTCAAGTGTAGATCAGAAGAGGACCTTTCGTATTGTTTGCCTGTTGACCATCTGTTCCTCGCTGTTGTTTGTCTAACAGAGGCAGAGGTACGAGAGGTCTATGAAGCTTGGTGGTAATGTTTCTGGGTGGAATTGTTATCTGGTATCTAATCATGGCATCACCCTTAGGCTCACGTATCAAATAAGAAACCACACAGCTAGATCATAGACTGACCCTTCACCATAATACCGTACTTGTGGAGAAGGGTGCTCTTGCCTCCTGTCCTAATGGTCGCTGGTTCTCGCCCGGGGCACCCTCAGTCCACCCAGCTGTTAATGTGTATCTGACTTTACAACTGGGCGATTGGGGAAGTGGAAGACGGTAACCACCCTTGCTACTTACCACCCCGGGTCTACCTTATAACCACTACTACCCTTGCTACTTACCACCCCGAGTGTACCTTATAACCACTACTACCCTTGCTTATTACCACCCCTAGTGTACCTTATAACCACTACTACCCTTGCTACTTACCACCCCGAGTGTACCTTATAACCACTACTACCCTTGCTACTTACCACCCCGAACTTTGACTTAGCCACTCCCCAGACTGGATTAAGTTTAAAACGTTACGGTAAATATGCTGGAGCTAACAACACCCTGACTGGCCGTACGTTAACTTCCCTGGGCGTGATTAACCCTTTGGGAAAAAAAATTCAAATGAATGTCTTTGACTTTTGCCATCGCCACCAAGGGCACAGTAAAGTGAATTACTTCCATGATTGTTGAAGTAAATGTGCGTATTTTAATTGATATATGGTGGATTTTATTAGAGCCGTTAGATTTAATGGAACAACATTAATATGATTACTAATAAAACAACAGCGGCAGAGAGGCACCACTCCATGTTGTGTTGCTGGTGGACCTTCCTAGTACTTCTCTCTGGTGGACCTGACTAGTACTTCTCTCTCTGGTGGACCCCACCCTAGTACTTCTCTCTCTGGTGGACTGACTAGTACTTCTCTCTCTGGTGGACCTCACTAGTACTTCTCTCTCTGGTGGACCTTCCCTAGTACTTCTCTCTCTGGTGGACCTGACTAATACTTCTCTCTCTGGTGGACCTGACTAGTACTTCTCTCTCTTGGTGGACCTGACTAGTACTTCTCTCTCTGGTGGACCTTCCTAGTACTTCTCTCTCTGGTGGACCTGACTAGTACTTCTCTCTCTGGTGGACCTTCCTAGTACTTCTCTCTCTGGTGGACCTTCCTAGTACTTCTCTCCTTGATTAATATTTCTTACAAAACTTCCTTTACACAGAGTTATGGTAACTTGGAAGCTAAACATGACAGGAGGAAGTTTGTAGGAGGAACCAAGGATGGAGGGAGACTGGCTGCAGTGTTTACTCCTCCACCAGCTAAATGTGGACATGTTTATATATGAACTTGTGGTGCTGTGTAGTTGCCACCTGGTGTAGATAACACTTAACTCAATAGTGTGTGTGTGTTGTGTGTGTGTGTGTGTGTGTGTGTGTGTGTGTGTGTGTGTGTGTGTGTGTGTGTGTGTGTGTGTGTGTGTGTGTGTGTGTGTGTGTGTGTGTGTGTGTGTGTGTGTGTGTGTGTGTGTGTGTGTGTGTGTGTGTGTGTGTGTGTGTGTGTGTGTGTGTGTGTGTGTGTGTGTGTGTGTGTGTGTGTGTGTGTGTGTGTGTGTGTGTGTGTGTGTGTGTGTGTGTGTGTGTGTGTGTGTGTGTGTGTGTGTGTGTGTGTGTGTGTGTGTGTGTGTGTGTGTGTGTGTGTGTGTGTGTGTGTGTGTGTGTGTGTGTGTGTGTGTGTGTGTGTGTGTGTGTGTGTGTGTGTGTGTGTGTGTGTGTGTGTGTGTGTGTGTGTGTGTGTGTGTGTCGGCGGTTTGGTTTTCCTCTTCCAGCAGGTAAGTTCCGGTGCACCTGACCCCACTGTTAGACGTAACGAGGATGCAGGTTAGTAGCTGCAGGCCGCGGCTCGCCTCCACCGGCTGCAGTGTGTGCAGCTCAGGTAGGATCTGCTCAGGTGGCAGCAGGCTAGTATGATGGCACAGGAAAATAATCTCTTAATGAAACATAGGATAATATATATATATATATATATATATATATATATATATATATATATATATATATATATATATATATATATATATATATAGAATGGTTCTTCATTTTCCATGTATAAAGGTACACACACACACACACAGCATGTAGACAAGACTTGGCAACAGCCAGGCAGATCCGGTGAAAGCTTATTTTTTTTCGTTACTTTGATTGTATTGCGTTAATCTGTACAATCTCTCGCCTTTAAAATGTCTCGGTTTTACAAGAAATCACCAGCAAAATATTTATGTGAAGCTCATCTGATAGTTGCCTTCCAACTCACTTGATCGACTGAAAAGCTTAACTTATGATTTGTGTGAATCTGCCTTAACTTGAGAGGTCACGAATACTCACTGGGGAGGCTGCGGTGAGAACTTGTAAAAATGATGAAATGCCTGAGTTCCAGAATTAAATCTTTACATGGAATTGCAATGAAAATTCTGGCTTTATAAAGACTTTAGAAAATTAATCTCTTCTGTAAAACCTTCGTTTTCCTTTTGGGAAATACACGAGAACCAGATTTTGTGTAGTTGGATCATACTGACAATTTTTTGAATAGCTAAATTGTGAAGGTCCAAGAATTTAAAATTTCAGTATTTACTTTGCAATAAACTAAAGCAACTGTTGAATAAATTTCTCAAGTAATCTTTACGGGGCAGTGGATGGCGTGTACAGGGATGACGACTATTGATCAATTTACTCCATACGGTCTGACTATAATAAGCTCAGAAGATTGGCTCAACAGTGATCTTCCGGAGCCTCGCGGGACACTATACTCGACAGACAGCTTCCTGTTACAGTGACCCAGAACACCACAATCACAATCTTGTCGAGGTTATTACTACCGTCATCAGGTGGCAGCAGCAGTTCTCCCTGTTGAGTCAGCTCATGTTCCTGTGTGATCCACTTCACCTCATTCACCGCCTGGCTGCCTCACGGTTAGCTTCATCTCGGACTCAAAAGTGTGTCGGGCTAATCTAACTGACCTGTGATTGTGATCTTCCTGGTATCTTTTGTACTGTCACTTCCGACACCTCCACATCGTTGTAGTTCAAGACTTTTCATGACACAAAGGCATCTGCCAGCGATCTCAGCCTGCAGTAGAAAGGACCTGTGCTGCATAAATCTCCGTTCATCCAACTAACAGGTCACGTAGACTGAAGTGGTTGTGATACATTTTATATAAGCTGGTAAGTTCTCCTGGACGGCAGAATACAGCTAATACTCTCCACAACGACGCACCAGTTTACTGTTTGATAAACTCATTATACTCGGTGACTTAGGTGTGTCTATATCTGATGAGAGGAAAACTCATGACCACTCCTCAAGAGCGTGAAGCCACACCTTCAGTGATTTGGTCAACAACATGACTTACAGAAGTGCGGTGAGGAGGAAAAGGTCAACTGCTACGTGACTGGGTAATTAACCTGTGATCACTGTTCCTCTGGAGCCTCCTGTGGGATCTGACGAAGAGGAAGGCCCTGCACCTGCTGCTGGAGGAGTAAATGTTGTTCACCAGTGTGTGTGTGGATGGATATATAATATTCTTTGTTTAATTTATGTTAATATTTTTCATTTACTCAAGAGAAAATGTTTGGAATATTATAAAGGAAAATATCGTTTTTATATTAATATATGTATTGTACAGTATATAATTATACACCTTGAATATTTCCAGTTATCACTTAGAAAATTATCGCAGATATCAATTCACAAATGAACGCGGGATCTATTGCTGATATTACTGCAGTAATTATACAAGACATCAATGACGACATTATATTGCAAATTAATCCCTAGTAAGAGGTGTTGTGTGCATGTAGGTAGGGGTGTTGTGGTGCACGCAATTTGGAATATTGTGATGCACGCAGCTCGGAGTGTTTTGTGCCTAGCATAGGAAATAATCACGAACTTGTAACTCTCTCCCCTATCACACCTCCCCACACACACATTCTCCAGCGTGTGTGAACAAAGGATAACTTTCGTATAAATTTTCACGAATTTCCAGATATGTTTAGGCTATATTCCCCTGTATCCTCCAAGCCGTTGTTCCCCGCCGGTCACATGTGTTCCTGCCAAGTTACTGTATCCTGTCCGCTGGGGAACACACAGATTTAACTATGGAAAATCAATAGAAATTTACCTCTCTCTCCTTCCCTCCCTCCCTCTCTTCCCTCTTCCATTTCACCTCCAGATGAAAATGGTTTTGTTAAATGGTTTTGTTCCTTAAAGCGTCGACTGAAGGGGAGTTAAGTGAAACAATAAGCTGAGCGAGAGTTTTAAGACTTAAGTGAAAGCATCAGGTGATAACGGGGGACTTTGAAGACCGAGAAAGCACCTGCAGAGAGGAACTACGCAAGAGATATTTCTCAGAGGAATTGGATTGTGTTGTCGTTAATATCGCTTAATAGGTTAATTACCGAAGACTCACAGGGAACAGGACTCAGGGAAGTTAACAACTGTGTGTGTGTGTGTGTGGGAGGGACTAAGACAGCGTGGCCAGGAAGGTGAGTGAGGAGATGAGGGACAGTGGATGGGTATGAGAGATGTTCTTACTTACATCCACACACATCCACACATATACAGACTTAAAATAACCACACAAATGTTTCTTCTTCGAGATGCACGTAGTAACACACACACACACACACACACACACACACACACACACACACACACACACACACACACACACACACACACACACACACAAAGCACATATATGTACATAACATACACTGCTCGAGGGATACTTTCTTAACTTCTCAAGAGCGTGTTCCCCAATGTAGATCTTTACATTTGTGAAGTAGACACCTCGACACCTTAGAGAGAGAGAGAGAGAGAGAGAGAGAGAGAGAGAGAGAGAGAGAGACGCACGTTCTCTCTCTCTAATCATATATATATAAGCCCGTGTGTGTGTGTGTGTGTATGACGGCTATAAATATTGATATATACTGGTGTGATATATACCGCCATGGTGTGATATATACCGCTATGTGATATATATACTGCCATGGTGCGATATATACCGCCATGGCGTGATATATACCGCCATGGTGTGATATATCCCGCCATGGTAAAGATATATACTGCCATGGTGTGATGTTATACTGCCATGCAGGTGATATATACTGCCATGGTGGATATATACTGCCATGGTGTAATATATACTGCCATGGTGTGATATATACTGCCATGGTGTGATATATCCTGCCATGGTGTAATATATACTGCCATGGTGTGATATATACTGCCATGGTGTGATATATCCTGCCATGGTGTGATATATCCTGCCATGGTGTGATATATCCTGCCATGGTGTAATATATACTGCCATGGTGTGATATATACTGCCATGGTGTGATATATTCTGCCATGGTGTAATATATACTGCCATGGTGTAATATATCCACAAGGTGACATATACCGTCAGCGGTGCGATATATAATGTCATGGTGTGACATATATACTGCCATGGTGATATATATACCGCCATGGTGTAATATATACTGCCATGGTGCGTCATATACTGCCATGGTGCGATATATCCCGCCATGGTGCGGTATATACTACGATGGTGCGATATATGCCGCCATGCAGTGTAAATATATATCGCCAGCAGCGTGATATATCCTGCCATGGTGTATATATACTGCCAGCGGTGCGATATCCTGCCGCGGTGCGATATATACTGCCATGGTGTGATATATCCCGCCGCGGTGTAATAATATTTGCTATGGTGCGATATATCCCGCCATGGTGTAATATATACCGCCATGGTGCGATATATTCTGCTGGCGGTGTGATATATCCCGCCATGGTGATATATTCGCCGCGGTGTGATATATCCCGTTATGGTGTGATATATCCTGCCATGGTGTAATATATACTGCCATGGTGTGATATATACTGCCATGGTGTGATATATCCTGCCATGGTGTAATATATACTGCCATGGTGTAATATATACTGCCATGGTGTGATATATTCTACTTTGGTGCAGTACATTGTGTACTGTTATTTGAGCCAGTGTTCACCTAGGATGCCGTGGGGCGATCACCGGCATACTATACTGAACACTTGTATGCTCTGAAACGGTCACCAGTATTCATCTGTGTGTTCTACCGTGTTTTGTCAAGCCCTTTCCAATGTTGACATTTTCTGGCGTTTTTGATTGGTTCCATGTGGTAATGTTATGTGTTCTGTGATGTTTTGACGTGCTTTGCCCTGGCGTGTTGTGGTGTAATCTAAAGTATTTGGAAGTGTTCTGGCGTGGTTTATTATGTGTCCTGCTGTGGTTTATTATGCCCAGACGTGTTCTATTATGTTGTGACGTGCCCAGGTAAGGTTTAAAGTGTTCTGTATTGTTCTGGAAGTCTTGGCATTCTTGATGTGTTATGACGTGCTCTACCATGCTGAAGTGTGTCCTACCATGTTGTAACGTGCTGTAGCTGGGCCTGGCCTGCTGTAGCTGGGCCTGGCCTGCTGTAGCTGGGCCTGGCCTGCTGTGGCTGGGCCTGGCCTGCTGTGGCTGGGCCTGGCCTGCTGTAGCTGGGCCTGGCCTGCTGTGGCTGGGCCTGGCGTGCTGTGGCTGGGCCTGGCGTGCTGTGGCTGGGCCTGGCGTGCTGTGGCTGGGCCTGGCCTGCTGTGGCTGGGCCTGGCGTGCTCTGGTTGGCCTGGCATGCTTAGGTTTAGCTTAGCGTGCTTTAAAGCGCCCTGCCGTACACTGGCCTGCCCAAGAGCACTATCCCACGGAGCAGTAAGCCTCAGGCGGCACACATGTGGTCGCAATTCATACCAGGATTTTTTCCCAACCTTTTTTTTCCTTCGTCTTTCCTTTTTTCTGTGGTCTCTCACCCGACACCCAGATATTTGTGGAGCGGTGCTGGGTAGCGGCTGGTCTGCTGCTCTGCTGCTGCTGGTGATGGCAATGGTTGTTTGGTTGTAGTTGGGAAGTGGTAGTGGAGGTAGTAGTGAGGTGGTGATTGACCTTGTGGTGAGATTGTATTTGAGTGATGGTGATTGTAGTGATGGTGCTGATGGTGAGGCTTACTACCTTGGTCTTCATACAAGAAATTGAACCACTAACTACTACAACCTTCCTAACTACCACAGAACCAAGAGTAATTACCACGTCACTACCACCATCACCGTACTACAACCAACAATTACCGTTCCCACACAAGCACCACTTATATCATCACCACTTCAATACAAAACCAATAACCACAACTACCACCACCAGTATCGTACAACTACTACTACCACAGTCACCACCGTCCACCACAGTCACTACCGTCCACCACAGTCACTACCGTCCACCACAGTCACTACCGTCCACCACAGTCACCACCGTCCACCACAGTCACCACCGTCCACCACAGTCACTACCGTCCACCACAGTCACCACCGTCCACCACAGTCACACAACAAACTCAGTGCTTGGGTCTGGTTTTGCAATACTGGTGAAAATAGTGGCAGGCCACTGAGTAGTAAACAGTAGCCACTGAGTAGTAAACAGTGGCCACTCAATAGTAAACAGTGGCCACTCAATAGTAAACACTGGCCACTCAGCAGTAAACAGTGGCCACTCGGCAGTAATCATGGCCACTCAGCAGTAATCATGGCCACTCAGCAGTAATCATGGCCACTCAGCAGTGGAGGTGTTGGTTCACCTGGTCACGCTGAAGGGTACTGTAGGTCTTAGTAGCCAAGAGTAGCCTCCCATAGTGCATCTTTAAGTCGCGTTTTGATCTTCACTAAACTTCTCTTAAGTGAGTCATCTTTTCCCTGTCCTAAGTGAATATTTTTCATGACTTGCTGTAAGACAAATGAAGTGAATTTATTCACAACTTTTGCTTGAAAACAAACGAAAGTTCTCTTGTACGTGATTAATGTATTCAAGACTGGCTGTAAAACTAAACAGTTTAAAATTATACGTAATTTTTTTCAGGAGTTTTGCTGTAAGACAAAGATATTTCTGTTTTGATTGCGTCTTTCTCGTGGTTTTTGCTGTTAACCAAACGATACTTCCCTTGAAAGGGAATATATTTCTTGACTTTACTTACTGTATAAAATAAGGAATTTCTAATGAAAGTTAAACTTTTTCATTAACTTTCCTCTAAAACGACCAAAAGTTGTTATGTAAGTGAATATTCCTAAGTAAACTTGGCTGTAAACGTGATTATATCTATAAAACGTGAGTAATTTTACCCCTTTAACAGAATCTTCCCGTGAACGTAACTAAACTTCCTCATACATGAATTTCATACAAAAAAGTCTGTTTAAGAGAACTTATGATAAGTCATGTTAAAACATTCAGCCCAAAATAGTTTAAAGAAAGACCTTAAGTTACGTAAAGATAATAAAAGCAGATAAAGTAAAACACTATAAACTTATGTTAAAAGTATATTCGTGGAAGATACCCTCCCCTCCCCTCCCCTACCCTCCCCTACCCTCCCCTCCCCTCCCCTGTTAAAATCTGGTTACCTCTCAGAACATTCTATTATTTTACCGCCTAAAGAAAAATCAGTTGTAATGTTAAGAAAAGTATAACCATCCTCCAAAAGTCTTGTCCCCTCAAAAAGTTTATAACCTCCCATAAAAGTCTTGAACCTTCTAAGAAAATACAGGGAGTCATTTACCAAAGAAATTCCTGTACCTTAAAAAGCAAATCTCGGGGACGGGCGGCTTAGAGTCCTGTTGGGTGGCCAGGATGGGTGGGGTGGGCGGCGTAACAGTCGGTTGTGAGCCTGGGTCGTGGTGGGTGGTGAGGCTGGGGTGGGTGGTGAGGCTGGGGTGGGTGGTGAGGCTGGGGTGGGTGGTGAGGCTGGGGTGGGTGGTGAGGCTGGGGTGGGTGGTGAGGTTGGGAGCCAGGTGAGTGAGGCTGGGGTGGGTGGGTGAGGCTGCAGAGGGTGGGTGGTGAGGCTGGGGTGGGTGGTGAGGCTGGGGCAGGTGGTGAGGCTGGGGCAGGTGGGTGAGGCTAGGGTGGATGGTGAGGCTGAGGTGGATGGTGAGGCTGAGATGGGTGGTGAGGGCCATGGTGTGGTCAGGCGACTTTAACCTCAAGAGCGCAGCAGGTAATCGTGGAGGTCATAAGTACTTGTGTATTCACCGCCGCTCGCCCCAACACACTCACCAGTTTTGCGAGTTCTTACTTCCCAGCAAACTGTCCTGTTTTACCTCTCCTGCGTGTGACTGTGTTGTGTTGTCCAGATTGGTGACCTGTTGGTGGTGGTGGTGGTGGTGGTTGTTGTTGTGATGGTGATGGTGGTGGTTGTTGTTGTGATGGTGGTGGTTGTTGTTGTGATGGGTGATGGTGGTGGCTGTTGTTGTGATGGTGGTGGTTGTTGTTGTGATGTGGTGGTGGTTGTTGTTGGTGGTGATGGTGGTGGTTGTTGTTGTATTGATGGTGATGGTGGTGGTTATTGTGATGGTGAGTGGTTGTTGTTGTGATGTGAGTGATGGTGGTGGTTGTTGTTGTGATGATGGTAGTTTGTTGTTGTGATGGTGATGGTGGTGGTTGTTGTTGTGATGGTGGTGGTATAGTGTTCTTGTTAGTGGTGATGGTGATGTTAGTGGTGGTGATGACATGACATTTGTATTGATGGTCAGGGATTGTGTTGTTGGTGATGATTGTGGAGGTGGTTGTTATGGTCCTGCTGATAGTTGTTGTTGTAATGTTCGTCGTTTTGTGGTGGTTAAGGTGGTAGTTTTGTGTTGTTATTAGGGATTACTGTTGTGGTAACAGCGTAGGGGGATGCTGGTAGTGGCGAAGGGTCTGGTGAGGGTGGCGAAGGAGGTGGTGGGGGTAGATGGGTTATGGTAGTGTTTGTGGTAGTGGTGGAAGGTTTTGCAGTAGGATTGTGGTGGTGGTAGTGGCGGTGTTTGTGGTAGTGATAGTGGTGGAAGGTGGTGGTGGTAGTAGTAGTTTTTGTGGTAGTGGTAGAAAGTGGTGGTGGTGTGTAAGGGTCAGGCGTATTGACTGTAAGTGTGTGGAAGTAATTGTTTTGCTCTGTGTGAGAATGTTTATAAGTGTGTGTGTGTGTGTGTGTGTGTGTGTGTGTGTGTGTGTGTAGCTCCATGCCAAACTAACCACCAGACTTCAGGTCTTAGTACAAACACACCTAATAAGTCCCAAACTTAATGATAAACCCCGTTTGAGTTGGCAATCCCTGTAACCCTCCTCCTTCTGTCTTTACACGACCTCATAACCCCGTGAGTGTGTATTACCCCCTCCCCTTCTTCTGTCTTACACGACCTCATAACCCCGTGAGTGTGTGTATTACCCCCCTCTTCTTCTGTCTCTACACGACTCATAACCCCCGTGAGTGTGTATTACCCCCCTTCTTCTGTCTTTACACGACCTCATAACCCCCGTGAGTGTGTATTACCCCCCCCTCTCTGTCTTTACACGACCTCATATAACCCCCGTGAGTGTGTATTACCCCCTTCTGTCTTTACACGACCTCATAACCCCGTGAGTGTGTATTCTTCTGTCTTTACACGACCTCATAACCCCCCGTGAGGTGTATTACCCCCCTCCTTCTGTCTTCTTACACGACCTCATAACCCCGTGAGTGTGTATTACCCCCTTCTGTCTTACACGACCATAACCCCCGTGAGTGTATTACCCCCCACTTGTTAAACGTTCCTTCAACTCTAAGCCTCTGGCGAATACCAATTTCCTCTCCTCTTGTCCTAACACCTCTCTACCTTTCAGGCGGCAGGAGGCTGGTCTTATTCCCTGGTCAAAATGATTCCTTAACAATATACAAGTTGCCTACCTGAAGGCTCGCGCACTTATCCTCCTACTGACGTAAACACTCCCCGTGTCTGTGCTCAGCTGTCCTCTCTGTCTGGCCCTCTTGTTCGCACCTGTCCTCAGAAAATTTTCCACCAAGAATTTCATAAGACGTCACTTCACCTCAGATTTTGATTCCTCGTGTCTTAAAGTTTACCTCTGCTGCTTCCCTAACCTCGAAATTTCACCGCGAAAGTTAAAAACCGGCAAAATAAATTTCTTTAAAATTGGAAATCTGATTTTACCTCCGCCCCGATAAGAATGTCTCGGTTCATATTAGGTATAAACGCTCTTATAAAACACCACAATAATCCAATTCTCATATTCCAGCCCTTTTATAATTATTATTATTTTTCATCTGTGTGGAGCTACCAAAGGAGGTCCCAGAAGGGAGATCAAAATGTAATTTGACGAGGCTTTGATGTAATTTTCGAGCTGGTGCCCTGATGAATGTGGCTATTTCCAGTGTGGATGGCAGCCCATATTACGGGGAGATTGTGTCAACAGTGGCCGAGGTTCATTTGTCTGGGAGGCCGGGCGGCGCCCACGGGTAAATATGACGCCGATAACACCAGCCAATACTACCAGTAGAGAAAACTCCTCCTTAGTATTTATAAAACAAAGAAAAGGACATGATAAATTATTACAGGATCCCACACAACCGGAAGACTGATTCAAAACTCGTGAATGTGAGCCTTGTTGTTTCTGGTAGAGAACCTGAAATTTTAGGGGAAAAGAAGAGCTCTAGAAAATTATCAACTTTAGTTTGAGGATTTTTGTGAAACTGGTTTTTTTTCATCTTTCAGTATGGTGAAAACTCTTTGCTGGCTGTGGTTATGAACCTGAAAAAATGCTGCAATTTACTTAGGAAAAAAATAGAAATTGAACTGTCTAAAATGTTAGAACTCTGTAATTAGCAGCTGCGTAACACCCCCTTCCCACCCCCATCCCTCTCCACCCCCCAAAAATATAACAGATGAAAGAAACATTAATTTAACTTTTTCTGTAATTTTATTTTCCCCATTTGACTTTTTCGAAATTTCAAAAGAGGCTTGAGTGCTGGTATACGAGTTTCAAAGCAATCCACCGAACCATTACTGAAAAACCTTGTTGACGGGCGGAGGAAGGACTGTGTCGGCGTACCCATCCTCTAATACTCCCCTTTGGTATATATAAGAACCCGGCGGAGGATGATGAATAAGTAGCAAGACCAGGTGATGATAGGTGATGATACAAGTAACATCAACTAGACCTGCAATAAAGGTAACCGATGCAACTGGTCTGTTCCCCACCCGGAGCAACAAGAAAATAATAATAACGATAATAACCTGACATAACACATAAGATATACCTCATACAAGATATACCTCACATGAGATATACCACACGAGATATACTCACACGAGATATACCTCACACGATATACCTCACACGAGATATACCACACGAGATATACCACACGAGATATACCACACGAGATATACCTTACACGAGATATACCTCACACGAGATATACTCACACGAGATATAACCTCACATAATAATTGTCTTCGTCCTTCCTGTGTGGTGAGGTATATATGCCAGTGACATAAGCATAGAATCAGGTCGTTTAATACAATTTAGTTCTAGGAAATATTGTTATTTATATTTCAGTCGGAGTCAGATATACTTGTGTGATGAATTTCAATGTTAATTAAAATATCTAAGGTGAAAAGTAAAAAATCTTCTATCTTAACTAATGATAAACTCTCTCTCAACACTTGTAATAAAATGTCATACTAATTTCACGTTACACTTTCATGACATTGTTGTTACTTTCTGTGATATTAACCCAAAGTTAATTAATGTATATTTTAAACTTGAAACTAAAACTGAGATGAAATATGTATTAAATTGATAATATTTATGTTTTATGCACATCTCAGTTTCTTGTGTAAAATTATGAAAATGTCAAAATAATTTCCACATATAAATGACTTGGTCTTCTCCTACAGTTTATGGTGTAGTGTTGGTTTGAGCCTCCTCCCTGCTTCACACGTTACTGCTGAGTAGAGGAAGGACGGAGGAGGTGACACAACTTTTCTCCTAAACTGACGACTTTTATTTTGAGTTAGAATAGTCACACGTTCACGGGGGGGGGGCTTATCTATGAGGAGCTAAATATATAATCTTTGATCTTTTAATACTGTAACGCTTTATGATGACAAAGAAAAGTCCAGTTATATGTTATACATAGCTATCACGTGAACGGAGAGGGAGGAGACGGGTGGAGGGGACGGAGAGGGACAAGGAAATATACACCAACAATTATACAACAAGGAAATATCAACGACAAATACACAAAGGAAACAACTTAACAACAAATACAAAAACTACATGTATTACATTTATTTAGTTACAATAATCCCCCGGAGCCAGTATAGGATAAATCATTGTTAACGTGTGTAAATAATTCCATACTTTGTTGTTTATGTGAAGACGAACTAACACACGAAAGAACTGTACTGTATACTATGGCCGGTTAACACTTGTGAGGTATTACATCCTGCTTCCGGCCCTGGATATGTTTATTTATTATCTTCACTTGTTTTTGTTATTTTTACGGTCATTTAACACTAATTAACCTACGACCGTCGAGTATTACTTCAGTAATCGACTTTTTACCTGTTTGATGCTGTGTAGTTAGGAGTCACCAGGTGTGTCCAGTACAGTGAAGTCCCACACGTAAGGTGAGGATCAATGAAACATTTCCATTTGATTATTAATTTATTTATTTCAACAACTCGAG
Organism: Homarus americanus; assembly: GCF_018991925.1. Classification (NCBI taxonomy): domain Eukaryota; kingdom Metazoa; phylum Arthropoda; class Malacostraca; order Decapoda; family Nephropidae; genus Homarus; species Homarus americanus. The sequence goes on from NW_024733231.1 coordinate 2,807,036, forward strand.
ATAAAATATTGAGTCAAGTTGTGGAAATGACATACAGTAAGTGTGAAAACTAGAACATCCTGGACAATGTATGATATAGTCTCCAGTTATGGTGATATTATAGTAGGTGTGTAATAATAATAATAATAAACGGTTTATTAATAGAGCGCAGCCGGTGGCTGAAAATATGCAGACTTACATGTGATTTAGACCTAATGATATACGTTCAATGCCTTTACAGGGCTGTACAGTACATAAATCAGAGCTGCTTTATTTTTAACAATAGATGGATGGTGCTATTCTTATATCTATCAGTGTGTGTGTGTGCGCGTACATGATATGAGACTATGACAAAAACTCACCGGGCGAACCTAACCCAACCTAAGTTTGTGAGCCCCACCTGTTAACAACCAACAACGATTCGTGAAAAAGAGGATAACTAAATTTACAACTTGAGAATATAAATGAAGCAGTAAGACAACAATGATAACACGAAGGAACAAATAACAGTAATATCAGCAAGAACATCATAATAATAACAACGTCAGCACAGTAACGGACTTACATCAGGCACAGAACAAGTGTCATGTAAGCGCCGGAAAATGTTTAAAATTGTACTAACACGCTAAGGAAAAATGACGATCGTAGTGATAACTCATGATGAGGAAGATGAAATGTCGCTGGCCAGGTGCCTCCTCCTGCAGGTGAGGAAGGTATATATATATATATATATATATATAATATATATATATATATATATATATATATATATATATATATATATATATATATATATATATATATATATATATATAACACACACACACACATCACACACACACACACACACACACACACACACACACACACACACACACACACACACAAACACACACACATATATATATATATATATATATGTATATATATATATATATATATATATATATATAAAATATATATATATATATATATATATATATATATATATATATATATATATATATATATATATATATATATATATATATATATATATATATATATATATATATATATATATATATATGTATATATATATATATATATATATATATATATATATATATATATATATATATGCAAATAAATCACTGTAGGTGCGCGTGATCCAGGTATATGACCAGGTTCTTGCTCCTGCAGGTTTTGAGACCACGTGTCAGGTGTAGGTCGACTCGTCTCCTACTTAGTTGACTGTATTTGATAAATTTAGTCACCGATATAGAGGTTATTGTAAACAGCTTCCTTTGGCCGGCGTGATAAAGTGGACACCAATAACAAAAGCTTAATTTAAGTTACCTGAAAGATGCGTTGAAAACTAAAAGGTCTTTTTTTATAGTATAAACCAGTTATCACCAAGACAATGAAAGTTAAAGTTTAAATTCCCTTAATAAATTATCTAGACAGTTATTCTTACGTGCATTATATGTTATGATCCTTTTCACCCAGAGACTAACATTAGGATAGGACAAAAATGGAGTCACGTGAACAGTATGTGATGATCGTTCGTGTATTTTGGGCAAGTAATTATGTCTAAATTTGGAGCAAAAACATACAGTAAGGTTGTCGTGTAGTCGATATTAATCTACTCCTAAAATTTCACGACAATTTGAAAGGGATGGTAACACAAGTACTGTATAGTGAGAGATTTGTATCACTGTGTGTGTGTGTGTGTGTGTGTGTGTGTGTGTGTGTGTGTGTGTGAAAATGATGTAAGGGGAACAGTACGAATCACCCAGCTAGGTATTTGAGTAAGTTTTTGGATATTCATAAATGGAGGTCCCTGAACATGGTTGAAAATGAGACGGTTCAGGGGATTAGATCTGGAGATACAAAAATAGTTCTGTTCTGTTCCCGTGTTTACTGAGTTCTCGCGACGCTTCACTGTATCATCAGCTGAATTTTTAAAAGATGTTTGTAGGAAGATAATTAGTCCCAGTGAACAGTGCTTAATGACCCTGGCAGCTGAAGCCCTCAAGGCTAAGACCTAATGAGCGATGCTTAATAACCCTGGCAGCTGAAGACCTCAAGGCTAAGACCTAATGAAAAAGCAAAACACCGACACAAAAACTCGTGAACTATTTATAAAATATTTATGCTCTCGTTCATTTTCTTTGTTTGTGTATATGTATTTGTCCCCTTGGAGCGAGGTGTGGTGACACTAATGGTCACTAGAGATGTTTCAGGAACCTGCTGTCAGTAGTGTCTCAGTGTCTCGACTGTTGGAGTTGTTGTCACTGTGTAATTAGGTGTCTCAGCGGCCAGGGTCTTTCATCAACGTTCACTAAGTCTTCCTTCTTGGTGTCTCCTAACGTTCACTAAGTCTTCCTTCTTGGTGTCTCTAACGTTCACTAAGTCTTCCTTCTTGGTGTCTCTAACGTTCACTAAGTCTTCCTTCTTGGTGTCTCCTAACGTTCTAAAAGTCTTCCTTCTTGGTGCCTCCTAACGTTCACTAAGTCTTCTTCTTGGTGCCTCTAACGTTCACTAAGTCTTCCTTCTTGGTGCCTCCTAACGTTCACTAAGTCTTCCTTCTTGGTGCCTCCTAACGTTCACTAAGTCTTCCTTCTTGGTGTCTCCTAACGTTCACTAAGTCTTCCTTCTTGGTGCCTCTAACGTTCACTAAGTCTTCCTTCTTGGTGTCTCCCAATTCACTAAGTCTTCCTTCTTGGTGCCTCCTAACGTTCACTAAGTCTTCCTTCTGGTGTCTCCTAACGTTCACTAAAGTCTTCCTTCTTAGGTGCCTCCTAACGTTCACTAAGTCTTCCTTCTTGGTGCCTCCTAACGTTCACTAAGTCCTTCTTGGTGCCTCCTAACGTTCACTAAGTCTTCTTCTTGGTGCCTCCTAACGTTCCTAAGTCTTCCTTCTTGGTGCCTCCTAACGTTCACTAAGTCTTCCTTCTTGGTGTCCTAACGTTCACTAAGTCTTCCCTTCTTGGCGCCTCCTAACGTTCACCAAGTTGTCAGCACTGTTCAACACATCTTAGACTCTGCTAGATAACAGACAACCTTGGACAGAGTTAAGAAAGACGTTGTATCTTATGAATAATGTAGGCCCTCCGGCAGAGTACCCGCCGTGTCTTCCCCGGAAAACTGTAATTAAAATGTATCCACTGGCTAGACACGCTGACTGACTGGCTGCCTCGCTGGCACGCTGACTGACACAGTGAGTGACACTCGGACACTCAAACAATATGTCCTCAGATTTTGCGAAACAATTTTGTTTTTTCGTTTTTGACTCCTGTTTATTTGTTTAAATCAACAGTTGGTTCAGAATGTCGCACAAAATGGTTAATTCTTTGGTTACCACATCAGTCATAAGCTAAATTTCTTAATAATATTTGATGAAAATACTTGGTGCAAAATAGAGAGCGTCGGTAGAAAGTTTGAGAGAATTAAAGTCAGTGTAATATAGAGTGGAGAGTTCTCTCGTAACCTCGACCTCAGACAGTTACTGTGGCTCAGTTGGCGATAATTCTATTAATATATGCGCAAGGAATTGAAGGACTCTCTGACGTGAGACCCAATCACCGGATATAAATTTGTTATTAGGTCAATATCTGAGAAAAAGTTTGTTCGCTTATTCTTCCTCCCAAATTTTGATGAAGACGAGAGTGGAAAATGTTGACTGTTTGCCGAGACTGTTAAGGAGATGCCCTCGTGACTAAGTTGCAGCAATAGTAATTAGCCGTCACAGGGTTGTCTGTGATGGTTTAGGCACAGTGCATATCTTGACGAGTCACGTGAGGGGAACACGCCTCGTCTGTTTAAGTCATCTGTAACCCAACAGTGACGATGATGACGACCATAGTGGCGACGATGACAGCAACAACAACAACGACGAGGATGACAACAAAATTGATGACGGCGCCAGAGAAACGACAAATTCTCTTCGTCGTGTTCGGGAAGAAAAAAAATCTCAAACATATACTATCAGTTTTACCATAACAAAATTTTTAGACGGTTATATTTTATTGAATATTTAATCTGCAAATGGAAACACGTCACGAGGATTTTACAGAGGTAGATTGTGGTGCGGGGGAAGGAGGAGAGGGAGATGGGAAGGTACTGGGTGGGGGCGAGAGTGGAGGGATGCGGGGTGAGGGCGTGAGGAAGGGGAGGGGAAGAAGTAAGGGTGAGAATGAAGAGGAGGGAGGGTAGAGAGTACGTTTTCTCAAGTTCAAGTACTGTACGTCTTTTGTCGTGTGAGTCCGAGTACATCTGTCACGAGCCCAAGTACATCTGTCACGAGCCCGAGTACATCTGTCCGAGGCCGATACATCTGTCACGAGCCCAGAACATCTGTCACGAGCCGAGTACATCTGTCACAAGCCCGAGTACATCTGTCACGAGCCCGAGTACATCTGTCACAGGCCCAGTACATGTCTGGCAGTACATCTGTCACGGGCCAAAGTACACCTTTCACGGGGCCGAGTACATCTGTCACGAGGCCCGTTACTAACGTAGTCAGCAGGTGTTCTAAGACCTAATTTATGCTGATTAATGTGACTTTGTCAACTAAAGCCAACAGACAGCATTAGCATATACCGCCAGCTCAGGTTTGGTGGGGTGGGTGTCCAAAGTAGGCATAGTGTGTGTCTAAAGTAGGCATAGTGGGTGTCTAAAGTAGGGACAGCGGGTGTCTAAAGTTGGCATTGTGTGTTTCTAAAGTAGGCATAGCGAGTGTCAAAGTAGGCATAGTGTGTGTCTAAAGTAGGCATGCAGGTGTCAGTAGGCATAGTGTGTGTCTAAAGTAGGCATAGTAGGTGTCTAAAGTAGGCATGGTAGGTGTTTAAAGTAAGCATAGTGAGTGTCTAAAGTAGGCATGGTAGGTGTTTAAGTAGGCATAATTGTGTACAAAGTAGGCATGGTAGGTGTCTAAAGTAGGCATAGTGAGTGTCTAAAGTAGGCATAGTGGAGTGTCTAAAGTAGGCATAGTGAGTGTCTAAAGTAGGCATGGTAGGTGTCTAAAGTAGGCATAGTGAGTGTCTAAAGTAGGCATAGTAGGTGTCTAAAGTAGGCATATGTGAGTGTCTAAGTAGGCATGTGAGGTGTCTAAAGTAGGCATAGTGAGTGTCTAAAGTAGGCATGGTGGGTGTCTAAAGTAGGCATAGTGGAGGTGTCTAAAGTAGGCATGGTGAGTGTCAAAATAGGCATAGTAGATCTCAAAGTAGGCATGGTAGGTGTCAAGTAGGCATAGTGAGTGTCTAAAGTAGGCATGGTAGGTGTCTAAAGTAGGCATAGTAGAGTGTCTAAAGACACAACAGACAGCTCACAAAGTTCAGAATACTGTTGGGTAAACGAGTTAATTTTTTATATTTATTTATGACTTATTTAGGTAATTGATGGATTATTATTATTATTATTATTATTATTATTATTATTTATTATTATTACTATTATTATTATTATTATTATTATTATTATTATTATTATTTTATTATTATTGTTATTATTATTATTATTATTATTATTATTATTGTTATTCTATGTTTTGTTGTCAAGGATTTAAGGTATAGTAGTCCTGATGCTGGGTATGTGACTGGGTGGATGTTTTCTGAATAACATGAGGAGATAGCCAATACGGACAGCACTCAATTCTTGCAGTACTCATTTCACTCACCGACACGAGGCCTCAATACCGGGAGAAAATTGACCTCTTGACCTCTGCAACATCTTCAATATTGCCGGGTTGGTTCCTCGCCTCGCCTAGATAAATACAATATAAATTTCCTTGAAAACAGTTGAATATTAAATGTCTCCTCCTTAACATGAGTTTTGTTCCATTAAGCTGAACGTTCTAATGAATTCTCTATTATTTTGACGAAATTAAATGAATATTAAATGTCCTTTTCCTGACGTAAAATTATGTTCTGTTAAGCGTGGACAGTTCCGTGTCTTTGGACAGGAAAATCGTCTCATTAGAATTTCTCTCGTGTCATTAAGTCTTCGCTGAAAGACTCGGGTAGTTAATTAATCCAACAGATCGAGTTATGTTGTGATGTCTCAGTTCGTCACCTCCTGCCTCGGAAATAGCCCAGTGTAGTCTCTAGATCCAGCTCTGAGATTTAGCCTCCTCAGATGCCAGACCCAACCTTGGAATTTAGGCCATGTCCAGCCCCCACCGTCATTATCACCTGGACCTTCCATTAACTTGTAAAGAGGCCTGGTTGATCAGACGACAGTGGTTTTGGTGGTGGTTTTAACGTAGTGGGGATGGTGATGGTGGTAATGGTGGTAATGGATGTTGCTGGTGTACAATGGTGGTTAAGATCCGTTTTAATATTACGCGAAGAATTTTAGATTAGATGACTCCGTTCGTTCCTCTAAGCTGCATTATATAGTCTTAACCTGGGCTTCTCCTCTGGGTCAATGAGTCACTAGATAGTAAGGTCGTAGGTGACACCATGTTTGTCGACCTATTAACTACAGGTTGACTCATTAAGTCTCTTATGAAGGACAATCATCACGGTCTGCCTTAAAGAATGTACACAGGTTGATTAATTTTCTTGTCATCGTTTTATGGTTTGGGGCCAACCAGGCTTCAGTGGTAGGAAGGTTGGTCATGGTCGTCCAGGGGATAATACTTGAGTCAATAAGAAGTCATTCGTTTCTAATGGAATTTTCTTGATGTCTGCATTAAAGTAAGTCCTCTGCCTCGCTGTCATGAAGCATATCAGCGACCATCAAACTAGTGTTTGTACACCAAGATGGACCATCAAACACCGACCCATTCTGCATGTTGTTGTGTTTTGAAGCCAATAATGTTTACACAACAAAATGAATCTCTTTTGTTGGAATTGTTAGCACATTCTGCCATGTCATGTAGAACTAAAATTATTATTATGATCGTCTGACGATATCGTAGTAAAGCTGTGGTGATGTAGTTGTTCGTTGGTTCTTTAGAGTGTGTTGCTGTGATGTGGTAATGCTGTGGTAGTCGTTCTCTGATGGTACTGTAGAGTTGTGGTGATGTGGTAGTCGTTCTCTGATGGTATGAAGAGTTGTGATGATTTGTAATGATGTGGTAGTCGTTCTCTGATGGTACTGCAGAGTTGTGATGTGGTAATGATGTGGTAGTCGTTCTCTGATGGTACTTAGAGTTGGTGATGTGAGTCGTTCTCTAATGGTACTGTAGTGTATGTAGTCGTCTCTGATGGTACTGCAAGTTGTGATGATGTGTAATGATGTGGAGTCGTTCTCTGAGCTGTAGAGTTGTGGTGATGTAGTCTTCTCTGATGGTACAGAGTTGTGGTGATGGTAGTCGTTCTCTATGGACTGAGATTGATGTAATGATTGGTAGTCGTTCTCATGGTACGTAGAGTTGTGGTGATGTGGTAATGATGTGGTAGTCGTTCTCTGATGGTACTTGTATGTATGACTGATGGTAAGAGTTGTGATGATGTGGTAATGATGTGGTAGTCGTTCTCTGATGGTACTGTAGAGTTGTGGTGATGTGGTAGTCGTTCTCTGATGGTACTGCAGAGTTGTGATGATGTGGTAATGATGTGGTAGTCGTTCTCTGATGGTACTGCAGAGTTGTGATGATGGTAATGATGTGGTAGTCGTTCTCTGATGGTACTGTAGAGTTATGGTGATGTGGTAATGATGTAGTAGTCGTTCTCTGATGGTACTGTAGAGTTGTGGTGATGTGGTAGTCGTTAAATGATGTGGTAGTCGTTCTCTGATGGTACTGTAGAGTTGTGGTGATGTGGTAGTCGTTCTCTAATGGTACTGTAGAGTTGTGGTGATGTGGTAATGATATGGTCGTCTTCCGTTGGTGGTGCCGTAGGACTGTGGTGCTCTGGAGGTTAGGCTGTGACACACCGATCACCCAACTGCCGGCGGCGACTTAAAGACAGGAAACCACTGCAGCGTGGCCTCGATGGCGGTATTTCTCTCGTGACTCTACTAACCCCCTCCACCCCACCTACCCCTTCCTCCACCCCACCTACCCTTCCCTCCACCCACCCACCTTCCCCTCTCCTTCCCTCTCCCATTCCCTTCTCCTTCCTCCTCTGACTCCTGAACCCGATCTTCCAGGGAACCATTCTTGTAACTTCTTTGCTTTTACGGAACTACTGTACTTCCCCCTCCCCGAGGATCTTGTACAACCATTTCTTTCTCTGTTGAAACATATTTTTTTATCCTCCATTGGTCGGTCGCCTTAAACCATTTTCTTCTGAGGAACCATTTTGTTAGGCATTTGGAACCATTGCGTGTGGAACCTCTGGAGCCATTCCTCTGTTGGGCCTTTTAGGAACTCTTCTCCCCGGCTCCTTTAACGCTATCTCTCTCTCTCTCTCTCTCTCTTCCGGTATTTTTATGTAGTATGTTAGTTATATGTTTTCTTTCATTTCTTTATTCGTATTTATTTTAATAGAAGAATACGCGTACAGTATATACTGACGAATATATTCACACATGTATACAACTAACACACACACACACACACACACACACACACACGCACACACACACACACACACACACGCACCACACCACGCACACACGTTAACGAGCTTTCCCTTTTCAATAAAATAGTTTCGATAGTTTGGTGGCCACGACAAAGCTCTCCGCCAGTGGCCAAAAATGTGATCATCGTGACACCCAATGTTTTGCCTCCTCCCCCCCTCCCCACCCCAAGTCATCCCACCCTCCAGGTTCTCTCCCTCACCCCAGGTCATCCCTCCTCCACCCCAGGTCCTCTCCTCCCATCCCCGTCATCCTCCCCACCCAGGTCCCTCTCCCCCACCCCAGGCCCTCCCTCCTCCACCCCAGGTCCTCTCCTCCCACCCCAGGTCCACATCCAACCCAGGTTCTTCTCCATTCCAGTCACCTTATCCACCCCAGGTCGTCCTCCACCCAAGATCCTCCTACACCCCATGTCCTCCTCCCACCCAGTCCCCCACCCAGTCCGTCCTCCACCCCAGGTCCTTCTCCACCCCATGTCCTCCTCCACTCCAGTCCCCCTCCACTCCAGTCCGCCGTCTCCACCCCAGGTCCTTCTCCACCCCAGGTCCCTCCTCCTCCACTCCAGTCCCTCCTCCACTCAATTCCCTCCTCCACCCAGTCCGTCCTCCACCCCAGGGCCTTCTCCACCCCAGTCCTCCCCCTCTCCACTCAATTCCCTCCTCCACTCCAGTCCGTCCTCCACCCCAGGGCCTCCTCCCACCCCAGGTCCTCCTCCACCCCAGGTCCCTCCACTCCAGTGCGTCCTCCACCCCAGGTCATCCACCATTCCAGTCCGTCCTCCATCCCAGGTCCTCCTCCACCCCGGTCCTCCTCCATTCCAGTCTGCTCCTCCACCCCAGGTCCTCCTCCACCCCAGGTCCCTCCCACCCCAGGTCTCCTCCACTCCAGTGCGTCCTCCACCCCAGGTCCTCCTCCACTCCAGCGTCCTCCAACCCCAGGTCCTCCTCCACTCCAGTCACCCCTCAACCCCAGGTCCTCCTCCACTCCAGTGCGTCCTCCACCCCAGGTCCCCTCTCTACCCAGTCACCCCTCCAATCCAGTCATCCCTCCACCCAGTCCCCCCTCCACCCAGTCCATCCTTCACCCCAGGTCCTCCTCCACCCCAGGTCCTCCACTCCAGTGCATCCTCCACCCCAGGTCCTCCTCCACTCCAGTCACCCCTTCACTCCAGTCACCTCTCCACTCCAGTGCATCCTCCACCCCAGGTCCTCTCCACTCCAGTGCGTCCTCCACCCCAGTACCTCCTCCACTCCAGTCACCCTCCACAACAGTGTATCTCCACCAGGTCCTCCTCACTCCAGTCACCCCTCCACCCAGTCATCCCTCCACTCCAGGTCCTCTTCCACTCCATAGCGTCCCTCCACTCCAGTGCGTCCTCCACCCCAGGTCCCTCTCCACTCCAGTGCACTCCACCCCAGGTCCTCTCCACCCAGTGCGTCCTCCACTCCAGGTCCTCTTCCACTCCAGTGCGTCCCTCCACCCCAGGTCCTCTTCCACTCCAGTGCGTACTCCACCCCACAGGTCCTCTTCCACTCCAGTGCATCCTCCACTCCAGGTCCTCCACTCCAGTCACCCCTCCACTCAAGCTCACCCCCTCCACTCCAGTCCATCCCCCTCCAGGTCCTCCTCCACTCCAGTCACCCCTCCACTCCAGTGCGTCCTCCACCCCAGGTACTCCTCCACCCAGGTCCTCTTCCACCCAGTGCGTCCTCCACCCCAGATCCTCCTCCTCCACTCCAGTGCGTCCTCCACCCTAGGTCCCCCTCCACTCCAGTCCCCCTCCACTCCAGTGCGTCCTCCACCCCAGGTCCTCCCCTCCACCCAGTCCCCCTCTCCACCCAGTCCGTCCTCCACCCCAGGTCCTCCTCCACCCAGTCCCCCCTCCACCCAGTCCCCCTCCACTCCAGTCCTCCCCTCCACTCCAGTCCGTCCTCCACCCCCAGGTCCTCCTCCACTCCAGTCACCCCTCCACCCAGTGCGTCCTCCACCCCAGGTCCTCCTCCACTCCAGTCCCTCCTCCACCCAGTCCATCCTCCACCCAGGTCCCTCCTCCACTCCAGTCACCCCTCCACTCCAGTCACCCTCCACTCCAGTCACCCTCCACTCCAGTCCCTCTCCACCCAGTTCGTCCTCCACCCCAGGTCCTCCTCCACTCCAGTGCGTCCTCCACCCCAGGTCCTCCTCCACTCCAGTCCCTCCACTTCAGTCTGTCCTCCACCCCAGGTCCTCCTCCACTCGTCACCCTCCACCCCAGGTCCTCCTCCACCTCCAGTCCCTCCACTCTAGTGCGTCCTCCACCCCAGGTCCTCCTCCACTCCAGTGCGTCCTCCACCCTAGGTCCTCCTCCACTTCAAGATTTTTCATCTCGAGTACTTTTAAATCTGATGAGAGTTTTGGAACTTTAAATATGTAGACGTTCATCTTAATTCTTTAGGTATGGTCACTCGTCTTATCGATAATACGTGCAAAAATAATAATGTCTTCACGTACTTTTATTTGTGGATTTTAAACCAAGAGAAGTGGACTAAAATTAATATTGTACTTGAAGTTGCGTCGTCATGAGGTTGTTTTCTAGTACTTGACGTGTTGGGAGACATAATATAACTGAGACTCCTCTAGTAGGGATGAGGTCTCGTGGTATAACATAGATATTTTACTCTTTCTTATAGCGACAGTTAGTTATTATCATCCTCTTGATATAGTCCGGGTAGTGAGCTGTTCCGTGCTTATCCAGGGCCATTAATGTCACAAGGGTTGTTATGTCTGGCATAGTTAAGTGTCATCACCAGTTAGATCATGGGTCAGGAGAGTGCCATCAACGCTCACCCTCACCTTCCTACAGTACACTAGTGACTGGAGTTTATTGTTCATGATGGCTTTTTGTATCGGCTGTTGGTGTATTTTGTATTGTTCGATAAAATAGATGCTTACATGTATATACTTAAATACCGGGCGAAAGAAACGTATGGAAGTTTCTGTACCCCAAGTAGTAATTGAGGATTCAGGTGTTAATCTATTAGCAGCTCATATTCCGAGGTGATAGGTAGCCAGTGCAGTTGGAGAGTCGTCCGGTTTTCCTGGGTTATTTCTTGGTACCAGGTCACACACCTCGGTAACTCAGGGTGTGGTTGTTGTACTGGATGTCAGTGTTGCACCTTTAACACATTACTGTTAAGGTGTCCATAGTGCCAACAAACACGGGGGCACCATTACATACATACATACATACATGTTTACAGACATGTGTACATACTTACGTATCCTACATCAATGAAAATATAATACATACACAAAAAAGTGTATACCTACAAAATTACATGTATATATACAGGGTATATAAATACTTGCAGTTAGGTATACATATATACATATACGAATATGTAAATACTGTTTGCACCTACACCTACCAGTTCTTACTTGCAAAAATACGTAAATATATATTCATGCGCGTATAAGCTGATATATACAGATGTATGCATAAACATATATTCTTCAATATATATATATATATATATATATATATATATATATATATATATATATATATATATATATATATATATATATATATATATATATGATAAAATCACGGGAAAAGAAACAACGGAGCACCTTAGCTTTCGTCTTTATTCAAGACATCTTCAGAGGCAACTGGATTACATGGACAGAGGAAGCAAATATACAGGGTGACCTTATTAAACATGAGGTCAGGTCATAATGACATCATTATGACCTGCCTCATGTTTAAGAACATAAGAACATAAGAACATAAGGAGTCTGCAATAGGCCGGTTGGCCTGTGCATGGCAGTTCCTGTCGAGAGTTACTACCACTCTCTATCATCCATGAATCTATCTAGCCTCCTTTTGAAACTTTCCAGAGTTCCCGCACTTACTACAAAGTTGCTAAGTTTGTTCCACTCGTCCACCACCCTATTTGTGAACCAGTTTCTTCCTATCTCCCTCCTAAACCTAAACTTATCCAACTTGAATCCGTTGCTCCGAGTCCTATCCTGCTCGGATATTATAAGAACTTTATCTATATCCCCTTTATCGATTCCTTTCACCCACTTAATTACTTCTATCATATCTCCCCGCACTCTTCGTCTTTCTAGGGAATGCAAGTTAAGTTTCTTTAACCTATACTGATATGGAAGGTTTCTAAGTCCAGGAATCATTTTTGTCATTCTTCGCTGCACCGACTCTAGTGAATTTATATCCATTCTATAATAGGGGCACCAGAACTGAACCGCATAATCGAGGTGCGGCCTGACTAGCGCAAGATATAGTTGCAATAAGACCTCTGCACTCTTGTTACTTACACTTCATGATATAAAACCCAATACTCTGTTTGCCTTATTTCGAACATTAACGCACTGTTTCTAGGCCGTAGGTCCGGGCTTACAAGTACCCCTAGGTCTCTTTCACAAGTCGACTTCACTAGGTTGATGTTGTTAAGGCTGTATACATTATAAGTATTTGTTCTTCCAATATTAAGTACGCTGCACCTGCTGGTGTTGAATTTCATTTGCCATTTTTCAGACCACCCCTGCAGTATATTTAAATCCTCCTGTAATGCATTTGTATCCTGCCCTGAATTAATTTGCCGCCCTATTTTGGTGTCATCCGCAAACTTGCTTATGTCACTGCTGATCCCAGTATCTAGATCGTTTATGTAGATTATGAACAAGAGTGGACCTAATACTGACCCCTGGGGAACCCCACTGGTTACACGGCCCCACTCAGATTTAACACCATCTACGCTGACCCTCTGCGTTCTATCGGTGAGCCATGATTTTGTCCAATTTAAAACTTTCCCCTTCGATACCATGAGCCTTAATTTTTCTCAGAAACCTCTGATGCAGTACTCTGTCAAATGCTTTGCTAAAGTCTAAGTAAATAACATCGTAATTTTCGTCATTATCTACTACCTCGAAGACTTTCCTAAAAAACGTTAGCAGATTTGTTAGATGAATTTTTCCCTTTGTAAACCCATGTTGAGAGTCATGGAATTAATTTTGCTTTTCTCTAGATGCGATCGGATGCTATCTGCTATAATTGATTCAAGAAAATTCCACTACTGACGTCAAACTGATCAATACGGTAATTTGACGTCTCTGTCTCCTTTTGAATGTAATTTTACATTTGCCTGTTGTTTCCTAACTCCAGTGTCTAATGATTTTGTAAATAAGTTTACAGGGGTCCATAATCTGTTCCCTACACTCTTTCAAGACTCGAGGAAAAATTTCATCCGGCCCTGGGGATTTTGTTTTCTTTAGTTTATTTATCTTCTTAAGAACATCCTCTTTTCTGATAGTGATATTCTTTAATTTCTCTTCTTCCTTTCCCTTAAATATCAGTTCCACCTCTGGAATTTCATCACAAATTTCTTCTGTGAAAACTGATAAGAAGTAGCTGTTCAATGCTTTGCTTATTTCTTCACTGCCATTTATCACTTCTCCCCTCCCTGACTTTAAAGGGCCAACTTTGTCCTATATACCTGGAAAAATCCCTTGGGATTCGCCTTGGATTCTCTTGCTATTTTGATTTCATAATCTCTCTTTGCTTTCTTTACATTTTTCTTAACATTCCTAGATAGTTCATTATACCTATTTCTGAGCTGCTCCTCTCCTCCCTTTAATTTCTTATATATCTCCTTTCTTTATTCCTATGTCATGTTTAAGTTTTCTGGTCATCCACCTTGGCTAATTCTTATTTGACCTAATTTTTCTGTATGGTATATTTTGTTCTTGTGCTTTATGTAGTATACTAGTGCTCCGTTGTTTCCCTTTTCCCGTGTGATTTTATCAAGATTTATCTTATCTACGTTTTCATTGTGGATCTACATGAAATATATATATATATATATATATATATATATATATATATATATATATATATATATATATATATATATATATATATATACACACACACATACTTCCACCAGTGTATACAGTACAGTATCTCCTAAAAATATCTGCCAGGATGGGTCAGATGACTTCCATAATGCTACATGTAACTCTTCATGTCCCGGGAGGGTTGGTATGTGTGGCTATGTGGCCCGGGAGGGTTGGTATGTGTGGCTCTGTGGCCCGGGAGGGTTGGTATGTGTGTCAGCTCTGTGGCCCAGGATGGTTGGTATTTGTGGCTCTGTGGCCCAGGAGGGTTGGTATGTGTGGCTCTGTGGCCAGGATGGTTGGTATGTGTGGCTCTGTGGCCCGGGACTGGTTGGTATGTGTGCGGCTCTGTGGCCCAGGAGGGGTTGGTATGTGTGTGGCTCTGTGGCCAGGAAGGTTGGTATGTGTGGCTCTGTGGCAGGAGGGTTGTGCGTGGCTCTGTGGCCAGAGGTTATTGAAGCGTGGCTCTGTGGCCAGGGAGGGGTTAGCATGTCAATAGCTCTGTGGCTGTTGGGAGGGTTGGCATGCATCAGCTCTGTATGGCCAGGAGGGTTGGTAGCCATCAGCTCTGTGGCCCAGGAGGGTTGGTATGCCGTGGCTCTGTGGCCGGGAGGGTTAGTATCTGCCTGGCTCTGTGGCCCAGGAGGTTGGTATGCGTGGCTCTGTGGCCAGGAGGGTTGGTATGCGTGGCTGTGGCCAGGAGGTTGGTATGCGTGTTTCTGTGGCCCGGGAGGTTGGTATAATGACTCTGTGGGAGGGTTGGTATGCGGTTCTGTCCCGGGAGGGTTGGTGTGCGATGGCTCTGTGGCCCGGGAGGTTGGTATGCGTGGCTCTGTGGCCCGGGAGGGTTGGTATGCGTGGCTCTGTGGCCCGGGAGGGTTGGTATGCGTGGCTCTGTGGCACACTGATCCTGCTACATTTGGTAACCGAACATCATATTAATTAAGCAGAAATAAATACGCATTGCATTACTTACGTTAAACTATATACCAGAGTAAATGTTTGTCCCAATATCTATCATCTGTGGTCTCAATGTTTCATACAGTATGGTCAGAGGTTTTTTTTAGATACTCTACATAATTAATGGGTAGGAAACGTATACATATGTCTTATATTTAATTTATACACTTATGCATAAATTTATACATACTGGTACATACATATATTCTTGTCAGTTTATAAGGCCATGATTACATAAAGACCACAAAATATACCTACATACATACATACAACTCCTGATTTATGTACTGTACAGCCCTGTAAATGTATTCAATGCATACTATATCATTATGTCTAAATCAAATGTAAGTCTATATTTTCAGCCACCGGCTGCAACTCTTTTAATAAACCGTTTATTATTATTATTATTATTATTATTTACATACATACATACATACTTGAGGTCTGGGCGTCACATATTAAGAACATTGTTCAGCCAGAGTGTCGAACCATCCTCAAGAGCACATGAACGAGCCGCATCACTTCAAACTTTTCTCGTGAATTTTTAACTTACGAGAAACCACAACCATCAGCTCTACCACCACCCACCTACCGCTGTTTATACTCCGCGACCACCAGGCTGTAATTACTACCACAAGGCTACCACACTCCCCACGCTACTACTACTACCACTACAAGGCTACCACCATCCCGACGCTACTACTACTACCACCACCACAAGGCTACCACCATCCCGGCTTGCTACTACTACTACCACAAGGGGTACCACACTTTCGACATACTACTACTACTACCACAAAGTACCCACCATCGATGCTACTACTACTACCACCTACGGCTACCCACATACGACGCTACTACTACTACAAAAGGTACTACCATCATCCCGGCAAACTACTACTACAGTACTACTACAAAAGCTTCAAAAATCCTGACGCTACTTTTTCTTCAGCCTACCTACCACCACCACAGGCTACCACCATTCTGACATTAATGCTACTACCTAGGAACTACCTGTCCGGCGCTATTAACCACGGGCTACCACTACCATCATCAACCGGGAATAATCGTCAACAGGAGACCATCAGGAGCAGGAGACCATCAGTAGCAGGAGACCATCAGTAGCAGGAGACCATCAGTAGCAGGAGATCATCATAAGCAGGAAACCATCAGTAGCAGGAGACCATCATGAGCAGGAAACCATCAGTAGCAGGAGACCATCATCAGCAGGAGACCATCAGTAGGAGACCATCATTAGCAGAAGACCATCATCAGCAGGAGACCATCATCAGCAGGAGACCATCATCAGCAGGAGACCATCATCAGCAGGAGACCATCAATAGCAGGAGACCATCATCAGCAGGAGACCATCATCAGCAGGAGACCATCATCAGCAGGAGGAGGAACAGACACACAGGAAATGGCAGCTGGGGGAGGAGAAGGAAGCAGCGGGTCCCTGGGGTAGAGTTTGAAGGCGGGAACAAGAGGTGACCTTGTCGCTGGTGCCGGGGGGACTGCTGGACCATCTCTTGACCTCCCCTGGTGGTGGTGGTAGCCAAGGGCACTCATCAACGGCGCCTCTACCTCACACTCCTCAGCTCCTGTTACTGTTAATGAGGAGATAATTATAGCTTAGGTATTATAGTTGATAACAAGGAAAATATTCAGCTCCGGGCACCAGCATGTTTCTTAAATTAACAATATGGCAGCCATTTATATACGATTTAATTAATATGAGCACAGTGTTAAACTAGGCAGGTTTTGGAACATGGCTTTGAACTGACGACGGCGTTCAGAGGTGTATCGCGTGTTCGACTTATTTTTCGTGGAAGCGTTGAGACATAATGCTTTAATCTGTTGTCTTTCGTTTAAAACTAGATAACGCAAGTTTCTTTAACTTTTTTTAATCACTGTATGTTTACTGTGTGTTATTTATTATATCCACGAATGCGTCTGTTTTTTTGTCCGTGCTTCCGTCTTCTAGTCCATGCGTCCGTCTTTCTATTCTTGCGTCCGTCCTTTCGTCCGTGCGTCTATCATTATTTCAATACGTCAATAGTTTTTCTCATACATCCATCTTTTCTTCCTTGCGTCTGTCTTCTCGTCAGTGCACTTCACACCCTACATCTACGATACCTTCATCAACACTACTGGTGACCTCTTGTCTTCACGGTGGCACTCCGGGGAGAGAGCCTGGGAGCACTAGCCTATCTTTACTACCACCTGTGCCTCACGATTTGGTTATGCAGTAAAATTTCCTTGGGTTACAATATTCATTTCCTGCTTTTAAGAATTCGAAAGCAGATTTTTAGTCGTGTGGAATTTTTTTTATTTGTTTAGCCTTATTATACGTTGTAATATTGTTCACGTTTATACCAAATTTACCCCCGAGCGCCAGGAAACAAAGTAGTTTAACTGTGTGTAAGTATGATAACACTGAGAGCGGTTACGGGGGAAAGTCTTGCTGATACAGAGAGAAACTATATGTAAAAATGTTCTAATAATTCAGGGAGAAATTATGTGGGAGAAGTTGATACAGGGAGATGATCAGGGAGAGTCTTAGTGTTACAGGGAGATGATCAGGGAGAGTCTTAGTGTTACAGGGTGATGATCAGGGAGAGTCTTAGTGTTACAGGGTGATGATCATGGAGAGTCTTAGTGTTACAGGGAGATGATCAGGGAGTCTTTGTTAGTACTTATGATTACAGGGAGATCTCTTAATACTACAGTGAGAGATCATGCAAAGTCTTAATACTACAGTGAGAGGTCATGCAAAGTCTTAATACTACAGTGAGAGGTCATGCAAAGTCTTAATACTACAGTGAGAGGTCATGCAAAGTCTTAATACTCCAGTGAGATCATGCAAGGTCTTAATACTACAGTGAGATCATGCAGGGTCTTAATACTACAGTGAGAGGTCATGCAATGTCTTAATACTACAGTGAGATTATGCAGTTTGAATTGAATTGAAACAATATATTTATCCAGAAAAACACAGATACAGAGTGGATAATAATAACAATATTAACATGGCTGAGCCAGTTGAGAACCTGAGCTCTCTTTGAGGCACCTGATATATACTATACATTTATCTCAAGGAAGTATTATGTAACATTTAGTATCATCTGGAATAGTACAATAGCATGGTGGTAATAAGAACATCTCATAATGTTACCACGGTTATCACTTCATATTTATTTATTTTATTTATTTATTTATTTATTTATTTATTTATTTATTTATTTATTTATTTATTTATTTATTTATTTATTTATTTTTATATTATAATTATATACATAAATTACAGTGGAATTGAAAAACATAGTATAATGGGGGAGCAGTACAACATGGGTTGTACCCCCTGTCTGAATTAAGGTTGAACAAGAGGACAGAGCTGTCAGGATTATGTCTAGTTGGCAAATATATTTATTAAAATGGTAATTTCTTATCTATTTACATGATAATTTCCGATAAAACGGTTTTGATGGTACAATAAA
This sequence comes from Homarus americanus, assembly GCF_018991925.1. Lineage (NCBI taxonomy): Eukaryota > Metazoa > Arthropoda > Malacostraca > Decapoda > Nephropidae > Homarus > Homarus americanus. Next base: position 2,825,881 of record NW_024733231.1, read on the forward strand.
AGCAGGTACTGTAAATATAGTAAGTGTTACAAGAAATATTAATACTTCGACAATAGATATTTTTTAAGAGATGATTTAAAGGAAGGGAGCGTAGTAATACAGTGAGAGGTCATGAAAGGTCTTAATAATAGAGTGAGAAGTAATACGGCAAATATTTCTCAATCAATCGGTGAATACGTTCATACGGCTGACCAAATGCAACATGACACTAGGAAAGTCCATGCAAACAAAATAATAATAATAATAGTCTTAGTAATATTGGGAGAAGTCATGCAAAAAGACCATTACAGGTTATGGAAAGTCTTACTGAACCATCAAATTTTGGTCTGAACCTGAATTGCATGACCCCCTGTAACAACTGCACTCTGGTCCCCCTCCCCTCCCTGAATGACCATTTTTTCCCCCATGACCAAAGTGTTATGCAGTTGTCGACCGCCTCGTCTCCCACTCTGACTGTCAAATCAGTAATGTTTTATAGTAATTATATGCTGGGTGTTGTGGGTTTAAAGGTGTCATTGTGGCGCCACCTGCCCTCCCTCACCTGAGCACTGGAGGTCATTAGGGGAGTGGGTCACCTTTATATGATGATGGTGATGGCACTGATGCTTGGTATTGGTGTTTTACAGGTATGTGGTGATAAGCGGCTTGGAGAGTATTTACCTGTGGTTGGACTGAGACGAGAGAGGTAAGTGTGTGGTGGGGTAGATGTACTGGAAAGAGAGAGAGAGAGTGAGGAGTGTAGGAGAGCGAGAGCGAGAGAGAGAGAGAGAGTGTTATCGTGGATGGTTAGGTAAGGGGGTGTGGTTGTGTGTGGGGTGGAGAGACAAACCCAGGGTGTTACATGGCCAGTGGAGGGAGGAGTTGGTACCCGTGTAAGTGCCTCAATAAAGCACTTTATAGCCCCGGTGACGAGCAATATTATACCTTAACGGCCTAACCACAGATCGAGTGTGTGTGTGTGTGTGTGTGTGTGTGTGTGTGTGTGTGTGTGTCCCGTCTGAATTATTTAGCCCATATTACCCAACGCAGTTCCTCTTTCATACATTTTTCTGCGATATTTCATAAGAATTTCACTTAGTATGCAAATGAACAAAATATATCATACCCCCAAACACTCCTCTGTTATTTTGGGGCAACACACCTCGTTCATATTCCAACACACACACACACACACACACACACACACACACACACACACACACACACACACACACACACAGGATATCCGGGTCAAGTAAAAGGCACGCTGGGTATCTCTCTCTCTCTCTCTCTCTCTCTCTCTCTCTCTCTCTCTCTCTCTCTCTCTCTCTCTCTCTCTCTCTCCCTTCTCTACTCTTACTCTTCGTCTACTGTTTATTCCTCATTATTCTCTCCCTCCTGTAACCCCGTCTCCCTCACTGTGTACTCCTCCCCGTCTCCCCTCCTGTGTACTCCTCCCCGTCTCCCTCCTGTGTACTCCTCCCGTCTCCCTCACTGTGTACTCCTCCCGTCTCCCTCCTGTGTCTCCTCCCCATCTCCCTCCTGTACTCCTCCCGTCTCCCCTCACTGTGTACTCCTCCCGTCTCCCTCCTGTCTCCTCCCATCTCCCTCTCTTCTCTCTCTCCCCTCCTGCCTCCCGTCTCCCCTCACTGCACTCCTCCCCGTCTCCCCTCTGTGTACTCCTCCCCGTCTCCCTCCTGTCACTCCTCCCATCTCCCCTCCTGTACTCCTCCCGTCTCCCCTGACACCTCCCCATCTCCCTCCTGTCTCCTCCCGTCTCCCTCCTGTACTCCTCCCATCTCCCCTCACTGTCTCCTCCCGTCTCCCCTCCTGTGTCTCCTCCCATCTCCCCTCACTGTATACTCCTCCCGTCTCCCTCCTGTCTCTCCCGTCTCCCTCCTGCCTCCTCCCCGTCTCCCCTCACTGCCTCCTCTCTCCTCTCCTCCTCCTCCTCCCCTTCATTTATTCCTTCATCAATGCCTTTCCAACCATTATGTCTGCCTTCTTCTTTCTCTTTTTCAATGCAGTATTTGTATTGTGTGTGTGTGTGTGTGTGTGTGTGTGTGTGTGTGTGTGTGTGTGTGTGTGTGTGTTATGAAGCCTTATTATTCAGTCTACACACACACACACACACACACACTTAACCCAGAGTGCACACGGTCATACCAAGCAAAGGTCAAGACAGTTTTTTCTCCTTGGGGTGGGTAGGAGGGGAGTGTGATGAAGGAACCTCACTCACACAACAGGTGAGTCGCCCTTGACACGAACCTCACGCGACCACACCAACACTGAGACCATTATCCCGTAACCCTTGATGGGGTATGGCAAGGGGGGAGGGAGTAGATCAGGGTAATTAAGGGGTTTAAAAGAGGAAAGGTAGAGAGGTTAAGGGAGGGATATGGAGTAAGTAAAAGGCATGAGAGAGAGAGAAGGAAAAGAGAACCTACGGGGTGGAAAGAAGGTGGTAGGAGGGAGGGGAGAAGTTTGGGTCTTGTTTCATAGGACCATTTGTATAATAGAGAGAGAGAGAGAGAGAGAGAGAGAGAGAGAGAGGACCTCAGAAAGAAATGCAAATTCTTGATAGTATATATTACGTGTGTGTGTGTGTGTGTGTGTGTGTTGAGACAGGTGTTCGTGTGCTGTACATATATACATTACCGACGTCAATACATGCACGTCTGTCTTTGTGGCTGCCTGTCATCAAGCCTCTGTAATCCGCGGCCATTGTATGTTTCACTCCCACATTTACGTTTGCCACAGCAGTAACCGTCCCCAGGTACGCACATCACGGCCAGTGTGTTAATAAGGCAACGATTCACGGTACTGGCGGCTTGTGTTCGTGTACGGCAACACACACACACACACACACACACACACACTGGTCGGTGTTCTGCCACACATTCCTCAACACGCAGACGTATAGCTTCTCGCCCATTGGCTATGAGTTCAGCTGATTCCTGATTGGCTGGAGGAGGTCCAAATATAGTGTCATTACTAGCAGGTGCGGTGCGTGTGTACGGCCGTCTCATCAAGCACTTTATGGCGTGTGTAACTCTGGCACAGGGTACTGGTTTTTAGGGGATTAAGTCTCGGCTTACTTACTCTCCGCCGCTAGAGCTGAGCAAATCCATTTTCTCTAACCTCCAACTTCAGGCCAGAGTCGACCTCCTCTCTGGGTACTTGTCTTGCTGCTGCTGCTGCTGTGATAATCTCTTACTGTGATTCATACGTGGTTCTTACTTCTAGAATTGCCTTACATTGTACTGTACTGTAAGGGTTAGTTTTAACACACTGCAGTGTTGTAACTCACCTGTGCAGCAAAGATCACCTGCCCAACTAGAATCTCACATTGAGATCGTTACTTCGTTATCAGCACGTGTAGTTCCTCAGACATATGGCTGTTGTCAGCACGTGTAGATCCTCAGCCATATGGCTGTTGTTGTCAGCACGTGTAGATCCTCAGACATATGGCTGTTGTCAGCACGTGTAGATCCTCAGCCATATGGCTGTTGTTGTTAGCACGTGTAGATCCTCAGACATATGGCTGTTGTCAGCGCGTGTAGATCCTCAGCCATATGGCTGTTGTCAGCACGTGTAGATCCTCAGACATATGGCTGTTGTTGTCAGCACATATACGACCAATCTTTCTGCATCCATGATACTGCTCCACTTTCCTTGGTCGATAAAGCTTTGTCCTGACCTTTGTGTAACACGTACGTTATAAATCCCAGCCACACCTCACCTTCCGTAACACAGCATGAACTATAATTCTCTCAGTATAAAATATGCAGAACTGTATTAACCTGAGCTGTAATGGCCATCATCTTGCAAACAAATGGTCCTGGGTTCGATCCCCGGGCAGGGTGAAACCATGGACAAGTTACTTCAAGCCATTTGCCTCTGTCTACCCGGCAATACTTGGGCATCTGAATGGTCATCGATTGGTGGATTGTGTTCCGGGGTAATGGTTAGCCAGTGCAGTTAGTGAGTCGTCCGGTCTTCTGGGACTATTCCTTGACACTGGGTCATACAGTTCATTAACTCACGCCTCTTATAATCACACCTTGTTTAACATCACAAGTGCTATAATTACTCTACTATAATCCCACTGTGCAACACAAGTGCTATGATCCCACTGTGCAACACAAGTGCTATGATCCCACTGTGCAACACAAGTGCTATAATCCATCTGCAACACAAGTACTATGATCCCACTGTGCACCACAAGTGTTATGATCCCACTGTGCAACACAAGTGTTATGATCCCATTGTGCAACACAAGTGTTATGATCCCACTGTGCAACACAAGTGCTATGATCCCACTGTGCAACACAAGTGTTATGATCGCACTGTGCAACACAAGTGCTATGATCCCACTGTGGAACACAAGTGTTATGATCGCACTGTGCAACACAAGTACTATGATCCCACTGTGCACCACAAGTGTTATGATCCCACTGTGCAACACAAGTGCTATGATCCCACTGTGGAACACAAGTGTTATGATCCCACTGTGCAACACAAGTGCTATAATCCCACTGTGCACCACAAGTGTTATGATCCCACTGTGCAACACAAGTGCTATAATCCCGCCTCTTTCCCCACCAGCCTAAATTTCCATGTCTGATGCTATCTACATATTTCATGACGGCTCTGTAATCTACCCGCTAAGCCATCCACAGCGAGACATATACATTACTTGATTGACTTATTAGAAAGCAAAATACAGTCATGTTGGTGGTAATGACAACCATAAGATATTGTGTGTATGGTGATAAAGATGACAGCCATGGTGACAGTGTATGGTGATAGAGATGACAGCCATAGTGACAGTGTATGGTGATAAAGATAACAGCCATAGTGACAGTGTATGGTGATAAAGATAACAGCCATGGTGACAGTGTATGGTGATAAAGATGACAGCCATGGTGACAGTGTATGGTGATAGAGATGACAGCCATAGTGACAGTGTATGGTGATAAAGATGACAGCCATGGTGACAGTGTATGGTGATAAAGATGACAGCCATGGTCACAGTGTATGGTGATAAAGATAACAGCCATGGTGACAGTGTGTGGTGATAAAGATGACAGCCATGGTGACAGTGTGTGGTGGTAATGATGGCAGCCATGGTGACAGTGTGTGGTGGTAATGATGGCAGATGACAAAAGATGACAGCCATGGTCACAGTGTATGGTGATAAAGATGACAGCCATGGTGACAGAGTGTGTGGTGGTATAAATGATGACAGCCATGGTGACAGTGTGTGGTGGTAATGATGACAGCCATGGTGACAGTGTATGGTGGTAAAGATGACAGCCATGGTGACAGTGTGTGGTGGTAATGATGACAGCCATGGTGACAGTGTGTGGTGGTAAAGATGACAGCCATGGTGACAGTGTATGGTGATAAAGATGACAGCCATGGTGACAGTGTATGGTGATAAAGATGACAGCCATGGTGACAGTGTGTGGTGGTAATGATGACAGCCATGGTGACAGTGTGTGGTGATAAAGATATCATCAGGGCTATGACGCAGATCTTGATTTTAAGGAGGAGAAAGATACCGTTAATGAGGGGGGGAGGGGGACCTTTATCTAAGACTTTCAAAGTGTATTTTGTGAAAGTCTTGAGTCTTTAAGGTCTCCAGGCTGAAGTTTTGATTTTTTTATTGATTTGTATTTTCTGTATTGAAGCCAAATAAGAAGGCTTCTCAGAGCCCTGTGTGTTTTGGGGATTCTAACTTATATAAAAGATTTCAGGCAGATTAAAGCCTTCCTCTTATTCGTGTGTGTTGGGATTTTCATGTTTATTCTGTTTTGGTTTTTTTCAGTCATGTGTATTTTTGGGGTTCCAGGCAGGCTGTATGACGTCTCGACCATGTGTTTCAGATATCCCAAACTCATGACAAGGCTGTGTAGTGTTGCGCTATTTAACTCAACAACGGAATGTAAACTAAAATTTTTCGAGATTTGTTTTATGACGAAGACTTTCTAGTCACTTGTTTAATAATTTTTTATCTTAGGTGATAACACGAAACTCTCTCAAAAGATAAATATAGCCTCGGAAATAACACTTAAATTGTATCTCATATCAGTAACAGTTAAACGGTTATTTATTCTCAGTGTCAAAGTGGATTGGTAATACTCATTTATAAAGGCTTATCACTCTCTCCTCTCGTTCCTTTTGAAACACTAGCAGGAGTTCCTTTACACACGTGAGATAACTGAATTTCTGGAACGACTTACTCTTCTGTCTGTGCGTTGCTGAATTATCTCATTTCGGATTGGTAAATTTTCGAACAGGAGTCAGAGGAACTTGTACTACACTAGACTTCACTCACCCTAGATTACAGCAGGTGAGTTATGAACGCTCGCTTTACACATGTAAGTTCCGTGTTTCATTAAGTTATTATATCATTAATAGGTAGTAAAGCGAGTGAGCTAACGGGGCTGTTATGCTTATTTACACATCTATGTAAACATACTTTGCATCTTGGTCTGCTCAGTAGCTGTCCAGTCGTCTCTCGCAGTTCATCATTTTTTTTAAGGTTCGAGTATTTGGTTTAGGTAAATTTGTCCTTGTAAGAAGGTAATTAATCGATCTAAGATAAAATAAACGTAATTCTCTGTAAAAGTAATTGATGACTCCATACATAATTCCTTTATTAATTTATTCAGTAATATATATTTATGCTTTGAAAGACAAATAAATAATACTGTTAAAAGAGTGAAAGATGTAAATAAAGAGGGAGATAGAAATAGAAAATACCGATAAAGGTGAACATAGGAGAGACAAGAGACGGTGAGAATTCGTGCATTCTGTCCTTTTTCTCCCGCTGATGGTCAGGTGAGAACTGGTGAGAGATAACAACACGGAGTAAACAGCGAAGGACTGTACACAACCTTGATAACGGGAAAAGTGATGGCTCGTAATAGTCCCGATAAATGAATTGATAACGGCAATCAGCGAATAAAATGGAAGAAGAAAGGGAGGTGGGGGAGAGCGAGGAATGATCGATACAAGAGAAAATGCTGATTGTCAAAATGAACTCATTGCCGGCCTGAAATCCAATTATTTATACACAAATATAATGAAGATTGGACCTGACTGGCCATTGTTCATTTGAATTTGTGATAAGCTCAGTTGGCCACGGTAATTTAAGCTCTAACTTCATTAGTTTTAGATTATCATAATTACATTTAATAGCGAATAAAAAAAGTTGTGGACACATTTGTAAAAACTATAATGGGTGGTGATGACTCAACCGACCGCCAGTACTCTCCTGTGTCTGTCCACACGACGTACGCGGCTCATAGTTTATCTGGGGGTGAGGAAGGGACAGGGTGAAGGAAGAGGGGAGGGAAGGTAAAGGTAAATGAAGGACGGAGGGAAGGGTTGGGTAAATGAAGGAGGGAGGGAGAGAGGGGGTGAAGGAAGAGAGGATGGGAGAGTAGTGAGTATATTGCTACATTTTTCTGTACCTTTTTTTGATGGCGGAAGTGTGAATATTTTTTGCTTAAATTACCAGACTTTATAAGGTCAGGTACGTGTCCGCCAGTTCAGAGCTGGGAATGTGACCATGGAGATTAATTGTATGTACAGTAATGGACAAAAGTTCGCTCCTCGTGGTGAAACTGAGTCACGAGAATGAGTCTCCGAACTGACTTACCCTGACTGTTTCATCTCATTTGGGGGTCGATGCTGCTTCATTTTGGGCGGTAGGGAACTTCTGACCCCGACTGTACGTGTTGTGTTGTATAATATAGGAGTCACATTCTTGGCCACATGTAACATAGTTTAGAGTTCAAAGGCTGCACCTGTATACACTTACTGTACAGTCTTTGTAGTGTTATATAAATGCTAATTAGTTACTTTGTTCTTTCCTTCTATATAATTCTCTGTGATACACCTTTATTTGTCTCCAGGGGCTCGCTAATCCGGACCCGAGACCTAACCTAACCAAATAGACCCCTATTCTGATCTTCACCTAACTTAACCAAACTTAATCTACCTCTAATTTAACTTAACCTACCTCTTAAGTTAACCTACCTCAAATACAATTAATAACAACGTTACCACCTAACCTACCCTCCTTGCCCCTACCCACCCTAAAGTTAAACGAGTTATGGTTGAACTGCCGTTACAGCGTGGAAATTCGGGTTCGACTTTGGGTCCGTGTTCTAATTTTGGTCCTTGTAAACCGCTCTTCTGTGGCTCTTGCATGTGTGTACAGTACAGCTGAATGAGAGCACAATTACACTGTGAATTATTAAACCTTACAAGTGTCTACTATTTTACAACTTACGGCAGATCTTTGTCGAGCTGGGGAGGCCACATTGTCAAGCAGGTTAGGTCTACATTGTCGAGCAGGTTAGGTCTACATTGTTGAACAGGGTAGGTCTACATTGTCAAGCAGGTTAGGTCTACATTGTCGAGCAGGGTAGATCTACATTGTCGAGCAGGGTAGGTCTACAGTGTCGAGCAGGGTAAGTCTACATTGTCGAGCAGGGTAGGTCTACAGTGTCGAGCAGGGTAAGTCTACATTGTCGAGCAGGGTAGGTCTACATTGTCGAGCAGGGTAGATACATATTGTTAAGAATTGTGGCTTCACATTTGCACATTTCACGTGCGTGAAGAGTTTAAAAAATCACTCGTATGTTTTACCAGCTTGTGGAAGCAGAATCGTGTGTACTTAAACATTTTGACCGACACTTTTTAACCTGTCCTAACGTGAGCTGTAGTGTCTGTGCCGAGCTGCTGATGCTGTACGTCCGCGGGAGTTTGATACATTTCACGCCTTTGACTTTTTCATATGTATTTAATTTTTGCGGCAGCTGAACAAAGATATACAATGATTTTGTGGGGCAATCTTTGTGTACCTCCTTTATAGCGGGTCTTTGTTCTTTATTTCTGTGACACACACAACAGAGACTGAGACTGATGCGTCGCCAGGGATGGAATTTCCATAATCAATCATAAAACAAGAGTTGATAATACGTCTCCCAGTACAACTCAGGTCGCTGTTACCGTGTCTTGCTCTGGGGGTCTCAAGAGTTACAATAGATAAATAAACAGTATTTTTACTCATTGGATAGTCGCCAGAAGGGGAGTTCCTCTGTTTCAATACGCTTAGAACCATATTTAGTAAGTTGTATACCGGTACTGTGTGTGTGCATGCGTGTGTGTGTGTGTGTGTGAGAGAGAAAGTTATTTAGCATTCAGCACTTTCCCATTTATCCTCAACAGTTACTGCACCTCACTCACTGCTTTTCCATCCGTTTTATTCTATGCTTTTTCAAGACCAATAAACGTCACATTTTTTCTCTCATCCTCCACTGCTGTGCTTGAATCCCAGCCCATGATCCAAACATTATCTTACCTCGTCTGAACCTACGTTGTTCTCCCCTTTACTATAATGTTTGTGCAGCAGTGTGTCAGTAATGGTGCTACAATACAGTTTCCCTCAGATACTAAACAGAATTTTTCCTCTTCTAATTTTTGCATTCGTTATCATGTCTCTCTTTACAGGGGGGAGCTATGCATGTTAACTGCTATGCTTTTATTGTACTTCTCTGCCTCACCCTTCATGTCTGCCTCACCCTTCATGTCTGCCTCACCCTTCATGTCTGCCTCACCCTTCGTGTCCGCCTCACCCTTCATGTCTGCCTCACCCTTCATGTCACCCTCACCTTCATGTCTGCCTCACCCTCCATGTCTGCCTCACCCTCCATGTCTGCCTCACCCTTCATGTCTGCCTCACCCTTCATGTCCGCCTCACCCTTCATGTCCGCCTCACCTTCATGTCTGCCTCACCCTTCATGTCTGCCTCACCCTTCATGTCCGCCTCACCTTCATGTCACCTCACCCTTCATGTCTGCCTCACCCTTCATGTCTGCCTCACCCTTCATGTCCGCCTCACCCTTCATGTCTGCCTCACCCTTCATGTCTGCCCTGGGGTCTATTATTATTAGGCCTCATTAAGGGTGGGGTTTATTAAGAGTGGTGACCATGAAGGTTAGGGTTCA
>NW_024733231.1:2843387-2920887 GCF_018991925.1 Homarus americanus
CCCATGCCCCCCCTCTCCCCCTCTCTCCCCTGCCCCTCTCTCCCCTCCCCTGCCCCTGCCCCTTCTCCCTCTCCCCCTCTCCCTCCCGCCCTCTCTCCCCTGCCCCTCTCCCCCTCTCCCCGCCCCTCTCTCCCCTGCCCTCTCTCCCCTCTCTCCTGCCCCTCTCTCCCCTCCTGCCCCTGCCCCTCTCTCCCCTCTCCCTCGCCCCTCTCTCCCCCCTGCCCTCTCCCCCTCTCCCCTGCCCCCTCTCTCCCCCTGCCCTCTCCCCCTGCCTTCTCTCCCTCCCGCCCTCCAATGCTCAAGGAATTACTCTCATGTTCCTTCTTATTTTTGGTTCAATTCCTCAACCATTAGACAGACTTTATTTACAACCCGCCCCATAGAAGCGACGTTTGTCTCATTAAAAATTATAATATACAGATTTTAACCTTTTTTTTCCCCTTTGTGAAGATTATATTGAAGGAAATGATATTTTTAGTTATTAATTTTCAATGTATATGAATAATTTATATACGCGTTTGATAAATCGAGTCTCCCTTATTATTTTTTGCCATATTTGAATATATATGGATGTTTAGGTGTATATTAATTTGTATTTGCATAATATTTTTTTTTACGGAAATATCTTTTGTTCATCAGTTTATATATATTTTTTCCACGTGTTTTCATTTTTATTATTATTTTTATTATTAGTTACTGGTAGTAATATTGAAGGTTAGTTAATACATCGTGTTTTGTTTTCATTATAGGTTCCGTGATTTGAGTTTTGTACCTCTCTCTCTCTCTCTCTCTCTCTCTCTCTCTCTCTCTCTCTCTCATTAAGGAACACATAAACGGCCTCGTGTTGGTAACGGTGAAGGGCGGAAGGACTAACCTATACCCTGCCTTCAGTTACCGCCCGCCAACGCCGCCCCTCACCCGCCAACGCCGCCCTCACCCCGTCAACGCTGCCCCTCACCCCGTCAACGCCGCCCCTCACCCGCCAACGCCGTCCTCACCCGCCAACGCCGCCCCTCACCCCGTCAACGCCACCCCTCACCCGTCAACGCCTGCCTCTCACCCCGTCAACGCCGCCCTCACCGCCAACGCCTTCCCCCGCCAACGCCGCCCCTCACCCCGCCAACGCTGCCCCTCACCCGTCAACGCTGCCCTCACCCCGTCAACGCCGCCCCTCACCCCGTCAACGCCACCTCACCCCTCACCCGTCCCCCCTCACCCCGTCAACGCCGCCCCTCATCCGCCACGCCGCCCCTCACCCCGCCAACGCCGCCCCTCACCCGCCAACGCTGCCCTCACCCCGTCAACGCCGCCCTCACCCCGTCAACGCCGCCACTCACCCCGTCAACGCCGCCCCTCACCCGTCAACGCTGCCCTCACCCGTCACGCTGCCCCTCACCCCGTCAACGCTGCCCCTCACCCCGTCAACGCCGCCCCCTCCCGTCAACGCCGCCCTCACCCCGTCAACGCCGCCCCTCACCCGTCAACGCCGCCCTCACCCGCCAACGCTGCCCTCACCCGTCAACGCCGCCCCTCACCCGCCCCCCTCACCCGTCAACGCCGCCCTCACCCCGCCAACGCTGCCCTCACCCCGTCAACGCCGCCCTCACCCGCCAACGCCGCCCTCACCCCGTCAACGCCGCCCCCCGTCAACGCCGCTTTCCCTGTCAACGCCGCTCTCTGATTCTTGTGGACACTCTTAATGTGACGTAGCCAGAGTGCCTCAGTGAGAGAGAGAGAAGATAAAGAAGAGGAGGAGGAAATAAAGGAAGGTGATAGAGAGGATAAGATAAAGGAAGGAGGAAGAGGAGAAGGATATAAAAGAAAATTGAAGTGGAAAATATGATGGGTGATGGAAAGGGGAGAAAGAGGAGGAGAAGTGGATAAATGATGAGAAAAGGAAAATGGGGATGATAGTTGACACTCGACGAAGAGAAGAGAAAGTGGAGAATAACGGAGGGAAGGAGAGAAGGGAAGAAGGGAGAGGAGGTAGATGGAAAAGAAGAAGAAAAGAGACAGGATGAAATATGATGTGAAGGTAGAGAAGAGGAAGTGTTGTGTCGTGTCTTCATAATAATGGGGTTATATAGATGAGTTATATACTGGGGTTATATATATATATATATATATATATATATATATATATATATATATATATATATATATATATATATATATATATATATATATATATATATATATATATATATATATATATATATATATATATATATACTGGGGTTATATAGATAAGATTATTACTTTAGTGACCTTTTGCAGTACAGACTGACTGACTGACTGAATACACCATTGAATTTAGTATCCCACTGGCTGTGTACACGATCTGAATGTTACATAGATGCATTCATACGCACATTCATGCATACATCCATACATACATACATACCATATTTACTCCATTCAGTAGAGGCTAACGTGCATTCACTAAGAGTACGATATTTACACCTAAGGTATTATGTAAGATTAAACTAAACTTGTTGACTTAAGGTAAAATACATCCAGAAATAACTTGAACATTATACTGAGACTTTACCTTAACTGGTTACGTTCACTTAGCAACAGTTAGGGAACAAGAATGATGTTAAGATTGTTTCATAAACTATTATTTTACTGTTTGTAGTCTCTTAATACTTACAGCCTTAGTTACGAGCAATATTCATCATACGAACCTTGGAGAATTCGGACATTGGTTACTTGGGGTAAAATAATGTTGGTGACGCGCTGGCCAGTAAGACATGCACACAAAATGACAGACATGCACGCACGCACCCAAGTACGCTCTCACGAACGCACGCACGCACGCACGCTCGCACTGTAATCTATGCAGTTAGTCCACTGTAATTAAATAACGATACGTGTAATCACTTCAGCAATTGCCAGAAATAATGATTTGCAGCTGTTGATGTTGATAATTATGTTGAAACTACAGCGGCAATTATTGCTGTAGCTGTTGCTGTCAGCGGTGGTACCACCACTGTAGCTGCTGTTGTTGGTTATGTTACTACTATGGCAAGGTTTGTTGGTGGTGTTGCCAACACTACAACAGCTGTCAGCGGTAGGGTTTCGCTACTGGTGTTATCACTGTTATAGCTGTTGTTGTTGTCAACGCTACTGTTGTTGTAGTCACCGCTACTGTTGTTGTTGCCACAGCTACTGTTGTTGTTGTCACAGCTACTGTTGTTGTGGTCACCGCTACTGCTGTTGGTGGTTCTCCCCCATGTTCCTACGACTCGTATGTATGTATGTCACAACTCTGCCTGGCGGAGAAACCCTAATTTTGGAATAGATTTGTTTAAAAAATGGTTTCTTCTGGTCTAAGAAAAGTGACTTTGATTAAGGTCTCCACACGCAAGCACACACACACACACACACACACACACACACAAAACAGATTCTCCATTTCAAAACCTTAATCGACAAGGGCAGGCGATGGGTCCACATGAAATACTGGAATCAATGAGTGCCTCATTAATGTCTGACTGTATAGACGTTTGTCTGTGTTAAGTGTACCGCGTCCGTGTGGTAGAGGTGGGTAAGGGTGGCTCCAGAGATGTCCTTTTGGACGTGAAGGATGTTGGTAAAGGAGGTAGAAGGGTTAGTGGTGGAGGTGGGGGTGGTGGAGGGTTATGGTGGGTGGGGTGGTGGAGAGTTGATGAGGTGGAGGTGGGGGTGGTGGAAGAGGTTAGTGGTGGAGGTGGGGTGGTGGAAGGTTAGTGGTGGAAGTGGGGGTGGTGGAAGGGTTAGTGGTGGAGGTGGGGTGGTGGAAGGTTAGTGGTGAAATTGGGGTGGTGGAGGGTTTAGTGGTGGGTGGGGGTGGTGGAAGGGTTAGTGGTGGGGTGGGGGTGGAAGGGTTAGTGGTGGAGGTGGGGGTGGTGGAGGTTAGTGTGGTGGAGGTGATTGAGGTGGAAGTTAGTGGGTGGAGTGGGGGTGGTGCAGAGGGTTAGTGGTGGAGGTGGGGGTGGTGGAAGGGTTGGTGGTGGAGGTGGTGATGGTGGAAGAGTTGTGGTGGAAATTAGAGTGGTGGAGAGAGGTTAGTGGTGGAGGGTGGGGTGGTGGAAGAGGGTTAGTGGTGGGTGATGATGGTGGAAGGGTTAGTGGTGGAGGTGGTGAAGTGGTGGAAGAGGGTTGGTGGAGGTGGGGGTGGTGGAGAGGGTTAGTGGGGTGGTGATGGTGGAGAGGTTAGTGGTGGAGGTTGGGGAAGGGGAGAGTTGATGGTGGGTGGGGTGGTGAGAGGTTAGTGGTGGAGGTGGGGGTGGTGGAAGAGGTTAGTGGTAGAGGTGGTGATGGTGGAAGAGGTTAGTGGTGGAGGTGGTGATGGTGGAAGAGGTTAGTGGTGGAGGTGGGGGTGGTGGAAGAGGTTAGTGGTAGAGGTGGTGATGGTGGAAGAGGTTAGTGGTGGAGGTGGGGGTGGTGAAAGAGGTTAGTGGTAGAGGTGGGGGTGGTGGAAGAGGTTAGTGGTAGAGGTGGTGGTGATGGAAGAGGTTCGTGGTGGAGGTGCAGGGGTGGAAGGGGATTAGTGGTAGAGGTGGGGAATTGGTGGAGAGGTTAGTGGTAGGGAATTGGTGGTGATGGAGGAGTGTACTGTGGTTGTTGGGGTTGGCGGTGTGGCACCAGAGTGGATGAGGACAGACACACACAGCTCACTCCACAAAAACACTATATTAGCATGTCTTAGTCCACTCCCCCCTTCCTCCCTTCCTCCTTCCCTCCCTCTTTCTTATACTCACTCTGGCTTCCCTCCATATACTCACCTTAGTTCCCTCCCTCTCTTCTCTCCTTTACTCACCCTTTTTTCCTTCCCTCTCTCTCCCTCCTTCCCTCCTTCTCCTTTCCTCACCCTGGCTTCTTTTCTTAACTCTCCCCTCCATACACTTGAACACTATATTATTGAATGTAACACTGTCAAAGACTTCAGGCCACCTGGCTTATTGTATCATGAACTATGTAATTACTACAATGAATCAGGAGTGCTTGAAGACATTCTTGCTGTCTATCATAAATTTGCTGTTAGTCCACACTGATTAGTCCTCAGATAGAATATGACTTATACTGTATATGAACCTCTGTCCTGTGTGGCAGTGAACAGTGATACCACCCTCAGTGTCTAGACCTGACTGAATTATTTAGAATAGACAAATTGTACTCTAAACTTTGCCAATAAAGTTGTTAAACTAAAATAAAAACTAAAATCCTCGGTCTTGTCTCAGTCCTTGTAGACCTCCCCCTTGCATCCCTCTCTCCCCCTTCCTCACCCGTTTCTCCCTCTCCTAGCCTTGCACTAACCTCCATCCTTCCATCTTCTCACTTTTTCCCTCCATCTATCCTTTCATCCCAGTTCCCTCATTTTTTCTCACCTACAAACTCCTCTCTCACCTTTCTCCACCTCTTTCACCCTTCAATTTCTCACCCTCCTTCATCCCTCTCACTCTTTACTCCTCTCTCCCTCTACCCCCCCCCTCTCTCTCTCTCCACCCTTGTCCACGTACTAGGTAGGTGGTGGGGGGGGGGCGGGTCGTGAGGTGTGCAGTGTAAGTCGTGCATATTGCTGTGGCACTTTTAGTGTTAACTTTTATTTATGAAAGTTAATTGATACTTTGAAAGTTTGGTAGTTCGAGAAATCACCTAAAATGTGGACACAATTGAGTTGTGCCAAGTTTATTGTTTCAAGCAATTTTTATGCCCTCTGCTAACTGTGGTGAGGGCCCCGGGGCGTTACTTGTTGAACTGTTTTTATGTGAGTCCAACCGTCCGTGCGTGCGTCCGTCTGTCCATCCGGGTCAGGTTTTTCAGCAAGTCGAGGGCATATGTTTTACAGTTAACTACTGATACTCTCCTCAACAGCATTGTGTCAAATTTGTTTTATCAACTAATGAAGTTAGTTGATGCTAATTGTACTGGCGTTAAATTGATCTATTTTTAATAAATTAGTTCACAAGCTCTCGTGTTCTGTGTGGAGTATTGCTGGGAGAATTCTTCTATTGATAAATGAGTCGGTGAATGAGTGCACTGTGAATAAAGTTACCTAGTAAATTATTAAACAATTTCAGCAAATTTTAAGACTTCGTCCAGTAGTGTTAGCGAGCGTGTTCTATTTGGATTAGTGTGGGGGGGGAGGGGGGCTTTCAGAGGATTTATGAGTGTAGTGTACAGTATGTATATTTACCTCATAAACTACTAACCAGTTATAAGACTGAACCTTGTGTTTACTGTCGTGTATTGTTGGTGATTACCTGGGGGAAATATTCTTATTATGGATAAATGAGTCGACGAAGTACTGTATAAGATATATATATATATATATATATATATATATATATATATATATATATATATATATATATATATATATATATATATATATATATATTGCAGGTATCGTTAACCAAACATGTCGGCTGAAGAGTTATGCTCTGGGTTGAACTAATGGAGACTGTCGACGCGGCTTTGATTGGGCGTTACACACCAACATAAAATTCCCCAAAATGTATTGACTGAACGAAACTTTTGCGAAAAAAAGTATATATAATAGCGTCCTCATCAATCTGGAACTGAGCGTTACTGTGTGATTATTAATTCAGGAATTGTGACTGCCGGAGTGACAGTTTTGTGTTTTTTTTAACTGAGGTGTAATGTTGTTGACATATTTTGTATTTATAGTCAGTGAATTTGTTGTCGTCTGCTGGAAGTGTTGGGTTTGGTGGGTCATCTTTGTTGGTGGTTATTATCATCAATATTCTTACTTCCCTTCATATTCTTCTACTGTCATTATCACCACCTTTCACCACCATTATCACCACCTTTCACCACCATTATCACCACCTTTCACCACCACTATCACCACCTTTCACCACCACTATCACCACCTTTCACCACCATTATCACCACCTTTCAAACCACTATTACCACCTTTCACCACCATTATCACCACCTTTCACCACCCCATTATCACCACCTTCTTCTCACCCTCACCACATCACCACCTTCACCACCACACACCACCTTCTGTTCCCACCATCATCACCACACCTTCACCAAATTCATTATTCACCACCTTCACCACCACCATCACCACCTTCACACCATCACTCACCTTCACCACCACACACACCACCTTCACCTCCACATCACCACCTCTGCACCACCACACCCACCTTCACCACCACATCACCACCTTCACCACCACCATCACCACCTTCCACCACCACATCACCTTCACCACCACATCACTACCTTCACCACCACATCACCCACCTTCACCACCATTGATCACCACCTTCACCACCACGACCACCACCACCACCACCATTCTACTACCTTTCACCACCATTATCACCACCTTCACCACCACATCACCACCTTCACCACCACTATCACCACCTTTCACCACCATTATCACCACCTTTCACCACCATTATCACCACCTTTCACCACCACTATCACCACCTTTCACCACCATTATCATCACCTTTCACCACTATTATCACCACCATTATCACCACCTTTCACCACCATTATCACCACCTTTCACCACCATTATCACCACCTTTCACCACCATTATCATTGTTATTCCTTTTCTTTCTTCACTATTTCCTATGTTTTTCGCCGCGTCTCCAAGAATATACACTAAGAATAGAACACAGTCTTGACATCACTCTTATTAGTGTTTATTTTTGTCTGTCTAAATTCTTATTCCTTATCTTTTATCTAACATTCTTTATCTCATTGTTTGCTGCACATTCTTTATCTCATTGTTTGCTGTACATTCTTTATCTCAACTTTTTTTCTAATATTCTTTAACTCATTGTTTGCTGTACATTCTTTATCTCAACCTTTTTTCTAATATTCTTTAACTCATTGTTTGCTGTACATTCTTTATCTCATTGTTTGCTGTACATTCTTTATCTCAACCTTTTTCTAATATTCTTTATCTCATTGTTTGCTGTACATTCTTTATCTCAATAGAATAGAGAAATTAATGATTATTTGGCACACAGAAACTCTGAAGTGGTGTTGATGGTGTTTGTGTTATATTTATGAAAGTAAATATGAAAGTCCCCATCCCCACCACCACCCCCACCCCAGCACACGTCCCCATCACCACCCTTGCACACGTCCCCATCACCACCCCTGCACATGTCCCCATCACCACCCCCCTGCACACGTCCCCACCACCATCATCACCCCTGCACACGTCCCCACCACCACCACCCCCGCACACGTCCCCACCACCATCACCACCCCTGCACACGTCCCCACCACCACCCCCACTCCCAGCACACGTCCCCCCACCATCACCACCCCTGCACACGTCCCCACCACCACCCCACCCCAGCACACGTCCCCACCACCACCCCCACCCCAGCACACGTCCCCATCACCACCCCCACATGTCCCCATCACCACCACTCACCCCCCTGCACACGTCCCCACCCACCACCCCCCTGCACACGTCCCCACCACCACCCCCACCCCAGCACACGTCCCCATCCCCACCCCCTGCACATGTCCCCATCACCACCACCACCCCCTGCACACTCCCCACCACCACCACCCTCCCGTGCACACGTCCCCACCACCATCACCACCCCCTGCACACGTCCCCACCACCACCCCCCTGCACACGTCCCCACCACCACCACCACCCCCCCTGCACACGTCCCCACCACCATCACCACCCCCTGCACACGTCCCCATCACCACCACCACCCCTGCACACGTCCCCATCACCACCATCACCACCCCTGCACACGTCCCCATCACACCACCATCACCATCCCCACACGCCCCCACCATCACCACCCTCGCACGTCCCCCCCCATCACCACCACCCCTGCACACGTCCCCATCACACACCATCACCACCCCCACACACCCCCCATCACCACCTCCCCTGCACACGTCTCCGCCGCCACTCCACCTTATTAATTTACCCAGGAAGGCCCTAGTCTAGTCTGTGGAGAAATCATGAGCTCACGTATTTCTCCTTCTCCAGTCGTCCGCGAGGGAGAGTTGGCTAAATCAAATTCCTTATCCATCCTGGGACAAGACATTAGTCCATCATAGCAACGTTCCTCTCCCCTCGCCCTTCTTCCCTGTCTGTTTTCCTTTTGTCTCTATGAGGATAATCGGTTAATTTTAAGAACTCTTTGTTAGCACGTCACTCACCCTCTCTCTCACCGTAGCAGCTCCTCCCTCGGCCTCGTCACTGTGGTATTTTTTGTCGTCATTGTACTGTACCTCCCCCACCCTTTGTTGGAGCAAGGAACGTGGGCAGCTGCCTCACAGATACGGAGTGAAATGGGAAATAGCGTCGGAAAGTAGTGGTGGTCTAAAAAAGTGAGGCAGAATAGTATGGAGAGACAGAAGAAACAGTAGTAATGAAGGGATGAAGACAAGTAGGTTGTTGGGGGGAAGATGGAAGAGACTGCTGCATTTAAGAGAATATATATGAAAGGTAAATGATTTCAGTGAACAAACAAACAAACCTTTGATGAAAAAAGTTGTATATCACTTGAGGGTAATTCATCGTCTTCCAAGGTTTCAAGAGGAAACTGGAAAGCTTTAGATAACGATATTAAACATAGAGATAGTGCGTGACAGATAACATGACAGAGATGACAGGTGCATGACAGATAACATGGAAGAGACATGACAACGTAGCTCGATGCGGGAGAGATAACAGCAAGGCTCAGGAGATTGACGACGACACAGTGAGAGAGATAAGAGAGAGACGTGGCAGAGGAGGAGTTAAGGAATCAAGTTGTGTCAGAGATCTTGTCAGAGTTTGTATTGTTTCTCATACTTACTGTACTGTACACTCATGAACACATTCTGTCACATTAATTTTTAGCAACTTGGAAAATAACTATGAATGCCTTTCCTGACTGACTGACTGACTGACTGACTAACTGAAGTCCAACCTGTCTAAACTGGAGGTGAGCTCATGGCAACACACGCTCTAAGCTGCCTAATGATTCATAACATCACGACTCGAAGTTCCCCAGCGAGCACTTGGGATTTATCCACTTGACAGTGACGGACCGCTCACCCGGGAGCTGCCAGACTCAGCGTTGTGCAGCCGTCGTGTGTGTTCTTAAACCAACAAGAGGTTGTATGGACGGTCAAGAGACGAGTAAACGGAGCAAATAAAAATATAAACAATGGATAATGTAGTAAGGTGAAGCCAGGCATCTTTAATAGTTAATGTCCTGTAGTCACGCAGGGGCTCCCAAACTTTTTCACATGACACCCCCCCCCCTTGTTTTTTATTAGTTTTACGCCCTGTAGTCGTTTTTATATTATTTACATCAACACCTTCATATACCACAAACAGAGGAGCTGGATCACTGTTTCAGGTGTAGTTGTCTACAGACTTGTCTGTATATGACAACAGACACTATATTCACAGGTCTTGTTCTCATAAGGTTCCGCCCAGAAGGGAACACATTGACACTGATGCAGAATAGTTGTGGTCTAATGGTGGTCCAGTGTAGCTCAAGAGGATATTTTGGTCACTCACACCAGTTCCTGTTCTACCTCAGAGACCCAAGTGTTCAGAGATAAGAGATCTTAAGTATCTCTTAATGTGGCCAATATACGATGTGTTGTGATGAAGAACTGTCTCAAGTGAATAAACATATGGATAAACAGTAACATTTATTGGGTAACGTTTCAACAAATATCACTTGTGATCAACAGCCGTAAAATATTTGCCCTGTTTAGGTCTAATGATGACAAGAGATATTTGTCGAAATGTTTCCCAATAAATGTTACTGTTTATCCATACGTTGGTGCTGTTAATCACCCTGTATATCTCGACAGCATCCTCCTTGATAATGTTTCCCAGAGAATTATTTACAAAGTTGACCTTATTGTAAAGCGCCATACGTCATTTCGATAAAATATTCCTCAGCGGATTATTTAATAGAAGAACAATTTACAACCTGGTGAGTTAGTCTGTGGCGGCAACACTTACATTGGAAATCATTAGTGTGTTAATTAAGACCATGAGAAGGTCTTTCAATTTTATGCTAATGTGGACAGGGAGCTGATCATGGCGACTGTCTGGGGGATTGACCAAGTGGAAGTGTAGATGAGGGGGTTCCCCATTAGCTTATCCTCTGTTAATGGGATCAGATAAACCAGTCATAGAATATGTCAATGCATTAGTGATGTGGGTGAGCTAGTTCCCCTATATGTCTGTCCTCCGTTAATGGGATCACATAACGGATAACGGATACTGTCAATGGATCAACAGAAGGCAGGAAACCACGAGAAAAATCCAGGACCCAGCAGCCCATCTTGTGTTAATGGGGACGAAGAAACCATTAATGGATTGAGGAATTTAGTCCCTCCGTCAGTATTAAGGAGCCTTTATGTAGAAGACTCGGGGATGATCCAGGAGAGCTTTACTCCATTAGTTCATCTTAAGTACATGGAATTCTGCCAGGTGAGGTGACGGGGATATGGAAAGTCTTGGTGAAAATTTTATATCTCAAGACGACAGGTGAACATCGGCAGCATCATTTTCTTTCTAACTTATACTCACCTCACCTCACCTCACCCTCGTCTTCTGCCACCACACACCGTCACTCACCCTGCCATCACACACCGTCACTCACCCTGCCACCACACACCGTCACTTACCTTGCCACCACACACCGTCACTTACCCTGCCACCACACACCGACACTCACCCTGCCATCACACACCGTCACTTACCCTGTCACCACACACCGTCACTTACCCTGTCACCACACACACCGTCACTTACCCTGCCACTACACACTGTCACTTTCCCTGCCACTACACACTCCACACCCCCTGTCGCCACACCCTGCCTCCCCTGCCAACACGCACGACATCCCCCTGTCACCTCCACATCCTCCACCATTGTACACGGCTTTGGCCTCGCCTCTTACGTCGTCAGTAAAAATTGATGTCTGAATTTGGCCGTAACAGAGATCAGAAACTTTTTTATCTTGTTAAAATGTAGCCTGAGGCGCACACGTTGTATTGACAGGTACCCCTCCCACCCTCCTCCCCCTACCTCTCCCTCTTTAGCTCTCTTCCATCCTCTTTCCTTCCTTCAAGCCTGGTAGGTCGTCCTATTGACTTGGTGGTATTCGTGATTATTTTCTAGCTTGAATATACTGTATTAGTATACTGTACTGGGTATCGGGGGGGGGGGGGCTATGGTAGATTGGATGCGACGTGTTATCTGTCAGAGCCCATCCGTCCCAAGGCAGAGGGACGTTATCGAGGCTTCGGACGGTTGCCGACGTATGAGAGAGGACGTGAAAGGGACCCGGGAAGGGACATGACAAAAGAGGACATTTCGTGGGTCCCTTTTGACAGGCTGTCACGGTGGATGTCCCAACACAGGGGACACATACAAAAACAACTTGATAAGGTAAACGCTGGGGGAAAAACACTTTTTTCTTAATAGTATGTGAAGTTATCAGTGAAATGCGGGATATCTTGTACAGGCTTATATCAACACACACACACACACAAACACACACAACACACACACACACACAACACACACAACACACACACACACACACACACACACACACACACACACACACACACACACACACACACACACACACACACACACACACATCTTCTTCCACCCAGCAACAACACAACACAACACAACACAAACACAACCCCACACACACACGATATATTGTACATAATTAAGTCTTTTGTAAGCGTAATTCTCCCTCCTTCCCACCCTCCCTGCTTATCGTCCCTGCCAGATCCCTGTAAGCAGTCAAAGGGAGTATTTCAAGGGCTCTCATTACAGCCCAGCCAAATTTGATTGGGCTGGGCCGTGTACCTCCGGGCCACCCAACTTTAATAGGTTCTTTGAGGGTGAGTCATGTTTACCCCAGAAATAGGATGCTGGTCCAGTATATTGAAAAATCAAGGATCCAATTTCCATTATGCACAAAATACGAGCGCCTCCCATCATACCCGTGTCGCACCTTCCTCTCTCTCTCTCTCTCTCTCTCTCTCTTTCAGCACTTTTTTCTTTCCGTTTTTCCTCTTTCCTTTTTTCTTCTCTCTCTCCGTCTGTTTCTGTTTTCCTTATCTCTCTCTCTCCCTCTCTCTGCTTTTTTCTTCCCTTTTTTTTCTTCTTGTACTCTCTCTCTCTCTCTCTCTCTCTCTCTCTCTCTCTCTCTCTCTCTCTCTCTCTCTCTCTCTCTCTCTCTCTCTCTCTCTCTCTCTCTCGGTTTTATCTGTTTCTCTCTTGTTTTATCTCTCTCTCTGTCACTAACCTAACCCCATTTGCGTTTTCTGTGCGTCAGTGGCATAGCGGGATGAGGCCGTCTGCATACTAACCTGGGACCCAACGACCAAGGCTCGAATCCCGCAAGAAGTAAATGGTTAAAACTTCTTGTAATATATTATGTTTACACTTTTTTTTTACACTTATTTTACCTTTGTTCATAATTAAAGTACTATTATCATACGTTGTTTACTTCATTTTATCAGACATTTTTTTACTTGTTTTTTTTTTTACGTTCTTTTACGCATTAAGTTTATTTATGACAGTTTGTGGATATTTTTTACACTGTGTTTATCTTTTACATTGTGTATATAATTTTTCTTACACTTGCGATTTATTTTTGGGGTTTGTTCCATTTTTCATTTTCGTCAATTTATTACATACACCAATTATAATTTTTCTTGTTTGCAAATTTGCTTCTTCTTTTGATTTTTGTTTACAGTTTGTCTCCAATTATCTTTTCTCTTGTTTGTATTATCTTTTTTACACGTAGTTTAATTCATTAACATTATATTTCATTTTTTATTTATACTGTACTTATTTTTTCAACATTGCTTGGGTCTGGTGTGTGTGTGTGTGTGTGTGTGTGTGTGTGTGTGTGTGTGTGTGTGTGTGTGTGTGTGTGTGTGTGTGTGTGTGTGTGTGTGTGTGTGCGTGTGTGTGTGTGTTTTCTGATGGTATCTAACGTGGGTTTGGACATTTCGACTTTGGGCAGCATTTATATCGGTCCGTCTGTCTTGACCTAACTGATGGACGTCTTTACATGTGACGAGTGGTTTTGTTTGCAGGTGCTTCTAATGCGTCCATTGACTAGTTTTACCACACACACATATATTATAGTTCTCGCGAATTTGTTTTCTGTATGTATGTATGTATGTATGTATGTATGTATGTATGTATGTATGTATGTGTGTGTGTATGTATGTATGTATGTATGTATGTGTGTATGTATGTATGTATGTATGTATGTAGTATATTGTTGTGTCCATATATATATGTTGAATATGTGTGTGTATATTTGTGTAGTGTATTATGTATATTATACGTGTAATATACGTATACATGTACAGTATATCTGGAGTATATTATGTGCTCATCGCTTTCCTATTGAATCCCATTGAATTGAGAGAGAGAGAGAGAGAGAGAGAGAGAGAGAGAGAGAGAGATTATAGGCTATAAAAAGGGGAATAAAGTACAACAAAAAAATTTAAATGAAGCTTGAGAATAAAACACAACATTAATTAAGAAAATGAAAAACCAGTTAAAGCTAAAGTACGTAAACTCGAATGAAGCTAAAACATAAACACTAAAGCTAGAATAAACTTTATTAGAACACACACAAAATATACTGTGTATATACGGTTTATACGGTGAAAAAAGATCAGAAAAAGATACAGGTATAAATGGTTTAATAAAGAATGAAAAGGTAAAAAGCTCCCCTTCCCTCCCTGTAAATTAAAGGTGTATTGCTTAAGGTACTGGGCTCCAGGTGGTGGTCACAGGCAGGTACAGTCGAGCATAATAGTTGCTGTACATCCCTGGGAGACGTTGTACCACACCCGAATGAGGTATTACAGCGTCATCGGTGGGTCGTAAAGCAGTTCAGAGACTCATTCTTACAGGAAGCTGACTTGTTACAACAGTTCATAAATGTTCCCCCAGCAGTTCAGGGAATCGTTTCAGCTGTTCATGAACTCGTTCCCACAGGAGGGAGATGTGTTCCGTCAGTCCAGGGACTCGCTCCACCAGTTTAGAGACTCGTTCCATAAGTTAAGTGACTTGTTCCAGCTGTTTTAATATTCCTCCCTGCAGTTCTAAGACTCATTCCATAATTTTTGAGTCTCAAGTATGTAAAGAGACTTTAGTTCACGTTTGTACAGTACAGCTGTAGTTACCGTGGCCAGTGGAGGACCCGAGAAGTCTGTGTTTGTGTCTCCCAGACCACAGTGTTTGGGTTCTTCGGTGATGAGGTTCTCAATACACGAGACTCCATGTTGATCTGGCCAGGAATAATCGAGATTCTCTTCCGGATAAATTATAATTATTTTCGTATAATTGAGATTTTGTTTCGCTTACGCCGAATAATCTAGACTGTTCTGTATAATGTAGATTCATGTCTGGGTAATTAAGATTCTCGAGATTCTAGGATCATCTGACCTGGATAATCGAGGATTTGGCTCCAGATAATTGCTAAGTTCCCTGAATTACCGAGATTCTGTGTTCATCTGTCTCGCGAATATATGAGAGTTTGGTCGTAATCAGCACCGATAATCAAGAATAATCGACAGTCTGGCCAGATACGCCCAGATAATTGAGACCTAACATGGATAAGTCTGGTTAATCGAACCTGTGAACCCAGAAAATCCAGACTGGGTTGGATAAGCGTGGATGATAGACACTGGTTTGGGTAAGCCCGGTTAATCCAGAGTATTGTCACCGAGTATTCGAGACAACAATGTGTCCCTAATAAGCCCGGATAATCGAGACTGACCGCACAAGCCCTCATACCAGTCCGGATAATCGAGAATGACCGCATAAACCCCCTTACTAGCCCGAATAATAGAGATTGACCGCATAAACCCTCATTCTAACCCGGATAATCGAGACTGCTGGCCGTGTGAACCGAGTAATCGACCAGGATAATCGAGACCATGGCTATATAATCCCGAAAAATCAAGCCCATGGCCATATAATCCCGAAAAATCGAGTCTTTTTTTTCCCCGGATAATCAAGACTCTAACCCGGATAATCGAGTGTGTGGTCGGGATGATGGTGGAGGAGAGTGGCAGTCATCAGGGGGCTCTCCTGGATGCCGCCTCTCTCCCTCCTGTCGTGATGGACGCCCTCCTGCGGGATCCTTCTGCTGGTATTCTTGTGGCTCCATTATTCCTTCGTCTCTTTCTGCCTCCCCCTTCACTTTCCTACTCCTCCTCCTTCTGTTATTTTCTTACATTTTGTTCTTTATTCGTTCTTTTTCTTATTCCTTCTTCTGTTTCTTACTACCCCATTTCGGTTGACTCTTCTCTCCTCTCCCCATTTCTTTCCTCCTTCACCCCTACTATCACTTCCTTTTCCTCCCCATTCTTTCTCTTTCCCCCCCTCTCCCTCATCTCCCTTCTTCTTCTTCCTCTCCCCTTCCGTGTTTTCTCGTATGTCAAGGTAAAGTTTGCATGTCCATCTTCTCTCTCTCTCTCTCTCTCAAGTTCTCCCTCGACCACATTCTCAAAGTTTCTCCCTCGTGTCGTTACTTACAGCACTTTAACTCTTCCTAACCTAACCTAACCTAACCTGACTTTCTGTTTTACTAAGGATACTCAGGTCATTTTTCCGAGATGATACAAAAATTAACCTCCAGTATAAACACACACACCCCCCAAGCCCCACCCCACCTCACCCCACGCCCCTCACACCTCACCCCACGCCCCCACCCCCCACCCCACACACACACACTAGTAGTTTAATACGTTGTGAGTTAAGTGGCTACATAAATAAGCTTACAGTTTTATGCAAATTTCAGTCGCAGAGTGATTTAATTATAATTTTAACTTTTGATACGAGGAGTGGGGTGGGGGGTGTGGGGTGGTGGGGGGTGGGGGGAGGAATGGGGTGTTGGATGAGGAATGGGTTTTGAGAAATGGGATGCGGGTTAGGGAGGAATGGGTGGGGATAGGGAGGGGTAGTGAGGAATAGGGTGAGGGGTATGAAGGAATAGGGTGAGGATAGGGAGGAATAGGGTGAGGGGTAGGGAGGAATAGGGTGAGGATAGGGAGGAATAGGGTGAGGGGTGGGGAAGAATAGATTGGGGGGTAGGGAGGAAAGGAGGATAGCTGGGTTGGGAATGAGTTGGGGAAAAGGTGAAATCTGGGGAGCAGCAGAAGCGTCAGCAACAACGACAGGAGCGTCAGCAACAGTAACATTAGCGTCAGTAACAATAACAGGAGTGTCAGCAACAACAGCAGTTGTGTCAGCAACAATAAGACAGCAGTAACAGTTATAGAGCTACCGCTGCTGTAAATTTGGCGTCCGTCTCACGAGAAATAATTTGTGAATTTTTCTAAGACTGTTGTCGCTACGGGAAGTGGAAGAGGAAATCACAGAATTTGATAATAATTTCACCCTGACCTGTTTTACTCTGTTTGACTTTTTTATGACTGAAATAATATGGAACATTTATTTTAGCTCGACTTTCCAGTTATATTTATTTTTTTGTTCTCTTTGACCCGTGAACACTGCGAACCTCCCTCAAAAAAAAAAATGAATTGGAACAGAGGATTAATTTTTGTCCGACCCGGAGGACGTACAGCTGCCGTGGACGCCATTTAGCAGAGTCCACGTTTATGCGGGCTTGGTGGTCTGATTTTATATATATGTACAGTATTTATTAGTGTGATTTCCATTCGTCTTTCTCTCATTCCCCATCTCCTTCTATCCTCCTACCCTCATCTTATATCAAGTCTAGCCTAACCTAACCTAACCTAACCTCCTTTAATTAATGTAACCCTAACTTAATCTGACGAAATCTAATCAAACATAACCTAGCCTAACCTAACCTAACGTAGATTAAACTGAACTAATCTACTGTATATAACTTAACCTAACTTTAACTTAAGCTGACCAAATAAAGGAAGGAATAATAGAAATCCTCTTGGGCAGCGGCCAATCACAGCACGTGATGGTTGCCCACTCTACCTATTTTTTGTAGTTGACCACAAACGAAAAAAACCGTCATTTAAGCCCAAAAGTGGTTAGCCCACAGTGTGTGTGTGTGTGTGTGTGTGTGTGTGCATTTTAAGTATATGACTGTGAGGAATAGATGGATATGTTAGTACGGATGTGTGTGTATGCTTTAACTTAGTGTGGAAAAGTAAAAAGTAGGTTTGGGATATTACAGGATACTTAATAGTCAGCCATACCGCGGTACACAAGGAGGCAGTGTGGCTGGCGCAGCGATGTGGGCTACAGTCTTTTATTTTTCCAACTGCAAACTCTAGTACCCAATTACAGCTAGATCGAACGGTGGTGCCTCGGGCCCGAACCGGTAGGACAGGAGGCGAGTAATGTATCCACTTGGCTGCTGTCACTCCAGTATATACGTGTTCCTGGGACTGACTGAGGGGTCGTGTGTCTTGAAGCCGCGTCTCCAGCCACTGTGTCTTTATTTGCTGGGACTCAAGACCAGGTAGATCAGGTACACACTGAAGGTAACGAGTTAAAACAATAACTGGATTGATGGGTCACAGTCTAACTATGCCTATCAGCATTGTGACTTAGTCCTATTAAGTACTAACCTTGGTGGGCCTCATCCCTAATGGTTAGGTGGGCATCTGTTTGGTCTGAGTCAATTTTGACCCGGAACTGTGGAGAAGGGCTCAGGCTACCAATATTTACACAATGTTATATATCAGGATGGAACAACTCTCACTGTTCGCTGAGTTCACCTCGTACATCCTGGCGTATTTTTAACTCCAGTATGAAATAATTTTACTGTAATGGCAGGACTCCGACTTTCCAATCTTTCCCGCGTGTATATGTTATGTCTGGCTGCTACTAGACTTCACTGTTCATGGGTTTTTAATGGAACTAAGACGAATAGTAGTTATATATATTGATAAGGAATTCAGCCAATTTTATAGGAAGATTTAAGAACACAACAATAGTGTAGTCGATTATCATCATCTTACTTGTCTGTTGTGTTGAACATGTTTAAAGGTCACCTTATATGGCTACTGTCGTCTACACCTTCAGGACGTCTTGGCTCTTATACATATAATACATAACTCTGTTTTGAGGTCCCATGCTCTCTCAGCTGCCCAAGGCGCCCTTAAGTACACTATCCCACGGATCAAAATGGCTCATATTTTCTTCAGTCAAACATCTATGGTGTCATTGGGAGGTGCTGTGGCCGATTGGATACAACGATCGCCTCCTGCCCTTATAGTATCTGGTTCGCTTTCAGGGCACCCTCAGTTCACCCAGCTGTGAATGGGTACCTAATTGTACAGTTGGGAATAACGGCGGCCACGTTCAGTAACGGTGTCGAGGGTGGTTGCGAGGTAGGTTGGGGCTTTCTGGGGCTGTAAGTTGTATAAAATGCCGAGGACTTTCATTACAGTAGCAGGTAATGTTATATGCCTTCACTCGTTATCTTATCGTCATTTAATATCAGAAATAGTGTCTCGTGATGGTGAGACACACGAAGAAATATTCCTAGTTTTCCTCTTGTGTCCTGCACGGGAGCGCCAGGTGCAGACTCCCTTGTGTGCGCGCCTCACGATGGGAAATCTTTTATCAGATTCGTGTATTTCCTTTGCCGAGTTTTTCCTTCCAACTTTCTCGAGGCAGTTTTTTTACTTCTTCTATTCATCTGTCATCTTTACAGCTTTTGCTTCTCAAGTTTATTTTACCTCTACTCTCATGGGGTCCAAATACCGCCTCTCTGCTGCCCGAGACCTTCTAAAAGTAGCACCGAGTGAGTACAAATTGCGTCTTTCACTGGCCCGTCGGACAGTCTGGCTCTTCTTGCTTGTTGCTGCTGCTATGCCCTCTCAAAACTGTACCTTGGTTAATTTTAGGGCTGACTTAAAACTGGTGGTGGCTAGCAACCTGCAGTGACTCACTTGTCAGAGGCCCAGTGAAAATGTGATTTATTTTCACCCCCTTACTCTCCTTAACTCACTAAAACACTGAAGTGGATATGATTTTTGTTGCTAAATAATTAACTTAGTTTTGTGTTATTAAATATATCAATTTGTGAGAAGTGTATATATGTATATCTGTGTATGTGTGTGTGTCTGTAAGTTCACACACACACACACACACACACACACTCTACAGGACCACCACCAAGACACACCTTGGTAGGCGTTATAGATGGTTCGCGCGTCACCACCATCATGTAAACTTGGGTCATTATTAAGCCTCAGTAACTTGAGTCACTTCCCCAGCGTGTATCAACTCTCGCCTCTATTAGTTCATGTTAATTACAAACCCATTATTTATGTTTTGGTCGGAAGATCAGCTGCACATGTCGACCAGTTAGCTGCCTGTTTACTTGTTTGGGCCAAGTTCAGCTGGAGAGTTAACAGTTAAGGCATTAAGTTCACAATTGGGATTTTAACAATGGTGACGTAATGTTAAGTTACACGGGGATAATTTTTTTTAGCTATTTGTGTTAATTTTAAATTCACCTTGGGAGTTAACAGTTTTAGTTTAATGAAAAGCTCAGCTGAGGATTTTTTTTTTTTTTTGCGGTAGTCTAGGTTAAGTTGGGTTAGTTTAGGTTAGGTTACGTCTTTATATTTATCATGACTCTTACACACACAGTCATATACATTCTGTCTCTCAGCACACAGCCATAATGAAGTATATGTCTCATCACAATGTAAGTCATTTAGGTTTGTGGCTTCGTGTAATTCAAGTCATTAGTCTCATTTGTATTCAGATTAATTCTAAAACATTTCTTACAGTCTCAAGTCAATGGGATTTCAGTGGAAATATTTTAACCTAGTATTAGCATGTAGATTAATCTCACACACCTCACTCAACCAGGCTGGTGTTTTTAGAACCAGCGGAATGGTGAGGGAAGTAGAGAAAGGAGACGCAAGGAAAGAGGAGGAGAAATAATTGATGAGGAGGAACAACTGAACTGAGGTGTTGACTCACACTAGATGGTGTGTGTGTGTGTGTGTGTGTGTGTGTGTGTGTGTGTGTGTGTGTGTGTGTGTGTGTGTGTGTGTGTGTGTAAGAACCATTGGGTCAGACTACATTAACTACATAGACTTACCGTAACATGTATCGTTCAAGAATGAATCATGAAGCTGTAATCACTAATGTGTTACCCCGCAGTCAGGCAGTTCAAGACGTATACAGATCCCGCCTGTGTGAGTGAAAACGCCCAGGGACACACACACACACACACACACACACACTCTCTCTCTCTCTCTCTCTCTCTCTCTCCTCTCTCTCTCTCTCTCTCTCTCTCTCTCTCTCTCTCTCTCTCTCTCTCTCTCTCTCTCTCTCTCTCTCTCTCTGCTGACTTCGATCAGTATTCGCTCGAGAATATTTTTAACGAGACAAGAACATCATTGGGAGTCTTGTGACTGACGCCTCCAATATGGCGACGTAGAAAATGCCTCTCAATATTTTACATCAAGTCAAGTTATACTAATGGAAGTGCATTTTACAGCTGCAGTAAAATTCTCGGTTCAAATCCGTAGGCAGCGCGAATGTCAACTTTATGTCAGGATAATCCACTGAAGTGATGTTCCCGCTGACTGTTAACTGGGGTGATGCTCCCGCTGACTGTTAACTGGGGTGATGCTCCCGCTGACTGTTAAGTATAGCATGGTCCTGCTGACTATTATCGGAGACCAGCTGGGTTGGCTGGGTGACTGTTAATAGGATGGTTTTTTCTGGTAATTGTTAACTGGATAGCCATCTTAGGCGACTGTTAACTGGATGGTCAGCCCAGGGTAATTTGTGAAATGGAGCACACACACACACACACACACACACACACACACACCAAAACCGTAGTCATGCACATCAATACCGCCACCACTCCAGTGCAAGCTCCAGCAGTTACAGTGGGTGCCCATCCTCTCCAGTTAGTGCAGTCTGCCAAACTCCTGAGTGTTACCATAGACCACAAACTGGACTGGAAGGCTCATGTAAACAACACAATCAAGGCAGCCTCGTACCGACTCTACTGTACATGCTACGACGACTCAGGTCACCTGGGGCACCCACGCCACAGCTGAGGACTATCTACAACGCCTTTATTCTCCCCAAATTAACGTCGTCAGCCTAGAGAAGGTACAGAAAAGGGCCTGCAGAATCATGCTCGGCACAGACTGCTCCGGCGACAACAACGCTCTCTCCACCCTGGAAATGCCATCCCTCAGTGACCTCCACCACCACGCACTAGCAGGGTTTGGCAGTGGACTACTGCACCATTCTCGTCATCGCCACCTCCTGCCACCTGCAGTCCCCCGCCCACCTCGCACAGTCCGCCACTACAACAAAATTGAGCCCATAAGAGCCCGCACTGACAGATATAAGAATAGCACCATCCCATTTATTGTTAAAATAATGGACAGCTCCTGATCTATGTACTGTACAGCACTTTAAATGTATTGGAAGTATATCATTATGTCTAAATCACATGTACGTTTGTATAATTTCGGCCACCGGTTGCAACTCTATTAATAAACTGATTATTATTATTATTATTATTATTGTTATTATTATTATTATTATTGTTATTATTATTATTATTATTATTATTATTATTATTATTATTATTATACACACACACACACACACACACTCACTCAAATTTTCTTATATATACCTGTATATAGATTCTTTTTTCCAGGTAAGACGCGGTCAAGATGGTCCTCTACACCTGGGGGGAAGAGACGTCAATAACAGCTCCTGGAGGAAAGTGATGTAGTGACTTTTGAGTGTTGCTGTGAAGAGTTGTTGGTGTGTGTGTCTGTTTCGCAGGGAGGACGACATCCAAACACACCACAATGGCAACAATTAAACAACGACAGGCCAGAGCAACAGATACACCCGCGCTTGCACGTCCGCCCACCCGCTCCGGCTCATCTACCATGTCATTATTTTGAGGCCAAACACGGCGCTGAGCGAGTCAATTTACGCATGAAAGGTTAGGCTAACAGCAACGTCCTCGGGGGTTGACTGCCTTGTCTGTCAGTACGACGTTCTGCTGCAGGAGTGTTTGTGCATCTGCTGCAGCTTCGTGATGAGGAAGCTGTTACCTTGTAGGGGCGGAAACATTCCTCAAAGTAAAACTCAATTTGTCATTGTATGCGAGAGGTGAAATAAGGAATAAAAGGGGGGATTGATGATTGATTCCTTATTGTGTAGCAGGAGGGTGTAGACCTCCAGATGGGTCTGAGGAAGAGAGAGACGGCGAGGGTGTAGGAGTCCAGCTAGTAGTGAGAATACAAGATGAAGGCTTCCAAGCAGGAGTGAGACACATGGGTGAGGGTTCCTAGGTGAGAGACAGATAATTTAGGGCTTCCTGATGGGTCTGGAGCAGAGATGGCTTAAGAGTCGATGTTGGTCTGCATTAAGAACCTTTTTATCACGTGACGTAAATAAACATTCACAACATGTTATATAGTTACCTTTTCTCTCGTGAGTGACGGAGTGCATGACCAAGGAAGACAAACGTTTACATTTAAATACACAATCTGGGAGGTCCTTACCTCCCCACCTTACCACACACAACACCTTACCCCCTGGAACTGTCAGCTACTTTTAATTCTTCCGCTGTGGTAGACTAACATTTGGTCCAGTTTTATCAGAATGAAATCATCTTGACCCAGGTGTTTGTCCTGTTATGTATAGGATCAAAATAGAGAAATTGCAAGAGTTGCCTCCCTCGTCGTCGCTTGAAAGTACTTTACCGCCCTATATATAAGACCCGCACTACCCCAAAGTCCTCCTTGTCTTCTCTCTTACAGCACTCCTAAGAACAAAATGCAAATATATAAATATGTTCTGGTTTGTAAACTCTCTTTTACCGCACAATAACCTGGTCTTACTACTTTATGGCGCCTCGCCGGGTGTGGATGGTGCTGGGGTGCGACCCAGCAAGGAAGGTCACCAGTCACGGTAGACCGCCTGACGTCTTGGTGTAAGCGGCAGTCAGTCTGCGGGAGGGCGGTGTTGACGTCCCTCTGTCGCGCCTCATAACACCCAGGATTCGCCAAAGTGGTGCTTGTTTCGGGTCTTGTCGCCGTCTTGGGCGTGTTTTGAGCGTTTGGGGTAAATTTTTGACACGGTTTGCACATTTTAGGTGACATAAGACCGAATTTTGCTCAAATTTTCGAGCGTTTTACTCGATGCTCGACGAATTTAGCAACACGGCGACAGTGGTGTGTTTTGGTATTTACTGTTTTTGTTGCTCCGTGTTAGAGGAATTCTTGGGTCGTGGGAGCATGCATTAAGCCATGTCTGTCTGATGTTGCTTCAGGTTTCCCGAATGTTGAGGAGCGTTGTGTGTATTTTAGCGCAATAGATAGCGTATATCTCAGCGGGTTTGGGTTGTTTTGGCCCTGGGCTAAACCCTCGTCAACCCACTTTATGGAGACGAGCTGGTCCGAGGGAGGTTTTCATGAGACTTCGTGATTGATCATAAAAGATCGAGCCGTTCTGTTCCCAAGTTTATGGAAGGGAGGGCGTCCTGGAGCAGCTAGTTTCGTGCGTCGTCAGGGAATGGAACGCTGCAGGGACCTCGCTGCCCCACATAAGGCCACGGGTATCTGGTGGACCAATTGACAGTGTCTGAGACAGTCATGTGTAGAGGGTGATGTATAACCACAGCCAGTTGATCTAATGAACGGTGTTTAAAAACCCTGCCGGTAAAATACTTCGTAACTAAGACATTGTGAATAGTGTTTAATAACTCTGAGCAGTTGCAACACCCAGTGAAGGTGATTAATGACACTTAACAATTGAAACACGTGTAAATGACCCCCCCCCCCACCACACACACACACACACACAGAGCCAGGGAGGAAAAGACGAAGAGAAAGACGTGTTAGGGAGAGTTCATGGAGAGAGAGCGTACAGGGAGAGGGAGGTGTTCAGGGCGAAGGGGAGGTCAGGGAGAGAACTAGGGGTTAGGGAGCGTTGTAAAAGGTATGGTAAAGGCTCACCCTGTGTTGTGTGGCCGCTTAGTCCCTGTGTTGTGTGGCCACTTAGTCCCTGTGTTGTGTGGCCACTTAGTCCTTGTGTTGTGTGGCCACTTAGTCCCTGTGTTGTGTGGCCACTTAGTCCCTGTCTTGTGGTGGCGTACAGGTCCCTCCACTCATCTCCTCCTGACCAAGAGAGAGAGGCTGCTCACCCCTCATCTAATCTTGCCCAGTTTTTACCTTATTCCCAACCGTATTCCCATTATGGTCTCCTTCCCTCTGATTCAGTTTATTTCCCTTTCCTCCTCCACTTATCTTTATCGTCCATCATTCATTTACAGCTCTCTCTCTCTCTCTCTCTCTCTCTCTCTCTCTCTCTCTCTCTCTCTCTCTCTCTCTCTCTCTCTCTCTCTCTCTCGCACCAAGAAAGTGAGAGGATTTGATAGAGTTAATTAAAATGAGAGAGAGAGAGAGAGAGAGTTGTGTGCAGGTGGTTGTAATGAAGTAAGGAGTCAAGTGAAGTGAGGGTGAGTAAGTCGAAAGTGAAGCCAGTTGAATTAAGAGTGTATCTGACTGGAAGGTGAAGCCTGGTAAGTATATCGAAAGTGACTGGGGGAAGGAAATTAGAGCCAACTTTTAAAGGAATATGATGCCAGTTGGGTAAATGAAGCCAGCTGAGTGAATGAAGCCAGCTGGGAGAGAAGCCTCGCCTCATGCCCAGCTGTCTCGCCTCATTGCCTCAGAGGACCAGTTCTTCTACGCCTCCTACAATTATTGAGTATCTGGCATCACGATGTCTGCCCCCCCACCCCCCACCCCTCACCTCACCATCCACAACTAAATTATCGTTTGTGTGGTGTGAAGAAATTGCCTCTCTCTCTCTCTCTCTCTCTCTCTCTCTCTCTCTCTCTCTCTCTCTCTCTCTCTTTGTGTGTTCGTCCACATTTTTAATCTTCCTCTTCACTTTTTATTTTTTGTGTATTTTTTGTTTTACTTTAGACGTATTTTCTCCTCTGTTGTTTTCACCGCGTCTTTTTTTTATCTTTAAGGTTTTTGTTTTTGTCGTTTTTATATCATTTCGTCTTTTATTATATTTTGTTTTGGATTTCTTTTTTTTTAAGCCTTTTTCATGGCGTTGATTTTTTCTTCTCACTCTTTAATGTCTAATGTTCTTTGCGTCTGTCGTTTTGATGTCACTCCTGTTTGACGTCACTCCTGTTTGATGTCACTCTTGTTTGATGTCACTCTTGTTTGACGTCACTCGTGTATGATGTCACTCTTGTTTGATGTCACTCTTGTTTGACGTCACTCTTGTTTGATGTCACTCTTGTTTGATGTC
Source organism: Homarus americanus (assembly GCF_018991925.1). Classification (NCBI taxonomy): domain Eukaryota; kingdom Metazoa; phylum Arthropoda; class Malacostraca; order Decapoda; family Nephropidae; genus Homarus; species Homarus americanus. The sequence goes on from NW_024733231.1 coordinate 2,869,718, forward strand.
ACTCTTGTTTGACGTCACTCTTGTTTGATGTCATCTTGTTTGACGTCACTCTTGTTTGACGTCACTCTTGTTTGACGTCACTCTTGTTTGATGTCACTCTTGTTTGACGTCACTCTTGTTTGATGTCACTCTTGTTTGAAGTCACTCTTGTTTGATGTCACTCGTGTATGATGTCACTCTTGTTTGACGTCACTCTTGTTTGACGTCACTCTTGTTTGATGTCACTCTTGTTTGATGTCACTCTTGTTTGACGTCACTCTTGTTTGACGTCACTCTTGTTTGACGTCACTCTTGTTTGATGTCACTCTTGTTTGACGTCACTCTTGTTTGACGTCACTCTTGTTTGACGTCACTCTTGTTTGACGTCACTCTTGTATGATGTCACTCGTATATGATGTCACTCTTGTTTGACGTCTCTTGTTTGACTTCACTCTTGTTTGACGTCACTCTTGTTTGATGTCACTCGTGTATGATGTCATTTTTGACGTCACGCGTATGATGTCACTCCTGTTTGACGTCACTCTTGTTTGATGTAACTCGTGTATGATGTCACTCTTGTTTGACGTCTCTCTTGTTTGATGTCACTCGTGTATGATGTCACTCTTGTTTGACGTCACTCTTGTTTGATGTCACTCTTGTTTGATGTCACTCGTGTATGATGTCACTCGTGTATGATGTCACTCCTGTTTGACGTCACTCGTGTATGATGTCACTCGTGTATGATGTCACTCTTGTTTGACGTCACTCTTGTTTGACGTCACTCTTGTTTGACGTCACTCGTGTATGATGTCACTCTTGTTTGACGTCACTCGTGTATGATGTCACTCTTGTTTGACGTCACTCTTGTTTGACGTCACTCTTGTTTGACGTCACTCCTGTTTGACGTCACTCGTGTATGATGTCACTCTTGTTTGATGTCACTCGTGTATGATGTCACTCTTGCTTGACGTCACTCTTGCTTGACGTCACTCTTGTTTGACGTCACTCCTGTTTGATGTCTTGTTATTGTATATCTTGTTTATTACAGTAATTTAATGTCTATTATTTTATATCCTGTTTTTTTACTTGTTGAATGTTATTTTTTCATGTCTTTTTCCGATTTTTTTTTAATCCCGTATTTTTTTCACGTAATTTTATCCCGTATTTTTATCCCGTATTTTATTCCGTATTTTTATTCTATATTTTTATCCCGTATTTTTTCACGTATTTTTTGACCGATATGAGTTTTTTCTGCCGTATACTGTATTCACCGATTTTTTTTTCACCTCGATCGGTTTTTTTTGTGTACAATGTGTCATAATTGTTTGATGTTTGTATGTTGTCTCTTGTTTTATTTTCTTCCTCGTTTGTTGTTTTAAAATTTTATTTATTTTTTTGTCTGTTTTTTTCAGCATGTTTTTATTAATTTAACATGTCATATTGTATGGGTTTTTTATTTTATTTTCCCTTTTCGTGTTTTTATCAATGTATTTGTGTTTTAAGTGTGTTTGTTTTGCATCCTTTTGTGTTTTTTCTTATGTCGTTTCAACTTTTATTTTTTCTCATCTGTTGTATAATTTTTCGTGACATATCATTGACGTCCATTAATTCTTTTTTGTAACTGTTGTTTTTAATATAATTTTTGTCGCCTGTGTTGTATAATTTTACTTTGTGATTATTACTATTTCTCCTTGTATGCAGCAATGAAGAACGTAGAGTATAAAGAAATAATTGATTATACTAAACACTTTATAGGTAAGAGTGGAAATGAGAATTGATAATAAATAAGATAATAAGGGAATAAGTGAATTAATCAAGAATGGTGATAGAGGGAAGTGAATACGTTTGAATAATGCGAAGGGAAACTGTAATTAATGAAAGATAATAAGAATTAAAATATAGATGCGATAAAGTAAATACTATTGGATGTTGTAATTATTATAAACAATTATTATCTCCATCTCTCATTTCTTCTGCATAAATAACGCTAAGTATGGGGGAATATTTCTCAAGACTACTTTGGTTCATAAAATAATATTCAGGGTAATAAATATTCCCCGTTTTAAACCATAAAGGGAGTATTTAAGGCGATATGTTCCCTAGTTTTAGCCTGGAGGGAAATATACCTTACATAATTTGTCGGGGTTTAAAGAAAGAGGAATATTTGAGTGAGTATTTATCCATATTTTAACTCGGGTTATATTTGGACGATATTTATAATCACATTTTAGCGGGAGGGAAATATTCTGAGCTATATTATTCACGATTGTAACCCACGAGGAAAATTATCTGCGCAGAGAATTTTCCCCCATTTCACAGCGGGAGAGAAATGTTCGGGGGCGTTATTTTTCCCCTATTTTTCTCCCCCCGCCTGGGAAAATACGCTCGCCCATCTGTCTGCTGCCCACCCGCCTCACCCGCCCCAGGAAATAGAGATTGACAGTTGACGGGAGGGATTTGCCTCTCTCTCTCTCTCTCTCTCTCTCTCTCTCTCTCTCTCTCTCTCTCTCTCTCTCTCTCTCTCTGGCTCACATATTTAACGTACGAAGCGCATTTTGTGTGGGGGCGGCCCTCTGGGTTGATAATATTGGGTGCTGGTGCCGCCCAGTTGTTAACATGTGGTAATATTAGGTATTGTAGCGTCGGTCAGTCGCCAAGGTGCTGACACTAAGGGCTGACAGTGACAGCCAGCCAACAGTGAGGGCTGGCACTCAATACTGACACTGAGGACTGACACTTGAGTGCTGATATTAAGGTCTAATTTGTCATTTTCTTGTTGTACATGGATATGGATCAAATGAACACAACCCCTTACAGACCACAACCTAACCATTAACTGGGGCCCATTGGGACTGGTTATTTTTGGACTAGTGTTTGGTACCCATTAGGACGGGTTATATTTGGACTGGGGCCCATTAGGACGGGTTATATTTGAACTGGTACCCATTAGGACGGGTTATATTTGGACTGGGGCCCATTAGGACGGGTTATATTTGGACTGGTACCCATTAGGACGGGTTATATTTGGACTGGTACTTAGGGGGCCCATTAGGACGGGTTATATTTGGACTGGGGCCCATTAGGACGGGTTATATAATGTTAGCGTGTTGCTTCCTGTATATTACTGATCGAATCTATGATAGGATTAAGGTTGAAGACTGCTGTATTAGACGTGAAGGTTCGCGCAGCTGCATTTTATTGAATACATCGATTCTCTGATTGGAATTAGAATATAAAAGACTTCATTCAGCGAGTAATGGTGTCGGCTTATTACATCTTACTGAGTGAAAGAGGAATGCAGAAAACTCTACCTGGTGTAATAGTTTGTATTTAATGTTGGTTGTGTCAAATGTGTTACTAAAATAAACCTAACCTGACCTGACCTGACCTGACCTGCAGTGGCTGTAGTGTGGGCGCCAGGGTGTGTGTAACAGACAGACACCAGCAGCAGCGAGGCTCAGGGACTATGACGTGCTCTACAGCCGGGAATAACAACAGTTGGAATTATTACGAAGTGGTGGACGTTATGACTTTGGAACGTTATCGCCCTGTGTTTACAATTGACTAGCTTAGGTTAGATAGATTAAGGTAACGTAAAGCAAGGTAGGTAGGTTACGTAAGGTTAGGTAGCTAGATTAGGTTAAGTTAGGAAATGTAGGTTAGGTTAAGTTTATTTAGATTAGATTAGATCAAGTTAGGCTAGATTAGATTAGATCAAGTTAGGCTAGGTTAGATTAGATTAGACTGCTATGCGTTAGGTTAGGTTAGGTTAAGTTAGGTTAGGAGCAGCAATCTCTGTTGTTTACTGTTCTGTACGTGAAGCATCCATGACGTCAGTATTACGGCTGTCACACCTTGATGCGAGTACAGTACAGGTAGGGAGGTCGTGCACCGCCAGGGAGAGCTGGTGGACACAGCGACAGGTTGTGACAGCTGTGTCTGTAGTAGTGGGCCAGGTGGTAGGGCACAACACACTGGTGCTTATATGTATTATATCACCAGCTTAAGTCATGAGTGTCGGCCAGAGCGTGAACAACAAGGTCCTTGACGTATTCAGATCCGGCTTAGTAGTTTATTGGACCATTGCTACAAAAACACCGGTGTTGACTTATATAAATCAGATTTATTTCTGTTATACAAAAATAAAACGACCGTCCTACTATTGTATAAATCTGATTTATTAATGCGGTATATTTTATAATGATTCCAAACGGCACCGGTCTTGCATACTGTTCAGTGTATTTTAGCGCCAGAATAAACAGGTGTTTTGTGGTGGGCGCTTAGTCTAGCACGGACGCCGCGGCATGACGAGGCCTAAGCTACTTACCCCAGCGTTTTTCACCGTGGGATTGTGGGATAGACATTGTTTTTGTATTGCACTCAGGCAGAATTACTAGGAATTTAAGTGTTAATTATAGTGTTGCCGTAATTATCATTGGTGGGAATTAAAATTGTTGATATATACATTTTGTTTCCAGGAGCAAGCTGGGAGGATGAAAGATAATTTTTGTTGTTGCTGTATGTGTATTGTAGAGGGATGAAAGATAATTTTTGTTGTTGCTGTATGTGTATTGTGAAAACGAGATCCTTTCTCTCTCTCAAAAAAAAACTTACACACACACACACACACAAATGATTAAAGGAGTTTGTATAGAAATTGTTTGACTGAGTTGTTCGTTCGTACGTCTGTGTGTCACGCTGATGGCAACACCGATGAACTCAAGGTAGAGGTAATGAATACACTGGCCAGAAAGAGTATTGCACCTAACCCAAACAGAGCTCACCTAGTAGAGGGTGTGTGGAGAGTACAGCTCCCTGGTATAAGATACTCGTGGCAGTAATAAGTTGCCGTGTGAGTTACCAACCTAATATTTTGGTCTCGACAAATTTCGCTACAGATATTTTGCGTTTCATAGATAACTTCATTTATGATTGTTGCCCCCCCCCCCCAACCACACACACACACACACACACATACATACACACACACATATGCACACACACACACACACACACACACACACACACACACACACACACACACACACACACACACACACACAACGTCGGCTAGAGAAGGTACAGAAAAGGGCCTGCAGAATCATGCTCGGCGCAGAATACTCCGGCTACATCAACGCTCTCTCCACCCTGGAATTGCCATCCCTCAGTGACCTCCACCACCAAGCACTGGAAAGGTTTGGCAGCCAACTAATGCACCACATTCGTCATCGCCACCTCCTGCCACCGGCAGCCCCCCACCCACCTTCACTACACTACACTACACTACAACAAAATTCAGCCCATAAGAGCCTGCACCGATAGATATAAGAATAGCACCATCCCATCTATTGTTAAAATAATAAACAACTCCTGATTTATGTACTGTACAGCCCTGTAAATGTATTCAATGCATATTATATCATTATGTCTAAATCAAATGTAAGTCTGTATATTTTCAGCCACCGGCTGCAACTCTATTAATAAACTGTTTATTATTATTATTATTATTATTATTATTATTATTATTATTATTATTATTGTTATTATTATTTACACGCGCACTCGCTCGCACGCACTACATATACACAGACGTGTGGTAATTACTTCTCGTAATCGTTTTTATTAGATTATTTTAGTCTGACAACAATATAACGACGAAAATTTTTTTGTCGTTTATATTTTGTGTGTGTGTCCCATATTACAGGAAGAAAATTATGTCGTATTGTGATGTTTTTAAATCTCCACACAGCTGATGATGTCTTTGTTAATCCCGACGTCAGCTGAATATTTCTCCGATAATCCCGATAGTGTCGATGGTCTACACGATTTACGACTTAAGCTGAAAAAATAACCCGGAAACAGTTATTTGTTGTAGTAAATCCCGACAGTGTGGGTGGCTGTAAATCCCGACAGTGAGGGTGGCTGTAAATCCCATTGAGGGTGGCTGTAAATCCCGAAAGTGTGGGGTGGCTGTAAATCCGGCTAATGTGGGTGTCTATAAATCCTGTAAGAGCAAGGTTACCTCCCTTTAAGAAAACGCCTTACTTCTTTCCTTCCTTTCTCGTTTCTTCCTTTCCCTCCATTCCTTCTCTTCCTTCCTTTCCTTATCTTCCTTCCCTTCTCGTTCTTCCATCTCTTCTCTTCCTTCCTTCTCTCTTTCACCCCTGCCTCATTTTCTTCATTCATCCCTCCCTCCCTTCCTCCTTCTTTCCTTCCTTCCTTCCCTCCCTTCCTCCTTCCTTCCTTCCCTTCCTCCCTTCCCCCCCCTCCCTCCCTCGTGTTAGTGACTCATGGCTGCAACACACGACCACTTATGTCACTCTAGCCCGGGAGACGCACACGGGATAAATCTCTGTGTGGAAAAAGTGAATAAATCCTTCGGTGAAAATAATGGGTAAATCCGGTGATCGAAATAGGGCATAAATCCTGTGGTAGTAATTGGAACAAATACGAAATAAATCCTTTGTCCGACTGAAGCGGCAAATGTTTTGATGGAGGTGAAAGTAAATCCAATATTTTTTTTAATATGGTGTAAACTATAAGTAGAAATTTTATTAAACCCGTAGATGAAATAGTGGACAGTTAGTTCCCTACTTGGTATATAGACATGGGGGTAAGTCCGTAGGTAGAATCTTAAATGGGAATCTTAATTAGGAAATTTAAATAAGAATCGTAAATAGGAATGGGGAATAAATCCTGCGGTACGAAAAGAGGTAAATCCTATAGTAGAAATAGGTAAATCCTGTGGTAGAAATAGGTAAATCCTGTGGTAGAAATAGGTAAATCCTGTGGTAGAATTAGAAGGTAAATCCTGTGGTAGAAATTGAGGTTAAATCCTGTGGTAGAAATAATGGCTTTTACACGGGTAGTTTAGGTGTAGACTGTGTGATATAACTTGACAGAGGAGTGACGTCCTCTACAATACCCCAGCCCTCACCACACCCCGGCCCTCACCACACCCCGGCCCTCACCACACTCCAGTCCTCACCACACCCCAGCCCTCCCACCATGCCCCAGCCTCACCACCACACCCCCGGCCTCACCACCTCCAGTCCTCCACCACACCCCAGCCCTCCTACACAGCCTTCCACCCACACCCCAGCCTCACCACACCCGGCCTCACCACCTGGCCCTCCACCCACCCCCGGCCCTACCCTCCAGTCCTCACCACACCCAGCCTCACCACCCCAGCCCCTCACCACCCAGCCCTCACCACACTCCAGTCCTCACCACACTCCAGTCCTCACCACACCCGGCCTCACCACCAGTCCTCACACCACCCCCGGCCTCACCACACTCCCCTCCTCACCACCGGCCCTCACCACCCCAGCCCTCCCACCCCCGGCCCCTCCACCACACCCCAGTCCTCACCACACCCCAGCCCTCCACCACACCCCAGCCTCCCACCCACCCATTCCTCACCACACCCGGCCTCACCACCCATTCCTCACCCCAGCCCTCACCACACCCCAGCCTGCACTCCAGTCCTCCACCATGCCCCAGCCCTCACCACACCCAGCCCTCACACCACCAGTCCTCCACCACACTGGCCCTCACCCACACCCAGCCCTCTTTACCCCGGCCTCACCACCCCCAGTCCTCCCCACACCCCGGCCCTCACCACACCCCAGTCCTCAAAACACCCCGGCCCTCACCTCAATAGCCTTTACTTTATTTCAACAGTATTTACCATCACATCCATCCTCACCACTACAGCCATCACCACAACCTTCACCACACGCCAACCCTCACATCGCCACTCATCACCACCCTCACCACATAGCATCAGTCACATCACCATACACCACTACCACACACCACACACCATCACCGCTCATCACCACACATCATCCCTCACATCACCACTCATCACCACCATCACCTCACATCATCACCACAACCTCCTGCACCACCACACGTTGTTTTAATGTTTTATCTTGTTGGTTGTGGTCCCCCTGAGGGTGTTTGGCGGGAAATCTTGCGTCTGTTTTTCTTTCACATTTTTTATTCGCTTCACTTATGTGTTTTGGGACTTGGGCCCTTGTTGTTCTGTGGCTGTAGTGGCTCCTTATTGGTTCTTGGCTTTTGTTCTGTGAGTATGGTGGCTCCTTATTGGTTGTTGGTTGTTGTTCTGTGAGTGTGGTGGCTCCTTATTGGTTCATGGTTGTTGTTCTGTGAATGTGTGTAGCTGTTGTTGTTGTTCTGTGGCTGTAGTGGCTCCTTATTGGTTCTTGGCTTTTGTTCTGTGAGTATGGTGGCTCCTTATTGGTTGTTGGTTGTTCTGTGAGTGTGGTGGCTCCTTATTGGTTCATGGTTGTTGTTCTGTGAATGTGGTGGCTCCTTATTGGTTCATGGTTGTTGTTCTGTGACTGTGGCTGCTCCTTATTGGTTCATGGTTATTTTAGGTTGAGAGTAATTATATTTTTTCATATAACTGTGGCTATGTTTGCTTATCACATGGTATGTGTGTGTGTGTGTGTGTGTGTAATGTATGGTGTTACTCTGCACAGTAAAGATCGAGGCAGTAGGAAAACGACTCTCTGTCTCTCGTAGTGGATGTGATTACTCTTGATGGTTCACTTCCAGGTGCTGTCACAGTTGTTGATGTCTCGCTTCTAAGGTGTTGGTAGGATGATAACATTGGTGGCACAGCTGTAGGTGGTGATGACAGTGTTATAACCTTGATGGTACAGCTGTAGATGGTGATGACAGTGTTATAACCTTGATGGTACAGCTGTAGATGGTGATGACAGTGTTATAACCTTGATGGTACAGCTGTAGGTGGTGATGACAGTGTTATAACCTTGATGGTACAGCTGTAGGTGGTGAGTGGCAGAATGAATGAAGCACCTCCAGCCAGTCAGCCTCTTGTGTGTCGTAGCTGGAGTGTTTGTCCTGGTGTTGAGCACTTGAGCGGCCCTCTCACACAGTCAGGGGTTCCCCTCTTCACCACAGATAATTGCCTGTTTACCAAACATTTTTCGCCTCCTTTTGGTAGATTAACGTCTCGAAGTCCAGGTAAATATTTGACTGGTTAATGAGAATGTTAGGGATATCTCTTTCTCTCTGTCTGTCTGTCTGTCTGTCTCTCTGTCTTGTTTTTACACCTGTTGACTCTTGTGCCCGGCGGTACGGGGTGGGGGATTGTGTTTATCTTGAGTGATGGACTGTTTTGTTTTGGGAATGATCTGCCAGTAGGTAATGTTGTCAGCTCTTTGGCCTGACAGTAGATAATGTTTTCAGCTCTTTGGCCTCACAGTAGATAATGTTTTCAGCTTTTTTTATTTGAAAGTACATGTCGTCAGTTTTTGGAATGATCTGACTTAAAGTTTTGCCGGAGAGGATAAGAAGTTTTGTACTTATCATGAATTGTTTCTTGGGTAATATCACGAGTTCCGTCCTGACCCTAATGGTACTGTAGGTAGGGGAAGGTGAATCATAATAACCTCGAAGGGTTTATAGGGCAGGGTAAAAGGTTTCTTACTTAGGGAGCGGTAGGTTTTAATGTGTGGTGGTGCAGTCACGTTAACTTAGGGTGAAGCTCCAGTTGTTCCTGAAACTCCCTTGATAGGATGTTGGATAATAAAACTGTTTTGATAATTTGGTCTAGTAAATAATGATAATAATAATAATAATGTTGAGAATAATGTTTAATTAATGTTAATCATAATTTATAATAATAACAACTGCAACGACGACATTACATCGATAATGATAATGATGAGGACACTAGAGTTTGGTGACACGCACACAGACAATCACAGTTTATAACAGTGTAAAGGAGTAAAGAATTACAGTGTAGACAATAATTACATTAGTTGGGTGTTATTAGCTGTGGGTGTTCTAGTGTGTGTGTCATGCATATACAATAGTGATTACATTAGCTTGTGTGTGTGTGTGTGTGTGTGTGTGTGTGTGTGTGTGTGTGTGTATCTCGTAGATCTGTCTGTACCGTAAGTTGAGTTGTTGATATACAGTTTAAAGCTAACAGCCCTTACCATATTTTATTGCTCATATGGTCACGAGTTAAATATTTATGGGCCAGTTAGTTGTCAGTCCTCTCACGGGTGATTGACTGGAACAAATATCTATGTATGGTAATAATTATTCCTTGATAATCTCAAAACAATATTATTTGTTTCTATATTTTTGGTAAAATTAGAGTTAAAGTTTATGGTGACATTGAGGACTGTTATTGTTACGATGATGATGATGGTGATAATGATGATGATGGTGAGGTGTATGATGGTGATACAGGTGATAATGACAACGGTGAAAATGATAATGACTTGGATAAATATAAAATTGATGATAGCTATAATGGTAAAAATGATGATGATGATGATATGGCGTTTAGTGAAGTTGAAAATGATGATAATGATGATCCTAATAAAGATGAAGATGGGAATGATGATATCGATACAAAAGAGGAAGAGGAGGAGGAAGAGGAGGTCGTCTACAGATAACCTCAGGTGTGACCATGACAACCAGGCTTGAACCTCTTCTCTCCCTCCCTCCCTTCCTTCCTTCCTCCCTTCCAGTCTTTCTGTTCCTCTCTCATCAATTTCTCTCTCTCTTCCTCTTTCCCCTCCTCTTCCCATTCCTCCGCTTACAAACCGTTTCCTCTCCCTTCCCTTTCCACCTCTCTCTCTCTCTCTCTTTTAATTCTCTCCTTCACTAATTTCCCTCATTACTCTCTTCCTTATTACTCTCCTCTTTCCTCCTTCCTCTCCCTTCTTTTCTCCTTCCTCCTTTATCTCTTCCCATACCTCCCCCTCTTCCCTCCTTCCTCCCCTCCCGCCCCCCCTCCCTCTGTCTGAATAATATCCCAGCATAATGTGACACGTGATTGACGCGCCCATGCAAATTATATCCTTACGGCCCACGCCAAATTATTTCATTCATATATAATTTCGCCCGATAATATTTTGACTGCGGTCAGCTGGGGGAGCCTCAGGGGTGGAGGGGGAGCTTGGAGGGGAGAGCTGACAGGCAGGATTGTGTTTCAGGGGGAATATGGGAGAAGGGAAGTTGAGAAGGAAGGTTGTGTGTGAGATGACGATAATAATAATAATAATAATAATAATAATAGAGGTATAGTAGGCAAGATAGAGAATATAAATAGTCAAATATTAACTCTCGTGAGCAACAGGGTGAGGGAGATCTCGTTTAAAGAACATTATAAGAGGCGCTCACCAGTCTGTATTAGCCGCCCACCGATGTTTCTTAACCAGCGGAGGAGTTCAGCACCGCAGACGTAAACACTTGAGTCGTGTGTCTCTATGAATGACTCTCCTACTTCTCACTGGAGGTATAAATGACCTTTTATAAGTTGTATGTTTTGTCCATCACGACTTTTATTTATTATTATTATTATTATTATTATTATTATTATTATTATTATTATTGTTCTTTTTTTCCTCTTTTCCTTGCCCTCTACATATCTGTCGACTTCTCTCCTCTGTGTGTGGAGGAAGGGTGAAAGACTATATGATAGAACGCGTCAAGACCACAGATTGGGATGAACGGGGAAGTTAAGACCACAGATTAGATGAACGTGGGGGAAGTCAAGACCACAGATTAGATGAACGCGGGGAAGCCAAGACTACAGATTGATGAACGTGTGGAAGCCGGAAGACCACAGATTAGATGAACGTGGGGAAGTCAAGACTACAGATTAGGATGAACGTGGGGTGTCAAGACCACAGATTAGATGAACGCGGGGAAGTCAAGACCACAGATTAGATGAACGTGGAAGCCAAGACCACAGATTAGATGAACGGGAGGTCAAGACCATAGATTAGATGAACGTGAAGCCAAGACCAGGATTAGATGAACGCGGGGAGGTCAAGACTACATGATAGACTGCGGAAGCCAAGACCACAGATTAGATGAACACGAAGCCAAGACCACAGGATGAACGTGTGGAAGCCAAGACCACAGATTAGATGAAGACGTAGTCAAGAGCACAGATTAGATGAACGTGGGTCAGATCACAGATTAGATGAGCGTGGAAGCCACAGATTAGATGAATGTGTAAGTCAATTCACAGATTAGATGAACGTGAAGCCAAGACCAGAGATTAGATGAACGTGTGGAAGTCAAGACCAGAGATTAGATGAACGTGTGGAAGCCAAGACCAGAGATTAGATGAGCGTGGAAGTCAAGACCACAGATTAGATTAACGTGGCCAAGACCGCCAGAGCATATGAACGCGGGAAGTCAAGACTACAGATTGATGAACGCGGGTAAGTCAAGATCACAGATTAGATGAGCGTGGAAGTCAAAACCACAGAGTAGATGAACGCGGGGAAGTCAAGACCACAGATTAGATGAACGCGGGGAAGTCAAAACCACAGAGTAGATGAACGCGGGGAAGTCAAGACCACAGATTAGATGAACGCGGGGAAGTCAAGACCACAGACTAGATGAACGTGTGGAAGTCAAGGTACGGAAGCACAGGACCCCATGATAGATGAGTGGAGGCGTTTTAGCGGGTCCTAGAAGGATATTTCACAGCGTCACGCAGCCAACATTACACCGAGATGAAAAAGGCAATATTCTCCCTGATATAGACATGAGAGACTCAGATTACCAGCGGCAGCCAACAGCTAAATGGGTATTTAATTTGCGGGTTTACCTAGACAGTAATGCTGATGAGTTTTTCTCTGGTAGAAAAGAGAGAGAGAGAGAGAGAGAGAGAGAGAGAGAGAGAGAGAGAGGTTGTCTGCACATCCGTCTTTTGAAAGTCACTAAAATCTCTATAAACTCAGTCTATTTACACACAGCTTCCTGGAGCACTTGTCTTCACTAGTCCTCACTCTTACACCACCACCACCTACACCATCCCTCACTCCCTTACACCACCTACACCATCTCACCCCTTTACACCACCACTCACCTACACCACCACTCACCTACACCATCCCTCACTCTTACACCACCACCACCTACACCCCATCCTCACTCCCCTACACCACCACCACCCACACCATCCCCACTCACTTACACCACCACCACCCACACCATCCCCACCACTTACCCCACCACCACCTACACCATACCTCACCCTTACACCACCACCACTCACACCATCCCTCACTCCCTTACACCACCTACACCATCCCTCACTCCCTTACACCACCTACACCATCCCTCACTCCCTTACACCACCACCACCTACACCATCCCTCACTCCCTTACACCACCTACACCATCCCTTACTCCCTTACACCACCTACACCATCCCTCATTCCCTTACACCACCACCACCTACACCATCCCTTACTCCCTTACACCACCTACACCATCCCTCATTCCCTTACACCACCACCACCACACTTCACTGTTCCCTCAGCCTCTTTTACACGACAATCTCGAAGCGGCGGGACGACAATATAACACGGGTGAAAGTTGTTGTGTTATGCATAAACTAGAACGAGGCGTCGTTTACCCGGGATTGCCGCAGTCCCCGCAGCCTACCACACCCTGGGGACTCAGCAACACGACTCGCTAATTCAAGTAAGAAATATCCAAGGCGTTCCTCAGCAAGAGAGAGAAAGAGAGTGTAAAGGTGTTGGTGCGAGGAGACTGAGTGTGAGATGAGGGGATGTTCTGCTCGTGTCAGGGAAAAGCGCAAGTAAATGTTCGTCTGGCGTAACTTTCCAATAGCTAGTTATTGTAGAGTGCAGGGGAGCAACGCCAGGTGATGCTGTTTTTAATAAGAGCTTGGAAGACGTCTCCCCGATACTGACGCCTAGACTGTTCCTTTGTGTTAATCCCAAAGCCTTGAGAAAGCCTGTAATATAACTAGCACCCTCTAGTGATCCTGTAATATAACTAGCACCCTTTAGTGATTCTGTAATATAACTAGCACCCTTTAGTAATCCTGTAATATAACTAGCACCCTCTAGTGATCCTGTAATATAACTAGCACCCCTTAGTGATCCTGTAATATAACTAGCCCCGTTTAGTGAGCCTGTAATATAACTAGCACCTTCTAGTGGTTTCGGGATAAAGGTAGTACACTGAAGTGCTCCTAGAATAAACAAAACTCGGTTCCTCTATTGGTCTTTGAATCTAGTAACTAGTGATTCCAGAATGAAACTAGCAACCTAGATGTGACTAGTGGTTCCTAAATGAAACAAGTAATCTCTAGTGATCTGGGGTTACAACTAGCAATCTCTAGTGATCCGAGAATGAAACTAGTATCCTTCACTGGTTATTGAATGATCTAGAACCTTATAAATAAACTAAGTGTATGTAGCCACCCTCCAGCTGAAGGCCCTTGAAAGTTGTTCCATGAATTTGTAGACTAATGGTGCGTGTGTTGCCTCCCAGGTGTGAGATGTGTTCATGATCTTTACATTCCGCGAGTAAAGTGAATACAAAGGTGTTCCAGCACCAAGGAGGAGGTATTGTGTTCACGGTGTGTTCTAGAGATGGTGTGACTGCTGGTGAGGTGTTGTGGATAGTCATTGGTGCTGTGGATGTGTTGTGGATGGGTTGGCACGTGTTGTGGATGTATTGATAGGTGCTGTGGATGTATTGGTAGGTGCTCTGGGTATTTTGGCAGTTGCTGTGGGTATTTTGGCAGTCGCTGTGGGTATTTTGGCAGTCGCTGTTGGAGCTGCTTAAAGTTGTGGATACTAGTTGTAGTTGCCCATGTTACTGTATGTTTAGTAGATGCTGTGGGTGCTGGTAGTTGCTGTGGGTGTGTTGGCCAGAGCTGTGTGTACTGGTAGATGCTGTGGGTGTGTTGGCCAGAGCTGTGTGTACTGGTAGATGCTGTGGGTGTGTTGGCCAGAGCTGTGTGTACTGGTAGTTGCTGTGGGTAAAAATAAAAATAGTGTGTCTGTGTATCTTTAAAGAGCTTTACCTGATAACAGAAGTGGATGGTAACCTGTTTCTATATTTTATTGAAGAAAAACAAATATTTACAAGTTAGAAAGTATTTACTTTCCAGAATTGAAAGTTTTATCTCCCTGGGCAGGACTACCCAGCATTGCGGACAGTGTAGATACAACGCTCGATATACTAACATTGTGCTTTACAATTAAGTAATGTGGCCGACACTGCACAACTTCACCTCCACAACTTGTAAAGTTAGGTACCTATTTGCAGTTGACTGAGCTGCGAGCACCCCCGGGATCGAACCTGCAACCCTTAAAATAGGAGGCTAGCGCTGTATCCACTCGGCCGTCGCACTCCTTTTAAAAACTGCTTCCCCAATATTGAGTCGTTTGGTCGAGGACGACCTCTTGGCCATCAAGTGCCACCATTACCACAAATTCGGGAAGAATTAACTTTGAATATCCTCCTTCCTTCAGCCCCATGCTTGGTGTGGAAGCTCCTCGCAGTCTCTTATGTTGGCCGTGTGGCGAACTGGCTTGTGGAATGTCGGGAGATTGGTTAGTCGAGGCCTTGGATGGTTGAGAGCTTGGTTGGTTAACAACTTGGGTAGACGACCATTCAGACGGTTGGGAACTGGAATAGTTGGTGACGTGGATGGTCGGACGTAGTGTAAGGTGAGCCGTGTTCGGGGCCGGAGGTAGTGTGCAGGTTCTGTGCGGATTCGATTTTCGATTCACTCCGGTCGTTAAGTGTCGGAGCCCCGGAACTCAGCAGCACCCAGGACCCAAGTCGTGCATACTCAGCCGCTTGAGGGTCTCTCTCTCTCTCTCTCTCTCTCTCTCTCTCTCTCTCACCAGTAACCCTATCTTCCCGTTTTCATTAAGGGTGAGCTGTGGTAAGCCATTGTTTTTCTTCACCATCTGTCTGCGTGTGCGTCAGCTTTGTGCCCCCTTCCCTCATCTATTATTATTGTCCACTTCGTCTACATCCCCACACTCTCTCTCTCTCCTCTCACTCTCTCTCTCTCTCTCTCTCTCTCTCTCTCTCTCTCTCTCTCTCTCTCTCTCTCTCTCTCTCTCCCTACCCACCCTCTCATCCTCCTTTTCCATTCATCTGATCAACCCTCTTTTTGCTTTCCTTTCACCCCCCTCCTCTTACCTGCCTCTCACCCCTATTTCTGCCCCACTTTGTGTGCTCGATTACCACTTCTCTCTCCTCCTGTTGTTCCTTTCCCTGTGTCTCTTCCTCTCCCTCTTCTCCCTTTGTCTTCACACGTTTCCTCTCTTTAATCTCAAATTTTTCTCCCTCCCTTACTTTCGTGTTCCTCCTTTCCCCATTCTTTCTGCCTTCTCCTCCTCAATGACCCCTTCCATATCCCGTATCCCTTTCGCTTTTCCCCTTCCTTTCCCCATTTTCCTTCCCCTTACCCCTTCTCTTCCCCTTCTTTAAACTCTCATTCTCTTCATTCCCTTCCCCTAATTCATCCCCTTCCTATCACCATCCCAGTCTTCAACGTCCTTTCCCTTTCCACTGCCTATGCCTCCTCATCATATGATTCCCTTTCTTTTTCCCCCTTTCCCCCTCCTCCCTATCCCCCCTCCCCCTCCATGTCTATCACCACCCATCCTCTTTTTCATTACTAGTTGGGATATTTTTTTTTTGGCGACTGCGAGTAGGTGATGAAGGTGGAGATGGGTCATTCGGGTGGTGGTCGGTCGTAAGAGGGAAGGGAGAAGAATGGAAGAGAGAGAGAGGTGGAAGAAAAAAGGGAGGGCGCTAAGGAAGGGGAGTTTTAAATAGGAGAGAGGGAAAGAGGTAAGGTGATACGAGGGAAGGCGGCTGCTACAGTGGGGAAGTCGTCATTGTCTACTGGTGGTCGTTGTTTATTAAGCGTCCATGTTAGTGGTCGTCAGTTGGTGTTGGTTGTGTTGTTGTTGTGTTTTGTAACTGTGTATTGATCTAACCCCTTACCCGCCCCAACACACACACACACACACACACACACACACACACACACACACACACACACACACACACACACACACACACACTTAACCCCTTGAGCACAATGATTTAGTCACTTCAGTACGATGCCAACCCCCAGACACAATAAAATAACCCACGGAATAAAATATCGTGAACCATGAAGACGATGACTTAACCGCTTGTGTACGATGTTTTAACCTTTTGAATACGATGACTACTTCCCTTGAGAACAATGACATCATGCTCAGTATTAATGGTGTGTACCGCACCTGAGCACCGGCATATAATTATCATATCCAGAATCTACCCACCATAAATAGTCTCATATCTCCCTGTGTTTACGAGTGTTTCTGGCACATACGTTATATATATATGTGCTGGCGTGTACAAATACCCGTACGTGTGGCTCAGCTGAGATTAAAGTAACACGTTCGTTTTAATTAATGGTGTTTGCCCACACGGGGAGGATGAAAGGTGGTGAGAGAGTAAGTGAAGTGGGTGGGTGGGTTGATGGGTGGTGGTGGTGGAGTGGTGGAGTGGGTGGGTTGATGGGTGGTGGTGGTGGAGTGAGTGGGTGGGTGGGTTGATGGGTGGTGGTGGTGGGTGGGTGGGTGGGTTGATGGTGGTGGTGGTGGAGTGTGGGTGGGTTGATGGGTGGTGGTGGTGGGTGGGTGGGTGGGTTGATGGGTGGTGGTGGTGGAGTGGGTGGGTTGATGGTGGTGGTGGTGGTGAAGTGGGTGGGTGGGTGGGTTGATGGGTGGTGGTGGTGGAGTGGGTGGGTGGGTTGATGGGTGGTGGTGGTGGAGTGAGTGGGTGGGTTGATGGGTGGTGGTGGTGGAGTGAGTAAATGGATGAGTGAGTGGATGGTTAGCGGGAGGATTGATGTGTGAGCAGCTTAACACTTGTGGGCAAATGGATGGAAGTGATTACGTATATTACTTTATGTGTGTGCCTTTGTGTATACGTGTGAGTGTGTGCGTATATACTCGTGCATGTGTCCTTCCATGCATGTGTGCACTTGCTTGCGTGCGTATCTGCATTTTATTTGGTCGGTTTGTGTACAGGTATACGAGTACTTTCGTGTGTGGTTGCGTCTACGCCCATGTGCTTGCTTAAGTATGTATGTATATCATCACCAAAAATATCCAATGTGTCCCTTTTATACGGAGTCTTTCCAGATGACTCACGCGGAGGTGGTAATGTTATTAGTTATATATATTTTTTAATACGAAATAATTCACACTGTTTACCTAACCTAACCTGACCTAACCTAACCTAACCTAACCTAACCTAACCCCTAACCTAACCTGACCAACCACAGGCCACCATGACCTTCACCTCCGCGTCTACAGCCTCAGGTGAGTTACTCTTGACACGGGACAGGTGTAAACATTACGTGTTAGGATTTATTGCTTCCCCACCTACTCGGCCACCCGCCCACTCGGCCACCCGTCCACTTACCCACTCGGCCACCCGCCCACTTGTCAATTCACATACCAGCCCACTCACCCATCTACTTGTACATTATACCACCTCTCCTCTCCTCATATATTCCACCAAGCTCCCTCTCCACCTCCACCCACAACACCAGGCTCTCCACCTCCACCCACAACACCAGGCTTTCCATCTCCGCCCACGCCACCAGGTTCTCCACCTCCGCCCACAACACCAGGCTCTCCACCCACACCACCAGGCTCCCCCACACCACCAGGCTCTCCACCCACACCACCAGGCTCTCCACCCCACACCACCAGGCTCTCCACCCACACCACCAGGCTCTCCACCCACACCTCCAGCCCCACCCACACCACCAGGCTCTCCCACCCCAGGCCTCCACACCACCAGGCTCCACCCACCTCAGGCTCTCCACCCCACCACCAGGCTCTCCCCCACACCTCCAGGCTCTCCACCCCACACCACCAGGCTCTCCACACCACGGCTCTCCACCCACACCTCCAGGCTCTCCCCACACCACCAGGCTCTCCACCCACCTCCAGGCTCTTCACCCCACCCGGCTCTCCACCCACACCACCAGGCTCTCCACCCACACCTCCAGGCTCTCCACCCCACACCTCCAGGCTCTTCACCCCACACCTCCAGGCTCTCCACCCCACACCTCAGGCTCTCCACCCACACCACCAGGCTCTCCACCCACACCACCAGGCTCCACCCACACCTCAGGCTCTCCACCCACACCTCCAGGCTCTTCACCCACACCTCCAGGCTCTCCCACCCACCACCAGGCTCTCCACCCACACCTCAGGCTCTCCACCCACACCACCAGGCTCTCCACCCACCTCCAGGCTCTCCACCCACACCACCAGGCTCTCCACCCACACCACCAGGCTCTCCACCCACACCTCCATGCTCTCCACCCACACCACCAGGCTCTCCACCCACACCTCCAGGCTCTCCACCATAATGTTTCTCACACAACCCTTCATAATGTTCACCGCCGTGCTATCTGTCAAACATGTTGGTGAATATTTAGCATGTATCGCCGTGTTAAACAAGGAGGCCACGAGCTAGGTTGGCTACCAGTGGCTCAGGACAATGATAGCCGTCACCCCCATTGTCTTTATTTCAAAATATATCACTATAATTCCCTGCAGCTGATGTGTATTACTACAATTAATATCTCTAATACACATTACAGCTGCCCGCCTCTGTGATATGTGTTACCATAACTCAAGCGCGACGCTGCTGTTATTAGCGAGGTGATTCACCACACCTAAATGATGATACTCCTTCATTTTTTACAGCGTACGCACACACGCACACATACACACACACACGTACGTACACACACACACACACATACACACACACGTACGTACACACACACACACACACACACACTTACGTACACACACACACACACACACACACACACACAGGCATCGGACCCTGAGAACATCAACAGAGACACTTAGGCTAAAGTTGGCGAGAAGACTCGATCGAGGTCACGAGCCATAAGACATAAGTTAATTACCCGTGAAATGTCTAGACATAACTTGAAAAAGAAAAAGTTATTATCCTCCGCCAATACCCTGGACTAATTACCACGCTGGGGACATGTTGCGGGTGTTTTATAGATACACACGCTCTAACTCCCTAGGTTAATGAGGATGATTGCTAGTTGTAGTGTGTTGGATGAGGGTATCAGAGGTGGTGTAGACGGAAGGGTTTTTGTATTTGTCAGTAGAGGTGTGTGTGTGTGTGTGTGTGTGTGTGTGTGTGTCAATGTGTGTGTGTGTGTGTGTGTGTGTGTGTGTGTGTGTGTGTGTGTGTGTGTGGAAGCTGTACTACTGGCGACATAGACTGAACTAAACTATTGCTGTCAGGAGAGACTGCACTAAACTCGACAGCGTAGGACTGCAAATGTCAAAAAAGTTCTTTAGTGTACAATATACTTTATATAGTTCAGAAAAATCCCTGTTTACGTTGTGTGTGGTTCAAGTTACGCTCAAAGTAAATCCCTGTGTGCCAGCCAGGGTCTTGGTAAACTCTTTATCGTGCGGTGGTTTACAGGAGTCTAGGGAAACCTGAAAAAATGCTACGTGTTGGTCTCGAGGCTCCTCTGACATGGCCAGCAGCGTCTTGTTGACTTAGAGCGGAAACGTAGGTAACTTGTTTTCGACACTATAATAACTTTCGATGTTTGTTTATTTAATTTTCCTTATATCTTCTTATTGTTTTTCTTTTGCTGTGCCGATTATGTTCACTAGTGCTGTGCCGTTTATGCTCACCAGTGCTGTCTTCAACTACCGCTTACAGTCAACTTTTTTGTTACCCAGATTTTTTTTTCCATTATATTTTATTAACTTTACAACCTGTCTCTGGCCGTGAACGCTTGCCGATGTTGTCTTAATTTTCGTTTCTGGTGATAATAACGTCTCAAATGCCCCGTTTAATGAACTAACTTCAAAAGCTGTTGGATTTTATTCGAATGGAGAGTTTGCGTTTCCTCTTTTTTCTTTGGAGGACGTATGATGTTGACCCACGGCTCTACAGATCAACAATGACTCAGCACCGGTAAGCTGTGACCCGGGGTGCAGGTCGCTGGGTGCAATGTGAGAGGTGACCCAGAGCCGTTTTTAGCCGGGTGCCTGTGTTGTGTTTACCTGCCGTCTACCTGACCTTGGATTCAGGGGTAGGGACTCTCTCTCTCTCTCTCTCTCTCTCTCTCTCTCTCTCTCTCTCTCTCTCTCTCTCTCTCTCTCTCTCTCTCTCTCTCTCTTTCAATCCTTCCCCCTCCTCCTGCTTCTCCACCAGATCCTGGCAATTCTTTATGGTATGGCTAAAATACTCGTTTATTCAGCTTAGAATGTGTGTGTGTGTGTGTGTGTGTGTGTGTGTGTGTGTGTGTGTGTGTGTATGTTTATGCGCGCGTGTGTGTATATTTGCGTGTGTACTGTATTTTCGAGCGTGGGTTGTTTGCTAATAAAAAAAAAAAAAAAATATATATATATATATATATATATATATATATATATATATATATATATATATATATATATATATATATATATATATATATATATATATATATATATATATATATATATAATTTCTCATTTCCATATATATAAGTTATAAGTGGTGTTAGGAGAGTTAGTCAGCCGAGTGTTCACGATGGTAACTCAATAACTGTTATTAGATTATCCAGTTCGTGACGGTACTGTTGTTATTATTGGTGGTCGTCCATAACCCCGCCACCAGTCGTCAGTGTTACAGGAATACAAGACGTAGAGTGGTCTTCTTAACTTCCTCTCATTTGTCTCTACAGTACACCGCTGCCTCACACTACACCGCTGCCTCACACTACACCTCTGCCTCACACTACACCGCTGCCTCACTACACCGCTGCCTCCACACTACCTCTGCCTCACACTACCTGCTGCCTCACACTAAACCTCTGCCTCACACTACACCGCTGCCTCCCCTACACCTCTGCCTCACACTACACCGCTGCCTCACACACACCTTGCCTCACACTACCTTTGCCTCCTACACCGCTGCCTCACACTACCTCTGCCTCACTATACCGCTGCCTCACACTACACCGCTGCCTCCACACACACCTCTGCCTCACACTACATCACTGCCTCAAACACACTGCCTCACACTACACCGCTGCCTCACACTACCGCTGCCTCACACTACACCGCTGCCTCACACTACACCTCTGCCTCACACTACACCGCTGCCTCACACTACACGCTGCCTCACACTACACCGCTGCCTCACACTACACCTCTGCCTCACACTACACCTCTGCCTCACACTACACCGCTGCCTCACACTACACCGCTGCCTCACACTACACCGCTGCCTCACACACACCTCTGCCTCACACTACACCTTTGCCTCACTACACCTCTGCCTCACACTACACCGCTGCCTCACACTACACCTCTGCCTCACACTACACCGCTGCCTCCACACGTCCTCACTTCTCCTACAGGTCGATTCACTGTGCTTTATATATATTATTTCCTTATATCTGTAGTTATGAGGACAGCAATTGAATTGAATTGAAACAGTTTATAGCCAGAAAAACACAGATACAGAGTGGATAATATGTAATATTAACATGGCTGAGCCAGTTGAGGAACCTGAGCTCTCTTTTGGGGCACCTGATGTATACTGTACATTTATCTCAAGGAAGTATTATGTAACATTTAGTATCATCTGGAATAGTACAATGGCATGGTGGTAATAAGAACATAATGTTACCCACGGTTATCACTTCATATTTATTTTATTTTTATTATTTGTATTTTTATTTTTATTTATATATATATATATATATATATATATATATATATATATATATATATATATATATATATATATATATATATATATATACTATATATATATATATATATATATATATATATATATATATATATATATATATAAATTACGGTGGAATTGAAAACATAAGTATAATGTAGGAGCAGTACAGCCTGGGTTGTACAGTAATATGGTTGAACAAGAGGACAGAGCTGTCAGGATTATGTCTAGTTGGCAATTATGTTTTATTGCAATGGTAATTTCTTATTTATTTACATGATAATTTCGATAAAACGGTTTGATGGTACAATAAAGCAGGTACTGTAAGTAGTAAGTGTTACAAGAAATGTGTATCTTCGACAAAAGATATTTTTTAAGAGATGATTTAAAGGAAGGGCGTAGTCTTTGCTTTGGATGTGTGGGGTAAGTTGTTCCACACCTTCACACCATGATGTTTTGGAGGTCTGAGACTGAGGAAGGGCGCAGCATGGGGGTGAGATGTAGTAGCTCTGGGTGCCTTAAGTTGTATCTGATTATTCGGAACTGGAAATAATTATTATTGTCAAACAAGTGATTGATAGATTTGTAAACAAAGGGGGCACAGCAGTAGGTGTTAATATCTTTGGGTGTTTTAACAATTTCAAAATAACAAATTTTTCGTTTGTGAGATCTGTTTTTCAAGTAGGTCATTGTCTGTACAACTCTCGCATTGCGGTAACCAGAGATTTTTGAAGAGCCAGAGGCCCCATAGTGTGTAACAGTGTATCAGGTGTTGTTAAACAAGATCATGATAAATTTCTTTCATTGCTTTTGTGAGAGTGAGTGACTGTCGAGTGTGATACATGATACCACACTGTTTATTGATTTTACTGTGAATGAAGCGTATGTGATTTCTCCAGTTAAGTTTCTCATCAACAATAACTCCGAGGAATTTAGTATTTTTGTTCGCGTTTGGGGACTATATTACCCAAGATTTACAGGGTCCAAGACTGGGGTAAGTTTTTCCTTCTGTGAAAGATTGTGTAGTGGGTTTCTCAAGGTTTAAAAGGTCGGTTTATTACGTATTACAGGTCCCGACTTTAGATTGAATTCAGTGTTCATAGTTCTCATCAAGGAATGGAGGTCTGAGTTGCTGGCATACAGAAGTTACTATCGTCTGCAAATAAGTTGTATTTTTATGAGTGAGCTGGCGTGGACTATATCGTTTATGTGCAACAAAACAGTACTGGACCGAGAATGGAGACAGCAGGGGACTCCATACAAAGGGTGGCGAGGAGTCAGATTGGCGGGTGGGTATTATAGCAGACATACTGTATCCTGTGGGACAGACCCCTAACGCCGTAATGTTCAAGCTTTGAAAGTAGGATGGTATGGTCGACAGTATCGAAGGCTTTAGAGAGGTCCAAGAATATACCGACTGTGAACTGACTGTCATCAAAGGAATTTAAGATGTCATTAGTAAAGGATAGCAGAGCACTCTCAGTTGACCTTCTAGCTCTAAATCCAAACTGGGAGTCTGTAAAGATGTTATTGGCATTGCAGAAGGAATTTAGTCTATTACATGCTAGCTTTTCCCGTATCTTACTCAAGGTTGGGAGGACTGATATGGGGCGGTAGTTCTGGCAGAGACCTTTGTTCCCAGATTTTTTATATGCCGGGTGGACTTTAGCAATTTTCAGTTTATCAGGAAAGACACCACTAGTGAAGGAGGAGTTACAAATGTGGAGAACAACAGGTAGTAATAAGTGGGCCACTTTCTTAATGATGCTCATTGGTATATTGTCTTCGCCTGCTGCTGCATCTTTGGACATTTTTATGATGGCCAGTAATTCATCTGCTGTGACAGGGGATAAGAATAGTTCATTGTGCTGTCTGTTTTGCAGGTAGGCTCTAAATTCCTCATGGTGATCAGGGATGCTCTCTGCAAGATTTTTGCCAACATTAATAAAATATTCATTGAAGTGGTTGGCAATGAGGGAGGGTTCCGTTATAACTGAATCGTTTATCATAAAAGCTGAGTGGGGGGCCGAAGGCTGAGTGTTCCTGTTCTGAATAGAATTTATGACATTCCAGGTTTTCTTACTGTCGCCTGATGCTGACTGGAGCTTATTTGTATAATAGTTACGTCTGGCATTTCTAACTGCTTGAGTTACTCTATTTCTGATACTTCGGTAAGCATCACCGAAAGTTATGGGTCTTTTTGCAAATTTCCTTTGGAGTTTGTGTTTTTCCTTTATCATTATCTTAATTTCGCTTGTGATATAGGGTTTGGAAATGGAGACAGTTTTCACTGACTTAGTCTTGAGCGGGAAGCATTTATCAAAGCAAGCATTGAAGATGTAAAAGAAGTTGCAGCTGTTCACGTTAGGGTTGTTGGAGGCATAGACAAGATCCCAGTTAGCATTCATTAGGTTGTTTTCAAAAAGGAGCATGTTGTCGGCGCAGTAGTCTCTGTATTGAATTGAGACTCTACTAGACCTTTCAGGTCTTGTGGCTGTTTTATACATGGCAAAAACTGGGAAGTGATCTGAGATATTTTTATAAATAATTCCACTTGTAAGATTGTTAGGAGTGTTGTTAGTCCAGATATGATCTTTCACAGTGGCAGAGGTGGCAGTTACTCTAGTGGGTTTGGTTATAGTGTTGAAGAAGAGTTTAGAATGACAGGTAGCAAGAAGGTCTAATACTGAGGTGTCGGTTTCTGATTTTAATAGATCAAGGTTGAAATCTCCTATGATGTAGTAGTCTTTCCTCTCTGAACTTATGATAGAGATAAGCTCCGAAAATTTATCAAGGAAATTCCTTACATTAGTGTGGGGTCTTCTGTAGATTATCCCTACTAGGATATTTCGTGTGTCGTTACGTAATTCAATGAAAACACTCTCCATGTACTCCTCCTGAACCTTTAAATCATCTCTTACAGAAGTGTTATACTTGATATCAACATATAGGGCGACACCACCACTGTGTCGTGACGTGTTGACGCAGTGTCTATTATTGCAACCGCCAATCAGGTTAGGGTTTAGTGAAACTTGTGACTTTGGACTCAAACATTATAATTTTGGTCAAACCTGATGGATACAATTCCTTATAATTATTTCCATAAATCATACATATAAATCACAATCAATATATATTTTACATAACAATCATAACTATGTAATTAGTCTAATCTTAACATATAATGAGTACTTGGTTTCCATATTTTTTATGTCGTCACAATGATAAACGAAGCAATGGACCCAGTCTACCTGTGTGCCACAATAAATACAACACCACTGTGTCGTGACGTGTTGACGCAGTGTCTATTATTGCAACCGCCAATCAGACGGTTAGAGGTTTAGTGAAACTTGTGACGTTGGACTCAAACATTATAATTTGGTCAAACCTGATGGATACAATTCATATAGTATTTCACATAAATCATACATAGCAATCACATAAATGTCTAATCCAATATATTTACATAACAATCATAGCTATGTAATTAGTCTAATCTTAACACTTATAATGAGTACTTAAGTTTCCATATTTTTATGTCGTCACAATGATAAACGAAGCAATGGACCCAGTCTACCTGTGTACACAATAAATACAAGTTAAACTTACGTGTTGAAAGTCTTCAGGAGAAACAGGTTAGGTGTTGGTGGTGTGATGGGGATAGCTAAAGTGAGGCTGGCGGTGCCCGGCTGGGCACCATATGATCAGTTGGCCACTTCAAACTCTGTGTCAGGCGTATTATACGCAAACAAGCTCACCTCACACCACCCACACCTCAACCTACTGGTCTCTCATCTGCCTCCATCTCAACACTATATACTGTATACAGGCTAAAATTACATTTGGCAGTGAGTTTTGTAGTGTTAATCCTTAGACGTTGTTCAGGGGATATATCGTGAGTGCTCTTAAAGTACATTATTTACAAGGGACAACATCTTATTAGGGCCACATTTATAATGCTAGTACAAGAGGTTGGACCCGTTGGCCAGAAACACTACAAGAATATACCTGTCTTGTGGGGGTGGGCTCCTCACCCTCTCTCCCCAAGGTGTGACGTAGCTCCTCTTACTCAAGAAAATACCTGGAAAAGAAAATATCTCTCCCGTGTCTCAGGCAGGCAGCGAAAGTGTACACGTGTGTATATATATATATATATATATATATATATATATATATATATATATATATATATATATATATATATATATATATATATATATATATATATATATATATATTAAATACACACGAGAAAAAACAATGGAGCACCTTACCTTTCGTCTTTATTCAAGATATCTTGAGGTGAAGATGTCTTGAATAAAGGCAGCTAAGGTGCTCCATTGTTCCTATTGATTTTATCAGAACTTATCCACCTTTTCATTGTGGATATATATATATATATATATATATATATATATATATATATATATATATATATATATATATATATATATATATATATATATATATATGAGACGATTCTCGGTCCACACAAATTTTCTTTTATTAAAAATAAAGTGGTGGTGTCGGGACGTGTTGGAAGACACTAAGGCGTGTTATTAAAAGTTGTATCGCTGTTTAAACCCCAAGCACGACTGTGCCACGTGTTGAGGAGGACTTGAAGTAACTCCCACACATGTGACAAGTGTCAGTGCTCTGAGTGCATCTCGCTACGTGCGCTTATTGTGTGGTGACTCGTGGCTAATGCGGTAACCAGTAGCAGTCAGGTTTTGACGATGCAGACGATTTTTCTCCCGACTGTGTGTAGACGTTCACGAGACAACACATTGTTTGTACACAATAGACTCTTCCTCGCGGCCTTCGTCTATACACCCAGGTGTCGGTCCTGTACTCCCTCTCCTGTTACACCAAACCACACCTCAGTAAAAGTATTTTGTGCTCACTAAATATTGTCTCTACTTAACCTCATCCCAGCTGACTAAACCTCTCCAGGGTTAATTAATAAATATAACCTCAACCTAATTAATGTAACTTAACATTAACTAAATTTAACCGTAGTGTTGGTGCCTGTGTAATTAATAGCTGTGAATGTACCCTATCTCCATGTTTACTTCCCTACACAGCTTAGTGTCGTCTCATGAACATTAAAGCACATTTTAATACAAGTTTCGTCCAACTTTGTACAGAGCTGAGCGCCTCGCCTTGATTCAGCTAGAGGACGTTTGGGAGTGAATCAGTCTTCCGTACTCCACACACACCCTGAGCACGAAGATGCTTAAAAACACTTACTGGGCTCCGCAGCCTCTGGGCGGTCAGATACATAACTTAATATATCTGCCAAGTGTTAGTGGTGCGGGTGTCGTGTGAGGGTGAATACAAACGATTGAATAAAATGTGAAATAGAAAGTCTTTGTGCTTTTATGCTCTCTCTCTCTCTCTCTCTCTCTCTCTCTCTCTCTCTCTCTCTCTCTCTCTCTCTCTCTCTCTCTCTCTCTCTCTCTCTTTGTTTTATATTGATTGTCACATAATATTGCTGTGCCACGCTTGCTTGCTGTGTTCAGTAAAAAAGAAAAATGTCTACAGGTATGTTCATATTTCATCAAGACATAAATCTAAGGCCTTGATAATGACTTAGTGACACGTGAGCTGACCACTACCCTCCTCACCACTACACTCCTCACCACTACACTCCTCACCACTACCTCCTCCACCACTCCCCCTCACCACCACCACTACTCCCCCTCACCACCACCACTTCTCCCCTCCCACCCACCACTCCCCCCCTCCACCCACCACCACTACTCCCCCTCACCACTACCCTCCTCACCACCTCCCCCCTCCACCACCACCACCACCTCCCCCTCCACCACCACCACTTCTCCCCTCACCACCACCACTCCCCCCCCTCACTACCCTCCCCCACCCTACTCCCCCCCCACCACCACCACTTCCCCTCACCACCACCACTACTCCCCCTCACCACTACCCCCCTCACCACTCTCCCCTCCACCACCACCCCCCTCACCACCACCACTACTCCCCCTCCCACCACCACCACTTCTCCCCCTCACCACCACCACTACTCCCCCCTCCCACCACCACCACTACTCCCCCCTCCCACCACCCCTCCCCTCCCCACCACTCCCCCTCACCACCACCACTTCTCCCCTCACCCACCACCACTCCCCCTCACCACCACCATTCCCCAGGTATTATAGTTTATATAATTTATGAAGCATTAATCACTTGTCTCCATCATGCAGGACAAGAAGGATTTTGTTGCTACTGCGTCTCTCTCCACCACTACTTCTCTCCCACTACTTCTCTCCCCTCCCTTCTCCTCCCCTTCCCCATCACCTTCTCTCCTCTCTCCTTCCCCTCCCCTTCCTCACCACCTTCTCCCTCCTCCACCCTTTCCTCCACCTCCTCACCTTTCCTCCCCATTCTCTCCTCTTTCCTTTCTCTATCCCTTACCCCCCTCTAACCCTCATCACCTCCACCCCCCCACTTTCTCCCTCCCCCCACTTTCTTCCTCCCCCCACTTTGGGAATGATCGCTCAATCTCGCTGTGTCGTTTTCATTTGTGTATCATTAACGTGTCGTGCCCTGTGTCTTTGTGTCTTGTGTCTTGCTGTCCTTCTTGCTGTGTCTTTGTGTCTTGCCCTGTGTCTTTATGTCGTGCTGTGTTCCTAAAGCCCAAGTGTAAGTGTGTTGTGTTATCGTCGCTACACAGCTGTGGGTCTTAAAGATCCTCCTGCTGTGTTTAGTGCTGTGGCTGTAAGTGCTGTGGTATTGTGCTGTGTCTCCAGATGTCTTGTGCTGTGGCTGTGGCTGTTGTGTCTGGTGGTGAAGTGCTGTCATGCTGTTCTTGTTGCTGTTTCTAAGGCATCATGGTGTCGTGTTGGCGTTAGTGTTGTGTCAGCATCGGTCGTGGTGAGAGCGAGATAACGTCCTGGTGGGTTGAACTTACTTGAACAATAACCTAACTTCTATTACCGTACATGAAGAAAAATGGTTTACGGTCCAAGTCTGTAACAATGAGGCTTAAACACGTCACCCAGGTGTGTGATAAACTTATAATTATTCAATCTGGCTTTATACTACTTGATGCTGAATAATTGTGTGTGTGTGTGTGTGTGTGTGTGTGTGTGTGTGTGTGTGTGTGTGTGTGTGTGTGTGTGTGTGTGTGTGTGTGTGTGTGTGTGTCATTTGTGTACGTCTTTATATAATATTTGGTAATAAAAGAATCCTGATAGTGGACAGCTTGTTGGAGGAGGGAGGAGAGTGTCAGGTTGGGTGAGGAAACTTGGGGTGTTTGCGGGTCCTGAGGGGAGACAAGACGATCTCGGCGACAAGTCACCCGGGAGCTAACTTACTCACCAGTTGGGCCACACTGTGAGAGGTTTTATGAGTTGTATCTGTAGGAGTGGGGCGGCCAGGCGTGCTCTTCGTCTTGCCCTGCTCTCTGGGATGTCCTACACGAAGGGAGAGGCGAAGTTGGTGGTGAAGCTGGTCGCCTCTTGATGGTGTGTGTGTGTGTGTGTGTGTGTGTGTGTGTGTGTGTGTGTGTGTGTGTGTGTCGTTTGATTCACATACACACACACACACACGGTCTCTGTACATGCCCCAGAGAGGAAGACAGCCAGACAGTCACACGAGAGGAGAGCGCCAGGTGTTAACAAATGGTAACGCTACATCCCGTCCTCAGAGTCTGGCATCAGAGTGCATCCTTAATGTAAACTCGTCCTCACACCTGTAGTTGTCCTCACACCTGTAGTTGTTAATGTAAGCTTGTCCTCACACCTGTAGTTGTTAATGTAAACTTGTCTTCTCACCTGTAGTTGTCCTCACACCTGTAGTCGTTAATGTAAGCTTGTCCTCACACCTGTAGTTGTTACTGTAAACTTGTCTTCACACCTGTGTCCTCACACCTGTAGTTGTCCTCACACCTGTAGATTGTCTCACACCTGTAGTTGTTAATGTAAACTTTCTTCACACTAGTCTTAATGTAACTTTCCCTATTGTCCCCACCGTTAACTTCCTGTGTTGTCCTCACACCTGTAGTTGTTAATGTAAACTTGTCTTCACACCTGTAGTTGTCCTCACACCTGTAGTTGTCCTCCACCTGTAGTTTTAATACTCTTCACCTATTTAATGCTCACACCTGATCGTTAATGTAAACTTGTCTTCTCACCTGTAGTTGTCCTCACACCTGTAGTCGTTAATGTAAGCTTGTCCTCTAGGTTAATGTACTTTCTCACACCTGTAGTTGTCCTCCACACCTGTAGTTGTCCTCACCTGTAGTTGTTAATGTAAACTTGTCTTCCACCTGTAGTTGTCCTCACACCTGTAGTTGTCCTCACACCTGTAGTTGTCCTCACACCTGTAGTTGTTAATGTAAACTTCTCACACCTGGAAACTCTCACCTTAGCTTCTTCACACCTGTAGTTGTCCTCACACCTGTAGTTGTCCTCACACCTGTAGTTGTTAATGTAAACTTTTCCTCACACCTGCTCCAAACTCAGGAATTCACGCGCTGTCGTTCGAAGGCGTCACGAACACACACTAACGTAGATGTCCTCTCTCTCTCTCTCTCTCTCTCTCTCTCTCTCTCTCTCTCTCTCTCTCTCTCTCTCTCTCTCTCTCTCTCTCTCTCTCTCTCTCTCCCACGTGCCATCACTTTCCCTCATTTCCTCCCATCCTCTGTTTTCCTCCTTTCCTGCCTCCATCCTTCCGTCATTCCCTCCAACTATTTCTCTCTCCTCCCTTCCCTCCTCCTCCCCTCTCATTGTCTCTCCGTCCATCATAGGTTGCTGGCCAAGTGCGTGCGAGTGGGTGGTGGAACGGGTGATTACAGTGTCCCTCCTGCTAGTCCAGATTATTAACCCGGATCTTTGATGGTTGAGCGTGTCCCCGGCCAAAGGTTGTTGTGATCGTCGCAATTTACATCCACTGACCTTCCAATATCTGACCCGGACTCCGTAGAATGTAAATTGCTTCACCACAAATTGCGGTATTGGTTGAGAATGGTCGTAATGGCTGTTTTGGTGATCGTGTTTGACCGCTGACAATTTTTTTTTTATGGACGTTTTGATTTTTTCTTCCTTGGGGTTTATCAGGACGTTTTAGGGTTTTATTGGGTTTACGAATATTTTTTTTTCCACTATTGCCACAGAGGTCCATCCATCACCAAGGGCCAGTTTACTCCACCATTACCACCACCACCACTACTGCTGCCTTCTTCACCACCACCACCACCACCACAACTCGGTATAACATTTAGTAAACAGTGTCCTCACAATGTCTGCCAGCCACTCAGAGCTAAACATATAGTGTATATATAATACTCTTGCCACTTTAATATACATTCCCGAAGAGTTGTAAGTACGGTTAACATTATTATTATTATTATTATTATTATTATTATTATTATTATTATTATTATTATTATTATTATTATCCGGAATAAGTGCGTGCGGTATCATAAACTTCCGGCTGCCGTCTCGTCCGTGTGACTGTCGTGTGGTACCTGAGAACTTGATAACTCTTGTAGGAACTCGGCTCATACCAAGCACTGGGAAGGACTCATTAATAATCATGATCACGGAAAATATGGCGACTAAACGGCTTTTTTTTTCGTTTTATTAAATTGACGTGAATACAGTGTGTGCAGGACTGTGTAGGCTGACGTCTTTATCATGGTCTCTGTGCTGACGCTGACATTCGGGAATATATCGAGAGTTCGACTTAAGCTAATACATGCAAGCAACGTATTATTCTTAGTGCATTTATATATACAGTACTGTAATCACTCATACTAAAGTAAATGTGGCTTAATCTTCGTCAGTCTAAAGTCAATACTGTGGAGGAAGGAGGAGAGGAGTGAGTGGGAGGAGAGTAGGTGAGTGGGGAGGGGCAGTGGGTGAATGAGGAGGGCAGTGGGTGAGTGGGGAGGGAGAGGTGGGGAGTGGGGAGGGGCAGTGGGGAGAAGGAGGAGGGTGGGGAGTGAGAGGAGGAGGGAGGACAGTGGGGAGGAGGAGGGACATTGTGTGAGGGGGAGGGAGGGAAGAGTTTTGGGTGAGGGTAGAGAGGGGAATTATGGGTGAGTGGGGAGGAGAGGGGTAGTAGGAGAGGAAGGGTGGTGGGTGGTCGTGGCCTGACATATGACTGACCATTGGTCAATTAGCCACCAGACCCCACAGCTGATCCCCCCCCACCCCCACCTCCCCCCCACCCTCCTGGTCACGAGTCACCTAAGCTGTTCCCCACATACTGTACATAAGGACGCCAGACGTACAAGGACGCCAGACGTACATAAGGACGCCAGATGTACATAGGACGCCAGACGTACATAGGACGCCAGACGCTATGACGCCAGACGTACTAAGGACGCCAGACGTACATAAGGAGCGCCAGACGTACATAGGACGCCAGACGTACATAAGGACGCCAGATACATAGGACGCCAGACGTACATAGGACGCCAGACGTACATAGGACGCCAGACGTACAGGGACGCCAGACGTACATAAGGACGCCAGACGTACATAGGACGCTAGACGTACATAAGGACGCCAGACGTACATAGGACGCCAGACGTACATAGACGCCAGACGTACATAAGGACGCCAGACGTACATAAGGACGCCAGACGTATGGCGCCAGACGTACATAGGACGCCAGACGTACATAGGACGCCAGACGCTAGACGCTAGACGTATAAGGACGCCAGACGTACATAAGGACGCCAGACGTACATAAGGACGCCAGACGTACATAAGGACGCCAGACGTACATAAGGACGCCAGACGTACATAAGGACGCCAGACATATATGGGGACGCTAGACTGACATGTTGGAGCCAATGTTGAGACTGAATATAATAAGCTACTGACACGAGTTACTACACTACATGTTTGTGCTGTTCAACACCTACATTAATCTGTATGTTCACTGTATGTTCCTTTACCTTTCTCTAATGAAGGCTTTCGTTAAACCACCAATGTATGTAATAAGTCATTTATGTCCAATGTATATTTTCAGCCTTCGGACTGCAGAACTTTTCAATAAACCGTTTATTATTATTATTATTATTATTATTATTATTATTATTATTATTATTATTATTATTATTATTATTATTATTAATATTATTATTATTATTATTATTATTATTACACACACACATTTCGTTAGATTTTCCTATATTTTGATATTTTTATGTAGTTTGAGTCTAACATTGGGTGTAGGTCACTAACATTGGGTGTAGGTCATCATCATTGGGTGTAGGTCACTAACATTGGGTGTAGGTCACTAACATTGGGTGTAGGTCACTATCATTGGGTAGGTCACTATCATTGGGTGTAGGTCACTAACATTGGGTGTAGGTCACTAACATTGGGTGTAGGTCACTAACATTGGGTGTAGGTCACTAACATTGGGTGTAGGTCACTAACATTGGGTGTAGGTCAACATTGGGTGTAGGTCACTAACATTGGGTGTAGGTCATCATCATTGGGTGTAGGTCACTAACATTGGGTGTAGGTCACTAACATTGGGTGTAGGTCACTAACATTGGGTGTAGGTCACTAACATTGGGTGTAGGTCACTATCATTGGGTGTAGGTCACTAACATTGTGTAGGTCACTATCATTGGGTGTAGGTCACTAACATTGGGTGTAGGTCACTATCATTGGGTGGTACTAACATTGGGTGTATACTACTAGGGGTGTAGGTCACTATCATTGGGTGTAGGTCACATCATTGGGTGTAGGTCACTATCATTGGGTGTAGGTCACTAACATTGGGTGTAGGTCACTAACATTGGGTGTAGGTCACTATCATTGGGTGTAGTCACTAACATTGGGTGTAGGTCACTATCATTGGGTGTAGGTCACTATCATTGGGTGTAGGTCACTATCATTGGGTGTAGGTCACTATCATTGGGTGTAGGTCACTAACATTGGGTGTAGGTCACTATCATTGGGTGTAGGTCACTATCATTGGGTGTAGGTCACTAACATTGGGTGTAGGTCACTATCATTGGGTGTAGGTCACTAACATTGGGTGTAGGTCACTATCATTGGGTGTAGGTCACTAACATTGGGTGTAGGTCACTATCATTGGGTGTAGGTCACATTGGGTGTAGGTCACTATCATTGGGTGTAGGTCATCATTGGGTGTAGGTCACTATCATTGGGTGTAGTCACTATCATTGGGTGTAGGTCACTAACATTGGGTGTAGGTCACTATCATTGGGTGTAGGTCACTAACATTGGGTGTAGGTCACTAACATTAGTGTGGGTCACTAACATTGGGTGTAGGTCACTATCATTGGGTGTAGGTCACTAACATTGGGTGTAGGTCACTAACATTGGGTGTAGGTCACTAACATTGGGTGTAGGTCACTAACATTGGGTGTAGGTCACTACTGGGTGTAGGTCATCAACATTGGGTGTAGGTCAACATTGGGTGTAGTCACTATCATTGGGTGTAGTCACTAACATTGGGTGTAGGTCACTATCATTGGGTAGGTCACTAACATTGGGTGTAGGTCACTAACATTGGGTGTAGGTCACCATCATTGTAGGTCACTAACATTGGTGTAGGTCACTATCATTGGGTGTAGGTCACTAACATTGGGTAGGTCACTATCATTGGGTGTAGGTCACTAACATTGGGTGTAGGTCACTATCATTGGGTGTAGGTCACTATCATTGGGTGTAGGTCACATCATTGGTGAGGTCACAACCATTGGGTGTAGGTCATAACATTGGGTACAGTGTAGGTCACTAACATTGGGTGTAGGTCACTATCATTGGGTGTAGGTCACTATCATTGGGTGTAGGTCACATCATTGGGTGTCACTATCATTGGGTGTAGGTCACTAACATTGGGTGTAGGTCACCATCATTGGGTGTAGGTCACTATCATTGGGTGTAGGTCACTAACATTGGGTGTAGGTCACTATCATTGGGTGTAGGTCACTAACATTGGGTGTAGGTCACTATCATTGGGTGTAGGTCACTAACATTGGTGTAGGTCACTATCATTGGTGTAGGTCACTAACATTGGGTGTAGGTCACTAGCATTGGGTGTAGGTCACTAACATTGGGTGTAGGTCACTAACATTGGGTGTAGGTCACTAACATTGGGTGTTGGTCACTAACATCGGGTGTAGGTCACTAACATTGGGTGTAGGTCACTAACATTGGGTGTAGGTCACTAACATCGGGTGTAGGTCACTAACATCGGGTGTAGGTCACTATCATTGGGTGTAGGTCGCTAACATTGGGTGTAGGTCATTAACATCGGGTGTAGGTTAGTGTAGGTTGTCGACTCAAGACAAAATGTATAACTGGTAAAAGCAGTTTAATTTTCTCAGTGGAATAAAATGTTTGGAATAATGGAATTAAGTTTTGTTTGGTAACGACAAGAAAATTTACTGCGTTAATTTTGGAAAGAGGAGGAGGAGGAGGAGAAGAAAGTAAGGAAAGAGGAGGAGGAGGAGGAGGAGAAGAAAGTAAGGAAAGAGGAGGAGGAGGAGGAGAAAGAAAGTAAGGAAAAGAAGGAGGAGAGGAGGGAGGGAGAAGAAAGTGAGAAAGAAGGAGGAGGAAAGAGGAGGAGGAGGAGGAGAAGAAAGTAAGGAAAGAGGAGGAGGAGAAGAAAGTGAGTAAGGAAAGGGGGAGGAGGAATGGGAAGAATAGGAGGAGAAATAGAGTATGGAAATGAGAAGGCACAAAATGAAACAGGCGAGGAGGAGGAGGAGGAGGAAATTGGTAAGGAAGGGGGGGGGGAGAAAAGAAGGAGAGGGAGGAGTGATAAATAAGGGAAGAAGAGAATAGAAAATAAACGACGAAGAAAGGAGGAAGAGGAAGAAAAGTAGAGATGGAGGCAGAGAAGAGGGGAAGAATGTGAGCAAGAAAAAGGGGAAGAGGGTAAGGAGAGGGGGATTAGTAGGAATTGAAGGAATAGAGGAGGGTGAAGAAGGAACGAAGGGGAAGAAATGGAAGAGGAAGAGGAGAAAAAATTAATACCTGAATTAAGAGATGATAATAATAACACATTAATTAGGCCGCTCTTACCATTACAGGCTAAGTGGTGACCTTGACCTTTGACCTTTTACCGTACAAAACCTAATACCTCTAGTGGTCTACAAGGCAAACTTTACCAGGATACAGATGGGTCTAATCTTCCTAATCACTCGAGCACATCGGCGTGAGTACAAATGGTAAACAGAGGAGAGTAAGCGAGGAAGAGAGAGAGAGAGAGAGAGAGAGAAAGAAAGAGTAAAGTAAAAATAAAGGAGCGATACGAGGAACAAGTCAGCGGGTACAATGAGAGGCAGTGTTGACATGGCGTTCACTGCCTCTCGCGGGCGGCCGGATGGAGTATTGTGTGTGCAAATGCTCGCTCCTCCAGCCAGTCAGCCAGCCACCATGCCATTCAGAAAGTTAAGCAATTAGTTATCCAGACAGCCAGCCAGCTATTTAGACAATCGCCAATTAATTTTCCAGCTAGCCATTTAACCTTCCAGGCAGGGAACCAGTTATCCAGGCAGCCAGGTAGTTATGCACCCAGCCAGCCAGCTATACATCCAGCCAATCAGCCATCCAACTTACGAGCTAGCCAATTAGCCGGCCAGCCAGCCAGCTACCCGACCAGCCAGTTAACGAACCAGGGACTTGCATTTGTTGGCAGTCAGTGAGACAGTCAACTAAGCAGTCCTCTAGCTAGTGAATCATCTGGCCAACCAACTACCCAACTGCCCTAGCTAGCAAGCCGCCAGTCAGTCACCAAGTCACCTAGACACCCAATCCGTCACCCAGTCAGCCTAGTTGTCAATCTTTCAGCCAACCAGCCAATCACCTGGTCCTAGATAGTCATCCAATCAGTCATCCATTCACCCAGTCCTAGATAGCCATCCAATCAGTCATCCATTCACCCAGCCCTAGATAGCCATCCAATCAGTCATCCATTCACCCAACCCTAGATAGCCATCCAATCATAACTGGGTCGACGAATACATAAACTAGACAGTCAACTAGCCAGTCACCCACTCACCCCAGTCATCACCCAGTCACCCACTCACTTCCCAGTCACCCGAAAAGGTAAAATAATCAGTTAAATTAAACTCTTATTTTAATGTCTGGTGTTGGAGATGACATCAAGTCACATAGTGTGGTGTGTGTGTTCAGTAGTAGTAAGTAGTAGTAGTAGTAGAAGTAACTAGCATCGCTGGAACTACCTGATGCGCACTATACCTGATATTGGTCCCCTCCTCCACCCTCTGGAAGAAGCTATCAGCGTCAATTTCATTCCCAAATTAGTGAAACACCCTCACTTAACCCCAGCAGAAAGATCACTCCTTGCGCTACCACCGAGACTGGGAGGTATGGGGTTGACCAATCCAGAGGAGATTGCTGCCACCGAACATCAAAACTCAGTTAAGCTCACGGCAGCCCTTACGGACCACATAATAGCTCAGAACGCAACAGGGGAGGTGGATACCAGCGAAGTAAACAAAATTCGAAGGTCCATTACGACAGAACGACAGCACAGCAACTGTTGTTGCAAGTACCAGAGAATTTGAAAGAAAAAAAATTGCTATAGCGGAGGAGGTGGGAGCCTCGAACTGGTTAACTACGTTACCAATAAGGGCAAATGATTTCAGTCTCAATAAACAAGAATTTACAGATGCCAACGCTCTAAGGTACGGTAGGCCAGTGGAAGGTTTGCCCTCCCAATGCGTGTGTGGCTCTTCCTATGATGCCGATCACGCCATGGTGTGCAAGAAAGGGGGCTTCATATGCATGAGGCATGACGAAGTAAGGGATCTCACAACAAATATGTTGAAGGAAATCTGCCGTGATTTCAGGGTAGAACCGACCCTCCTTCCATTGGACGGTGAGATTTTCCGACATAGGACTTCAAACGCATCCAACGAAGCCCGGGTTGACGTCAGTGCTCGAGGATTCTAGACGCGGGGACAGCGAGCCTTCTTCGACATCAGGATCTTTGATCCCATGGCCGCATGTCACCATAACTTAGCTCTCGATGCTGCACACAGGAGGAACGAGAACGACAAGAGAAGGGCATACGGGGAGAGAACGTTGATCAAGGCAGCTTCACTCCTCTAGTGTTCACAACCTCTGGTGGGATGGGACCAAGTGCAAGATGCTTCTACTCGCGGAGGTGCTCTCCGAACAGAAGCAGCAGCCCAGAAGTTATGTTACAGCCTGGATGAGATGTCGACTGTCCTTCTCTCTCCCTAGGTCGGCTTTGCTCTGCCTCAGGGGAACGAGAGCATCGGCCCCAAAGCCGAAAACAGTTGCAGATATTGACTATGAGGCAACAGTCACTGAATAGATCTGCGGCTCAACTAACTCAACACAGCTAGGGTAGCTACTTATGTATTAGGATATTTAATTTTAAGGCAATAAAATGGCGGCGAAAGTGTGACTATTGGAGGAGGATGGAGGCCACGTTTAAAAGAAAAAGAAAAAAGTAGTAGTAGTAGTAGTAGTAGTAGTACTAGCCTGGATGAGATGTCGACTGTCCTTCTCTCTCCCTAGGTCGGCTTTGCTCTGCCTCAGGGGAACGAGAGCATCGGCCCCAAAGCCGAAAACAGTTGCAGATATTGACTATGAGGCAACAGTCACTGAATAGATCTGCGGCTCAACTAACTCAACACAGCTAGGGTAGCTACTTATGTATTAGGATATTTAATTTTAAGGCAATAAAATGGCGGCGAAAGTGTGACTATTGGAGGAGGATGGAGGCCACGTTTAAAAGAAAAAGAAAAAAGTAGTAGTAGTAGTAGTAGTAGTAGTAGGCAGTAGCGGCAGGCAACAGGGGCCATCGCGTTTGTGTCGTGTGCGAGAAGCGGGAGTGGATGCGA
Organism: Homarus americanus; assembly: GCF_018991925.1. Lineage (NCBI taxonomy): Eukaryota > Metazoa > Arthropoda > Malacostraca > Decapoda > Nephropidae > Homarus > Homarus americanus. The sequence goes on from NW_024733231.1 coordinate 2,909,199, forward strand.
GGCAGGCAGGGAGGGTCGGCCACAACCAGGGTGTCCTCGCTGCTGTGTATCATCGTGGTTTTTCCTCTGGATTCTTTGAGATTGAACCAATATTGAGGCAGATGTTTTCATATGGCTCAATAATCTTTTTTCCAATAGCGATGCTCGTGTATGCGAATTGGATATTTGTTCCCCCGGAATAGCCAGAGACGGCCATATTTAATCCAGTATGGCTTTGTGTTTTTTCTGCCGTTCGTTTTATAGTTGTTTAACTTAACCATTTGTCTTGTGTACCAGCGAGGCGTGTTGTTATGTTTTTGTTGTGGTGTTGCTGTTGTTGTTGTGTTTGTTGTTGTTTTTGTTATCATAATTACATCTATCATTGTTATCACTTTTATATTTATTAATATTATCATTATTTTGTTATTTACATTGTTTCTATTATTATTATTGTTATTTGGTGGTATCATTATTATTGTTATTTTTGTCATCATTATCACCATTACCATGACTGTCACTGTGTCGTCTCGGATATGTCGTGGGGTCTAGGGGAGAGTTTTTTAACGTCTAGATTCGTGAGTATGAACCGTGAAGTGACGGTCGTAGCAATCATCGCTTTACCTCACAGAGTAATCGAAGCTGAAGGGAAAGGGAGGGGAGGAAGGGAAGGGGAGGGAAGGGAAGGGGGTGGTGTCGACGCTAACTCTTCAAACTTTGAGGTAAAAACTCTAATGACTCGATCACCATGGATGATTTGTTATCGTGTGGGCGTGTGAGAGTACTTGCCTGTTAGCACGCGTATGAGAGTCTTGCACGTGTCAGACCTCGTAGATAAGTGTTTGTGTACGTGACTTGGTTTTTATCGTCTTGCTTGTCAGTGACATTAAGTTTTACTAGTGATAAAGAAAATATAAAAGGTTGTAGTGGAGAGTTGTGGACCTTAGTGGTGGTAAGGGACTCGAGCAGCAGTGAGTATAAACGACCGTGGGGGAGACCCGCCAGGCCTGGACAATGCAACACTCAATCGCTTGTTTTATAAACCCAACCAATGGCTATTCTGATTCTGCGTACCCGGATAACGACTGGTCTGGTGCTAAAAATCCGGCCAGTGAAAACTCGCGTGTCATAAATCCCACCAACGACAACACCAGTAAGATAAGACCAGCCAATGACAAGATTCGTGCTTTAATCCCAGCCAATGGCAGCCGTCGGTGTATAAAGGCTGCCAATAACGTGACGTTTCTTATTTCATAAATTTAAAAGAATATCAGTTATGATGTTAGGGTGTGAGCCAGCGACACTATGTGTTTTGTATTTCTTGGTGTGTATAGACGCCTCCTGTGCCACGCGTCCTAACACTAACATGTCGGTTTGGGACAGAAAAAATATAGCCTCCTGGTCGACTCGTGAGCACACCAGACTGATTCCGTACAACCAATAATATCTTACTGTAGAAAAATACACGTAGGCTACCAACCAATGACAACTTTCCTTGCATGCACGTCAGTCATTCACAGCCAACAATGTACACTGTCACGACCTGGCAAGAACTTTGCCGAGTTGTCAATATGCCTGACATTTGAACCCTCACGGCAAACTGCAATCCTCAGGTTATTGCAATTCTATATCTATAATATACGTTTTTATAGTGGCTCTGTGTGTGTGTGTGTGTGTGTGTGTGTATGTGTGTGTGTGTGTGTGTTTGCGTGCTCGTGTGCGACTATAAGACTGCAGGCCAGACATCACCAGGTGTGGCTCAGCTGCTGGTCAAGAAAAAGTGGTGACAATGGTCGCATGTTATAGTACTTGACGGTGGTACACGCACGACGGTATTTTAATCAATAAATCTATAAAGATTACGACTACAAAAATCATCGTTTCGGGCAAGGTGACATTTGGTACACCTGAATCTAGACCTTACTGGGGAGTGACTTACCCAGTTTTAGGTTCATTAAACGTGTTGAATATGGCCTGTATATACTTTAAATTCTGAAACATGAAGGATAATATTTGGTAATATCTCACAAAAATGATTTATATCTGTATTGTAATGCGTGTCTGTCTGTCTGTCTGGACCACGGTTGGGAGACACCTAATGTTATACACTGAAAGGCACGTGTCAGTGTACCAATTCTTGCAGAGCAGAAGTTTAGAAATACGCTGTAAATAACACAATAAGTCAGGAAAATAAGCAACATTAGTAATAAGATAAATGGTAATAAGTTATAATATGGGTAAACAATAGTAGAAGCTGGTAGTAGTAGTAGTAGTAATAGTAGTCCGTGGGTCTTATCTCCTCCAGTTTGTTAAGATGCTGAATACTTTGTGAGTGTTGGGGCGAAAATGGTACCGAGCGTCTTCCAGCGTTATAAATCAGTCTCCGGTTACCTTCATTGAAATTCATTGAGAATCCGACCGAATCTTGCACCGACATTGTTCCAAGTTTGTTGCGCGACTTCTCACAGAGTTTAGAAAACAATGCAAGACGCCGTTAATCGTATTTATTTTCAAAAACATCGCCGGGAAATTGAGAATATCTGAACAGAATGCCTAAGGAATCTGTGTACCCTGACTCCTGATGTTCCTTTGGACTCTGGTGTGTGTGTGTGTGTGTGTGTGTGTGTGTGTGTGTGTGTGTGTGTGTGTGTGTGTGTGTATAAACCGGACTGTATTGTTATTTTAGTCATCTCAGTTTTCATCACATTTCGGGAAAGACTGTTTATACATATCGAGTAAATTTACTCCTCTGCATTATTCTACTTGGACATCACGAACTACAAGATATTAAATTTACGATATTTCTGGCGTTGGGTGTGCGGCGGGCGAGTGGGTACTGCAGTCGTCGCTGGTTTTCGTCCTCATCAACCCCAGTCCGCATGCCTATGATTAAGTACACAACTTTATTATGGAAGTGAGGGCGTTCGACTGTTTTGCTGGCTAAACTACTTTTATGTACCGATGGCTTAGTATGCAGTATACTGTATCCGCACTGTTTTACCCAGTCCGTCAGGTGTATGGTACCCTTTAAAAATAGCTAGCGGTGTTCAGATGTGGACAATACCACACGCTGGCCAGATGTAGGTCAAGTGGGCTCTACCCTACCCTACCCTACCCTACCCTACCCTACCCTACCCTAATCAGTCACAAAACGTCCCAACCAACCTTAAACTAATCATGTCACTTGAATTACGGCTTTTTACGATTGGAACCTATTAGCGCTGGGGCTCTATGGGTTTGGGATTCGTTAGGGATGGGTCCCACTAAGACTGTGCCCCAACCCTGATGGTTAGGGTACGTGGAGGCTTGTTAGAACTGGCCCACCAGGCCCCGGCTCTCTACTCACTGATTCCCCGTACTCATGGTGATTGGTTAAAGGGTCTAGACCTAATGAACCCCGGTCTTAATGGGTTCCAAGTTCTAATGGCCCCATTTCTAATGGGCCCCAATTCTAATGGCTCCCAGTCTTAATGGGTCTCAGTCCTAATGGATCCAGTAACATTTGTTTTCTTTTCCCACTCTCCCCACTCCTCCCTCTCCTTTTCCCCCCACTCCTCTCTCCATCTCTTTCTCTCCCATCTTTGTATTCTCTTCTTCTTTTCCGTGTTTCCTCTCCACTCTCCCTCTTTCCCTTTCCCCTCTTCTTTCTCCTCAATACCCTGCCCTCTTTTCCCTCTCTTCTTTTTCCTTGTCCCCTCCCTCTCAATTCCTTACTCAGTCCTCCTCTGTTCCCTTCTTTTCACCTTCCTTCTCTTCCCATCTTTTCTCTGACCTACCTACCTACTCCCCCTTCTGTCTCTCTCTCTCTCTCTCTCTCTCTCTCTCTCTCTTCTTTTTCACCTCTCTTGTGTCAATTTTCCTCTTATCCTGCCCCTCATCCATCTCTTTCGACTTTCCTTCTCTCAATTTCCCTCTCACCCTTCCCCTCTCATCCTCCCTCTCATCCTCCGCTTTACCCTCACATGAGAACACACCGTCAAGTGTCTTAAACCGGTGGTGTGTATTGCCCCGGCCTGCTGTTGATTTTGTTAGTGCCACACACGAAGACTGGGCTGACCATGCTGAGGGAGGAGAACCAATACTGGTGGTTAAGTGGTTGGTCTTCCATTAGTAGTGAGGTGGATGAGTTGTGGGTGACAGGTCCTACTGTGACTGGATAAGTTGTGGATGACAGGTTTTACTGTGACTGGAACGAGGTACTTTAGGTGTTAGGTTCACTCATAGGACGTCAGGTGCTTGAGGTAGATGACTTCAGGTAACCCTAAATTAATGCATAGAAGATTTTTAGGTGACATCAGGTGTATAAATGGCGTTAAATAGGGGACCAGATTTAACGTTTAATGGAAGATGACTTTTTTTTTTTTTACTGTTGAGCAAAATGGTTGAGTGGATGACGTCACTAGGTCAGTAGGAACCAGTTGAACTACGATCAATGGTTTAATTGTACTCAGCGGGCGGACGAAAAGTGAGAGAGAGAGAGAGAGCGTAATGGGTTGTGGGGCTACAGGCTCTCTCTCTCTCTCTCTCTCCCTCATCTTTTGTGGGGCTACAGGCTCTCTCTCTCTCTCTCTCTCTCTCTCTCTCTCTCTCTCATCTTTTGCGGGGCTACAGGCTCTCTCTCTCTCTCTCTCTCTCTCTCTCTCTCTCTCTCTCTCTCTCTCTCTCTCTCTCTCTCTCTCTCTCTCTCTCTCTCTCTCTCTCTCTCTCTCTCTCTCTCTCCTCTCTCTCTCTCTCTCTCTCTCTCATCTTTTGCTCCATGTTTACGTTCCTCCTGTCAACAGCACCAGCGAGGAGGGTGTTATGGCGTGAACGACCCGCGTCTCAACGTGGCCGGACGCTTTCAATAGCTACCAAAAATTGCAACTCAAAATTCTCATGAACGGGGTAAAAAAAAAATCGTTCAAGGGGCTCTATTGAAGTACTGGGTTGGGTTGGCTTGGCTTGGGTTTGGTTGGCTTGGGTTTGGTTGGCTTGGGTTAGGGTTGTTGGGTTAGATTATGTTGAATTGGGGTTGCATTGGGTTAGGTTTGGTTAGGTTAAATTTGATAAAGTTGTGTTGTGTTAGGTTGAATTACGTTGATTCTGAGAGTTCCTTGAGTAGCCTACTTGTCTCAGTGTTAGTTGTGTTCTCAGTATTTGGTCCCAGCGCCCTGGTATATTTCTCAGCAGCTCTTGTTGTTGTTTCAGCTCCCTTGGTTATTGTCTCAGCTCCCCTGGTTATTGTCTCAGCACCTCTGGTTATTGTCTCAGTTCCCCTGGTTATTGTCTCAGCTCCCCTGGTTGTCTCAGCTCCCCTGGTTGTCTCAGCTCCCCTGGTTGTCTCAGTTGCTCCTATAACCCGACACTGTACAGTTTAGCTTCCGACCGTCTGACTGACACTGTATCTCGTCTCGTTTAGTATTGTATATCTTTTATCGAGTCTCAGTCCCAACTGGTTTTCTCTTGTTACCATTGGTGATGTATGTAACACATTGTCCCTTATGTGTGAGTTAGAAATTTAGTCTCTCTCTCTCTCTCTCTCTCTCTCTCACGGGGCGATGCTGGGGGTGGTGAGTGATGACGGCTGGATAAATTATGTGGGAGTCTCCTTATCGGCCACCCTAGTGAGTCACCCTTCCTCTTCTTCCTCCACCTCTCCACCCCTTTCTTCTTCTTCCTCTCTTCTCCTTGTTCATTTTCTTCCTCTCCCTCCCTTTTCTTCCGCTTCCTCCTTCTTCCCCTTCCTCTTCTTCCTCCTCCTCATTTCCCTTTTTCTTCCCCTTATCCTCCTGGTTTTTCATCCCCTTCTTCTTGCGTCCCTCTCCCTCTTCTCTCTGCATTCCCTTCCTCTCCCCTTTCTTCCTCCCCCGTATTCCTCCCCTCTACTACCCCGTAATCATGCTCCTCCCTTCCTCCCCATTATTCCTGTTTCTCGCCTCCTTCACCCCATTTTCTTCATTCTCTCCTTCCTAATTCTTCCTTCCCATGCTCTCTCCTTTCGTTTTCTACACCCACCCTTTCACGTCTTCCTCCTTCTCTCCTCTTCATTTGACCCTCCCCATCTTCCTCCTCCTACCTTTCCCTCCCTCCTCCTCCTCCTCAGCTCCTCCATGAACCGTATCTTAATTAACGTGGTCAGCTAAAATCCAGTAGTGATGGCCTTCCCTGGTGGCCTTAAATGTCATCTTCACTACAACATATTTCCAGTTTTTGACACAAATTAGTTTTCTTACCAGTGTGATGTCTTCTTATTTTGTTGCCCATTACCAGAGACTCGGGTGACGGGGTGTAAGATCGGGATTTATTTTATCACCAATGGAGTTAGTAGGAGGTTGTGGACATGAGCGTTTTGTCCTGTCCGTCTTGTGAAGGAGATAATTCTTGAAGAAGTTAACATAATTTCTTCACATTTACCAGGGACTGATCTCAACAGGATCTTGGATGTGTTTCATAAAAACCCTGATCCGATTAAAAATGGCTATTTGACCGCCATTTTTATTTGATGACGTATCCATAAACAGCATTAGTGCCTTACCACGAGTGCAGGTTTAGCATCTTGCCTTTTGAACTACTAATGATGTTAGGAGAGATAACACGTGTTCGGATATAAGCGAACACATACACTAGGTTGACAAACATAGTAAGAAAATTTCTCTTGGACTTTTACCCGCGCGATAACTCTTAACCACTAGGGACTGAAATGTCACTCCGTCACGGCGTCGCTCACACCTCCCCCTCCTTCCTTGTAACTCTTCCGTAATTTTGTTCGGAAATTGAACTCCCTGGGCGGCGCGGTGCGGTGGGTCTGTGGTACACGTAAGATAAACATGTCTCTCCCTCTGCTGGCTAATAGCGTCGCGGCCTACGACATGACCACAGCACATGAAACAAAAACAAATCACTACGCTGAATTTCCCGCGCTCTTGGGAACCTTGGCTGACCCCACCACCTGAGGGAGGAGGGAGACACTAAGGTGGGTTTTGTTATTTGTTTCAAACACTCGACAACAGCAATATCCCCGCCAGCATTTTCTGTTTGAAGGGAATTTCTGTATTCTGCATTTGTGTTTTTGGTTGACTTCAAATCGATGAGATGGTAGGCTTGGGAACGGCGGGTCTGTCTGCCACCTGTGCACGGGTAGTGGGGGAGGGCGGGAAGGATGGTTGTGGTGGCGGTAATGGCTCCCGGGATGGGGCAATTTCCGCACACTTCTGATTACTGTCCAACTTTGGCCATTGTGCTCCTACTGATAATTACTCGCACGTCTACTAACCTCCCATTATCGCCCGTTCATTTGTTTCCCTGAATACAAGTAGTTTTCTTACACGCCGCTTCTATAATGTGATGTTCCTGGCAACTTGACCCGCTACACCTCTACTGTTTTTGTGTTCAGGTCAAGTTATTACCACGAGAAACTATGAAGAGCACTTGTAGGCCCCTTGTTACCTTGTTGGGGATGAGTGTGAAGTATTCCTGCTATTAATATTATTATTATTGTTATTATTATTATTATGTATATTATTATTATTATTGTTATTATTATTATTATTATGTATATTATTATTATTATTATTATTATTATTATTATTATTATTATTATTATTATTATTATGTAAAATCAGGATAACTATACAGTTAAGCCTTACTGGGCAACTGACGTTTTTAAGAAAGAAGGGAATTTTGTTTTGTTTTTATTGTTATAACTTAATAGAAGTTAGTTTAATATGTGATAAAAGTTATTGTTTCATTTAATATACACAGGGTAGATAAGTTTGTTTAAGTTGGTTAGGTTAGGTTAGGTTAGGTTAGGTTAGGTTAGGTTTGGTTTGGTTAATAATGATGGTATTCATTTATTGTTTGTATGTTAGTTACCTTTATGAACATTATGACTTCCAAGGTAATAATTCAACATTGTTATTGTTTACAGGTATGTGAGTCATCACCTGGACGTAAGGACTGGCTAGCGGGTACAGGTGGTGATGTATACACCACCGTACTTATACCATCATACCTTCCTGTAATATTCTGGTAAAGTAAACCACTGGTGTATACTCTGCTGCCTGCGGTGATAAACTGCGGCAAGTGAGGTTTACGTAATGTTTGGTTGCGGTAATTTAGTGGCCGATTGAACTCCCAATGAAATGGACAGGGATAGGTCATAGGCTGTCAGTCCTCGAGGCAGGCACATTAGTCTCAATTCTCTATTCCTGTTGAGTATAGAAGGTCGTTGTTTAGTGTGGCGAGTGACTCTCTCGCTACGCCTTCACAGTGTGTGTGTGTAGTTGAGTTAACATTTAGCATTAGCCCCTACATAGAGAGGCGACTCCGGTTCCTACAGGTATAAGGTAGTTTACGTCTCTCACCTGTGTAGTTACCTTCCTCGTCACAACTTATCGGCCGTGTAGGACGTGAGGGATTATTCTGTTTATTTATCCTTTTATTCTCTCACCTCGCCGTTCTATTTGTGGTTTTATTCGCCAGACGGGAGAGTTTAATAGTTAATGGCGATCTGGTGAATAATTTGAGCGATCGTATTTGTACAGTGGTAAGGAGATGGTCAGGGAGAGGGGATAGTGAAAGGGAAGTGGTGGTGAAAAAGAGGAATCATGCGGGTGAGGAGAGAGAGAGAGAGAGAGAGAGAGAGAGAGAGAGAGAGAGAGAGAGAGACGCATATGCATAATTCAGGAGTCCTCGTCTCAAGTTCACAGCTCTGGACATTGCCTGAGCTGCCCCCCCTCCAGCACACACTTACACCCTAGTTGATCCTCGGCTCGTAAATTGCATGATGAGTCTTAGCTGGGGGAGTGGCCATTCCCCGTCCACATCTCACTCACGAAGCCCCACAATGTGCCAGCTGCCTCCCTCCTATCCCACCCACGCGGCCCCACACTGTACCAGCAGCCTCCCTCCTATCCCACCCATGAGGCCACACACTGTACCAGCTGCCTCCCACCTATCCCACCCACGAGGCCCCAGACTGTGCCAGCTGCCTCCCTCCTATCCCACCCACGAGGCCACACACTGCACCAGCTGCCTCCCCACCTGTCCCACCCACGAGGCCTCACACTGTGCCAGCTGCCTCCCACCTATCCCACCCACGAGGCCACACACTGTACCAGCTGCCTCCCACCTATCCCACCCACGAGGCCCCACACTGTACCAGCTGCCTCCCCACCTATCCCACCCACAGGCTGCAACCTGGTATTCAACTCCCATGTTTGAACCTTCTTTTTCGCGTCCGTTTTAATCGCATTAACTCACTTGGCTGCTCCGAAATATCTGGTGGACTGTCAAAGAAATGAAATAGAGGCCAGGTCTGCCGGAGACGCGTGTCCGTGTTCACTCACGTCAAAGTTTCAGAGAGATTTACCACCTTCTTTTGCTTCTCGCTCCACGGATATTTTTGCAGGGTGTCGCCACCTCAGATCAGCGCCGGGGGAGGGGGGGAGGGTTGGTGTGGTAAAGCTGATGATCGTCTCTTTTTAGTGAAGACCTGCCGCTGCCTCAGTTCAGTCAGCTGAAGAGTTGAGTGAGAGAGGTAATGGCGCAGGGAAGGCGGTGGTTGGCCCTTTCGTAGCCTGCCACTTTTTGGTTTAACTTGCTAGGGCGTGAGGGAAAGATGGAAAGTCAGCATCTGTCCCTTCTGCTATCTGTCAAGACGTGAGTTTACTGTACGGGGTAATCTTGAGTGTAGGAATGAAGTCAGCGCTTGTTTGCTTCTGTACTCTGTCACCGTGAGTTCAACCGTCGGGTGCCAGGGAGGGATGACAGCGGCTGTATCTAGGTGGTGTGACGCGAGAATTCTGAGCAAGAGAGAGGACGAAGACCTGGCGTGAGAGATGACCAACATACCTCAGTGTTGTGCTGCCGGGGGTCCTTAGTCTTACGGGATATATCAGCACCCCGTCCACCACACCCGCCTGTCGTCCCTGAAGGTGGAGATTAAGTGAGCCCAGTTCTGTTGGGTCCCAGTCCTAGTGAGCCCTCATCGTAATGGACCCCTTTAGACCCCATTATGATAGCCCCTGATCCTTATAGACCCCCAACCTAATTAAACTATTATGGCTGGGACTCAATAGATCAGTCGTGGTCCCTTGTTACCATGTTGTTTATGTCAACTACACCTTTATTTACCTGTGTGGTGCTCTCTCTCTCTCTCTCTCTGTAATATTTGCCGTCAAAAACAAAATCTTGTGAAAAGTTTTTATAGCCGTGTTTATGAGTCGTCTTACGGCGGTAACGAGTCGCAGTGTAATATTTTAGGGGTATTTTTTTTTTTTTGTAATTTAAATATTTTTGTGGGGATCTGGAGTGTGGTGTTGTGCCGTGTTACTGTGATACCATTTTCACTGCTCGACAGAGGGACACACGTGCAGTTCTCACTGTTCTTTTAGTCTCTGGGGTTTAACTCGACAGGCAGAGGTACAGTTCTGTATAAAAACCTTTTGAGATGTAATGAGTTTTAGTGTGACAATATTTTTATTGGCCAGGGGTACAATTCTGTCTGTATTTTATTATAAAACTTTGGTCAACAGTATGGAGTATAGTTGTCTTTTTTGTCTATTCCTAGACAGACTCAAGTACAGTTCTGTCTGTCCAAAATCTTCAAGGTATATCAACAGACGATGATTAGGCTTCTATTTATTTAAAGAAAAAATGAGAAACAATCTAACTGATACAGTTTTGTTTATTTTCAGCCTTTGAGACATGACACACTATACAGGGAGAGAATAATGTATGTGTATAATATGATTAAACTTAATCCTTGACGTGAACGGGAGGAAATTTCTCGCAGTCGGTCGTTTAGTTATAGGAGAAACGTTGCTTGTAACTCACTTAGACGAGTTACAAAGACAACTGTAGGTCATGTTTCATTACAGGGTCATCTAACAAAGGCTCCTGAACTCTGGGTCATTGACAGAGGCTCGTAAATTCAGCAGCTTTTACACTAACCTGAAAACTGGATTTTTTTTTTACTATCAGAAGGCAGTTCTTCTGGGCTTGTCTGTCAGACTGACTGTGAAAGTGTCTCCTGCTGTAATTCACTTTCTTCAACTCGGTATTCTAATTCTCTCCTACATCGGTAACTCAGTCATGTTATTCAGTATAGTAATTCACTACTGCAACTTTCTGCTGTGTTTCACCGCTACATCTCACAGCTGTAATTCACAAGACAGTCTCTTAATGGGAGTGTCCCTCGCAGGCGTCACGGACTAGTGTCTTGGTCGAGCACTCCAAACTTTTTAAGGAGGTAGTGAACCATGACACGTACCCGCTTACTGCCACGGCTTTATCATAACACTTTGTTTTGTAAAACTTTATATATATATATATATATATATATATATATATATATATATATATATATATATATATATATATATATATATATATATATATATATATATATATATATATATATATATATATATATATATATATTTTTTTTTTTTTTTTTTTTTCAGCACAAGTCGCAAGTTTTAAGTATCTACAAAAATTTTATCCGGAAGGTGATAACGGTGAGGAAGGAGGAAGAGAGAGGGAGGAGATGGTGGTGGTGGCGGCGGCGGCGGCGGCGGCGGCGGCGGCGGCGGTGGTGGTGGTGGTGGTGTGCTCACTACAGTAAATAAAAGCCCCAGAAAAAAATTGTTGGTATAACATGGGAGGTGCGGGTGTATGGCCCAGCCCGTGGTGTGTGCCCCAGCCCGTGGTGTGTCCCTCGTGTTGAAAGGAC
>NW_024733231.1:2925887-2935887 GCF_018991925.1 Homarus americanus
AGACCTTTTGTACGTGTCATGATTTAAACGAATGGAGGAAATGAACCTGGAAACTTCTCCCTGAACCTCACTGATGTACTGTACACACATCCAAATATTGGTGGTAAAAGTAAAGCTCAGCGAATTCGTTGAGACAGAACCATGGATCGAGGATAGATTGTAGTGTTTCTGTACCACTGTTATCCTCAGGGTTTAATTAAGCTAACTGGCCACGACTGAGATCCATCTGTTCCTCCTCTTGTTAGTGTGAGTGTACAGCTGCTCCAGGTCCTGCTTCAGGTAAATGCCATTCAACCTCCACTAGTCATCACCAAACAGCTCACACACACTGTCACGCCCCTGTATACTGATGGTTCATTGAAAACCTAACCTAACCTAACCTAACCTAACCTAACCTAACCTAACCTAACCTAACCTAACCTAACCCAACCTAACCTAACCTAACCCAACCTACCAGCGTGGCTTTACCTACAAGAATCCTTCACTAAATTTCAGGTGAATTTCCTTTTCGTGATTGTAAAATGTTCTCATTAACAAACATTTAAATCCTTCCCTGACTAGATTAACCCTCAATGTCCAATAACCATTTTCGTAAAGTAAGTCTATAACGGAATCACACTACACTTGGGAGTTGATACAATATAATGCATCAAAACACAAAGCTCGACACTAGTCCACTAAGTCGTGTCAAACATTAAAAGAAATCCGCTTCTCTATTCCCTATACTGTATATCGTCATTTCCCTAACTGCTATATTGTAACTCAGCACAATGGGGTTTTGGGTAGCTGAAAATCTAATATCAATCGGAAGGGTAACTAAATTCAGAGCACAGTTCACCTAACCTAACCTAACCTAACCTAACCTAACCCCACGATGGCTGCATATCGACTGCCACATTGTTTCATATATAGCCCAGTGGTATATATCGTTATAGTATATATACATCACTGGTAATATACAAATTATCCAAATATAACAACACTTCCTCATTAACCCAGTATGAATATCCTCTTAAATGACTCGTGGTAACCATTACTGTATCTGAGCCCAGCAGCTGTTGTGGATCGTTCACTATCAAAACAAACCTTTATTGAGACGTAACCGGTATTTAATTCACCCTGAACACTTACATAGTCGTCATCCCTCGCGCTGTGTAACATTGTCTTCACGTATAGTATAGTATAGTATAGTATAGTATAGTATAGTATAGTATAGTATAGTATAGTGTAGTATAGGCATCAGAGAGTTCTTTCGATATAGTGTACATTCAAAATAATAAGCGAATATATGGAATCTCTCTCTCTCTCTCTGGTGTGCATATTGCCTTACCATCGCCCTATTGTATTTTCAGCGTGGCCGTGTAGTGTGTTGTATCACCATGCAGGTTCCCCCACCTTGTTAACGCCGCCCACTACCACTGACCACTAGACATCCAGTGCCACCCACCGCTGGTGCCACCCACCAGTACTGCCCAAAGCTACCACCACGGCAAGCAGCCACAAACCACCATTGTCGCCATCACCACTAGCTACCACTGGCTACCACACCACCCATCACCGTCACCACTACACCCTCCGCCCACTGATCACTACTGCCGCCCACCGTCGCTGGCTACCACACCACCCATCACCGTCACCGCTACACCTCCGCGCACTGACCACCACTGCCGCCCACCGTCACTGGCTACTAATGCCACTCATCACCGTCACCACTACACCCTCCGCCCACTGACCACCACTGCCGCCCACCGTCACTGGCTACTAATGTCACCCATCACCGTCACCACTACACCCTCCGCCCACTGACCACCACTGCCCCACCGTTGCTGGCTGCCACACCACCCATCACCGTCACCACTACACCCTCCGCCCACTGATCACCACTGCCGCCCACCGTCGCTGGCTACCACACCACCCATCACCGTCACCACTACACCCTCCGCGCACTGACCACTGCCGCCCACCGTCACTGGCTACTAATGCCACCCATCACCGTCACCACTAACAGCCTCCGCCCACTGACCACCACTGCCGCCCATCGTCACTGGCTACTAATGCCACCCATCACCGTCACCACTACACCTCCGCCCACTGACCACCACTGCCGCCCACCTTCGCTGCTACTAATGCCACCCAACACCGTCACCAACAGCCTCCGCCCACTGACCACCACTGCCGCCCACCGTCACTGGCTACTAATGCCACCCTTCACCGTCACCACTAACAGCCTCCGCCTACTGATCACCACTGCCGCCCACCGTCGCTGGCTACTAATGCCACCCTTCACCGTCACCACTAACAGCCTCCGCCCACTGACCACCACTGCCGCCCACCGTCACTGGCTACTAATGCCACCCATCACCGTCACCACTAACAGCCTCCCACTACCACTGCCGCCCACCGTCACTGGCTACCATCACCGTCACCACTAACAGCCTCCGCCCACTGACCACCACTGCCGCCCACCGTCACTGGCTACTAATGCCACCCATCACCGTCACCACTAACAGCCTCCGCCCACTGACCACCACTGCCGCCCACCGTCACTGGCTACACCACCCTTCACCGTCACCACTAACAGCCTCCGCCCACTGACCACCACTGCCGCCCACCGTCACTGGCTACTAATGCCACCCATCACCGTCACCACTAACAGCCTCCGCCCACTGACCACCACTGCCGCCCACCGTTCGCTGGCTACTAATGCCTCCCTTCACCGTCACCACTAACAGCCTCCGCCCACTGATCACCACTGCCGCCCACCGTCGCTGGCTACTAATGCCACCCATCACCGTCACCACTACAGTCTATGGCCGTTGGCAAACAATCCCGTCCACCACCGCCACCCACTAACCACCCACCACCGCCCACTGGGCCTCTTAATTTCAACTGTTGCAGCGTCACAATTCGTGCCACTAAATTCCTTATTATCACACACACACACACACACACACACACACACACACACACACACACACACACACACACACACACACACACACGTCTCTTAATGCATTGTGATGTATAGCCAATGCGGTGACTCACGCCTCCACATGTAGTATGTATGTGGTGTAGGGGAGAAGTTCAGTGAGGGAGGAAGTTGAGTAAGGGGAGGAGGAGTTGAGGTGAGGGAAGAGGAAGGGGAGCGTTGAATAGGGGAGAAGAGGTGATGAAGGAGGGTAGGGGAGGAGGAGGAGGAAGAGAGAGATAGGAGAGGGTAGAGAGGGATGAAGGGAATGTAATTGTAGGATGAACGAGGTGGAGGCTGAGGGGAGAGTGGGAGGATATGGGGTGGATTGTCTAGTTGGGGAAGCCAGAGGAGGGAAGGATAACAGGGGCTGGTAAGTCTGTGTGCTGGAGAGACTTGACTAAAACATTAATATCTGTGGCTTCTGTTCCCTCGACAAGCTGGTTCCTGGCACCCTCCCTCTATGGTGTTTCCTCTACCACTTTCCCCAGCATTAGGGAGGCCGTGTCCGTCACTGGCCTATTACGGCTAGTGTATTATTGTTGTTTATTAAGGCTAGTGTATTAGTGCTGTATATTACGGGGCGGGAGGATGCTTTAGCAAGACCTGTAGACCAGTATAGTATTATTGACTCTAATTGTGTGATTTTTGTTTATTATTATTATTAATCGATTAATTATTATTATTATTATTATTATTATTATTAACAGTGGTATTAGTAGAAGTATTTGTTAATAATAATAATAATAATAATAATAATAATAATAATAATAATAATAATATTTCAGTATTATTCACCGCCTCTAAGAGTAACATTGATAGTTCCTGTGTCACCCAGTGCATCCCGTCCTTCACTTTATCTACTTCACACTCCCCTCGAGGCTTCAACACTCCCCTCGAGGCTTCCACACCTGACGTATAACAAACACACGTATTATTTCAGACAATAAATTACTAAATTCTTCCAGTTTCCAATTTTCACAATCTTCATTTTTAAACACGGTCATTGTACCGCGGATTTCATTAAGTTTTCCCGCCCTGTTATTTAAGAGTTGTTCCATCCTGGTATATCACGCCATGGATTAGTGAACTACATTGTCGTATTTTGCGTTATATATTTTCCGATACGCTCGTTGTACCCACTGCATATTTTCACTCCATTCTGATTAATTTTACTTCATATATTCCCGAATACATGGGGGCGTATTTCAGGCTTGTACACTCAGGTCATATATCATGTAGGGTCACAGGAATAACTCGGACCTAAACCCGAAACCGGATCCGAACTCTAAGCCAACCCGAATTTTTCTGCCAACTGTGCGACTTTTGGTTAGGTTAGGTTTAGTTTTGTTTGGTTAGATTCGGATTAGTGTAGGTTAGGTTAGGTTTACGTTAGGTTGGGACTAGATTAACTTAGGTTCGCTGTGGGTTGGGTTAGGTTTGATTAGGTTCGGTTTAGGTTAGGATTAGATTAGCATAGGGTTGGGTTGGATGCCGGGACCGAGGAATTTGCGACTCCTCCTTATGTTTGATGTGTACCTCGTAGTGGTGGTAAGGACGGGCTCGTAGTAGTAGTAGTAGTAGTAATAGTGACGGTAGCGACGGTGGGTGGTCGGCTCTCTCTCTCTCTCTCTCACACACACACACACACACACACACACACACACACCATGATTTAATGCGGCGGCGGAATAAGATTTATCAAACTCTCCGCCGATAACTATTACGTAAACCCATCAGTCATGATTACTATGTCGGCCGCGTCAGAGATGGTGCATACCCGGGCATGATTAATTGTTAGGGCATTATAGACGGTGCTTACCCGGGCATGATTAATTGTTGGAGCATTATTGACGGTGCATACCCGGGCATGATTAATTGTTGGGGCATTATAGACGGTGCATTCCCGGGCATGATTAATTGTTGGAGCATTATAGACGGTGTATACCCGGGCATGATTGATTGTTGGAGCATTATTGACGGTGTATACCCGGGCATGATTAATTGTTGGTGTAACAAGACAGAACTCGTATAGAAGATATTACATATAGGGTAATATTTATAGTAAGAGGAATGTAAAGAGAGGAAGTTTGGTAGCGTGGCCGGGTAGTTATTTACACTTATATTATCTTGTACGTTCTTAAGGGACAACTTCTCAAACACCACTTCGATACAACTATTTATTAATTCACTCAATGACACGGACACATTAATATCAATATTATATCGGAGTTACTAGCACACATTATTTTTACATTACTCGACACTGACTCTCGGACACAAACATGAAATGAATACACTTCCCACAGTAGGTAACTCACCCTAGGGATAGCCCTGACAAAGACTCACGTGTGTCTGGCGAGGCCCAGTGGTGTTAAGGGCTGCCTCTGGGAGGCTCTGCTTTAGCTGAGGACGCCGGGTCTGGTCGGGAAGTCTCCCTCCCGACCTGGGGGAGGACGAGGCGTGACTCTGTGCGAGTGAACAGAATGACGACCCGAACAGGAGAGAGATGAGTCGGATGAGAATAATGAGAGTAACCAGAATAAGGCCGTGGCCGGGGACTGCAGGCCTTTATATGGGGGCCAAAACAGCCGAGATTAAGCCCCCGCTAATTAACACTAAACTGGTTAGATCTGGACAGCTCTGTTTGCCCAGGTGCGTGGTCATGCCGGGTGGCCTTTTGGCCAGGGGAAGCCCCCTTAACACGGTTATATCGTAGTGTTACTCAATACTTGGTACTTAGCGGCCCGTCAGGTCCTTGGGTCCCGGACCCAGGGTGCGTCAACTTGGTATGTGAGGGCACTAAGAGGCCTGTACTGTACTTCATGTTATAAGAACATAAGAACATAAGAATGGAGGAAACTGCAGCGGGCCTATTGGCCCATACTGGGCAGTCCCGTTTACACCCAACCCCTATTGCTCATATAAGCATCCAACCTATGTTTGAAGCTATCCAGCGTATTCGAGTTAATGATGATATTTGGTAACTTGTTCCATTCATCCACTACTCTGTTTCCAAACCAGTGTTTACCGATTTCACGCCTAAATCTAAATTTATCTAATTTAAAACCATTGTTACGAGTTCGCACCTGGTTGGATAGTTCGAGTACCTTTGTAATGTCCCCTTTGTTTAGCCCTGCCTTCCACTTATACACCTCTATCAGGTCGCCCCTCGCTCTACGTCTCTCGAGGGAGTGCAAATTAAGATGCTTTAGCCTGTCTCTATATTCAAGGTTCCTAATGCCCGGGATTAGTCTTGTCATTCTCCTCTGAATTCTTTCCAAGGATTCTATATCCATTCCGTAATACGGTGACCAGAACTGAACTGCTTAGTCCAGGTGTGGTCTCACAAGAGCAAGATACAGTTTTAGGATGACCTCGCTAGTCTTGTAACTAACACTCCTTTGTATGAACCCAAGTACTTTATTAGCCTTGTTACGAGCAAAAACACATTGATTTCTCTATGGCATCGTTGTTCATCTGGTATCTGGTTTCCCTGTTTACATCTCCTATACTAGTGCTTCCACATTTTATCGTGATTGAATTTCATCTGCCATTTTCAGACCATTCGAAAAATTTGTTTAGATCTTCCTGTAGTTTTGCCGAGTCCTCGTCAGATTTAATAACACGTCCTATTTTAGTGTCATCAACAAATTTACTTATGTTGCTGTCTATGCCGATATCTATGTCGTTTATGTATATAATAAATAATAATGGTCCAAGTACTGAGCCTTGGGGAACTCCACTTGTGAAGTTGCTCCAATGGGACTTAGTGCAGTTAATGCTCACTCGCTGTTTCCTGTCCTGTAACCACGCCCTAATCCATTTAAGGATGTCACCTTTGATGCCATGTGCTTCTACCTTTCTAATTAGTCTTTCGTGGGGGACTCTGTCGAAGGCTTTGCTAAAGTCCAGATATACCACATCATAATTGTGCCCCTCGTCCACCGATTCGAAAACTGATGAAAAGAATGTTAATAGATTAGTTAGGCAAGAGCGTCCGCTTGTGAAGCCATGCTGGGAATCATTGATCAATCTGTGCTTCTCCAGGTGATTTCGAATAGAGTTTGAGATGATTGCTTCCAGTAATTTGCCTACTATTGATGTTAAACTGATTGGGCGGTAGTTAGAGGATAGTGATCTATCCCCCTTCTTGAAAATCGGTATTACATTCGCTATCCTCCAGGATTTTGGTACTACACCTGTTTTTAAGGACATGTTAAACAACTTCCTTACATTCCTTTAATACTCTGGCAAATATCTCATCGGGACCAGGTGACTTATTAGGCTTTAGTTTGTCTATTTGCTTACTAACATCGTTACTAGTCACTACTATCTCACTTAATTTGTTTTCTTCACTATCTCTGAATAGGGTCTGTGCCTCGGGTATCATGTTTAAATTTTCGGTGGTGAAAACTGTTGAAAAATATTTATTCAAATTGTTGCTCATTTCTCCGTCGTTATCAGTGAGCTCGCCGGAGTCTGACCGTATTGGTCCAATCTTTTCTCGTGTTTTAGTTTGATACATTTGGTAGAATCCTTTGGGGTTTGTCTTTGCCTCCCTTGCTATCCTTACCTCATTATTCCTCTTTGCTTTCCTTATCTCGGTTTTAACCCTACTCGCCAATACCCTATAATAGTCCCGGAGGTGAATTTCGCCACGATTTATCCTTCTACCTATAGCCTTCCTTTGGCCAATGATGTTCCTTAAATAGTTATTAATCCATTTAGGGTCATTGTTGTCTGATCTGAGTTTTTTGTATGGTATGTTCTGCCTTTGTGCATTAAGTAACTCACTATTTAAATTGTCGTGGAACTCGGCAATCTCAGATCTCGTTATCAGGTCGGTGTCATCTGACAGGTTCACCGCCAAGCGCGACACCCCCTCTCTCAGCTGCCTCTTTAAACTGTCAAAGTTCGCCCTTCTGAAATCTGGTACTTTAGTGGAATTTTTCTTACGTCTGCCCTGAAAGTCTAACTGGAATCTAATTTCTTTGTGATCGCTGTTTGCAAATTCGTTCCCTACCTCGACCCTGCTAATGAGGTTTTCTCTGTTTGACAGAACTAAATCGAGTATATTATTACCCCGTGTGGGTTCAGTTATATGTTGACTTAGAAAACAGTCCTGGATAGTCTCGAGAAAATCTTCTGATTCTGAGTTACCTGTAAGGTCAGTCCAATCTATTTGGCCAAGGTTAAAGTCGCCTACTATACAGACTTTGTTGTGTATGGAAGCCCTGCGCATTTCATCCCAGATAAGTCGCTCTTTGACTCTATCAAGATTGGGAGGTCTATATATTACTCCTGTGATTAATTTTTCTCTACCGTCGATTAATTCTATCCAAATTGTTTCTGTATTCCGGTCAGTTTTTATTTCCTTATTTATTTCACACTTCAGATTATATGTGTTGTAATTCTCTGAGCTGTAGCTGTGGTCTGATAAACAATTATTACATTGGGGCATTATAGACGATGCATACCCGGGCATGATTAATTGTTGGGGCATTATAGACGGTGCATACCCGGGCATGATTAATTGTTGGGGCAGACTAATATAACTTTACCTAACCAAACTTTTCATAACGTAGATTAACGTCTTAATCAATGCTAAAACAAACACCGAACCTAACCTTACCTAACCTAACCTAACCTAACCTAACCTCTTGAGTACAATACTTTTTTTCTCGAGAAGTAGGTCTTAGTATTCAAAGTATATTGTTTTTTATCAGACTAAAGCATCCAGGCCAGTAGTATAACATAGACTTAGCAGTAACCAGGTCACGTGTTCACCCATGGAAGTTGATACACCCTACAGTAACAGTAAGACCTGACCCAGGAGAGGTCACGATTTCAATGAACCAGAAGTCTCACTGCCACGCGATTAGCTTAACCCGGCAACATGACCGTGTTACCCCAGAAGCCATCCTCCAGCCAGTACACCTGTCACCTGACCAGACACACCCAGATTAGTGACGACATCTTCCGGTTCGTGATCTCTAATATAAAGGCCCTGCAGCTCCTTCCACGAGGATTAATCTTATAATCGTGAAGGGCCAGCAACACACGTCGCCAGTCTCGTTCGTCGTCTCATTGAAGAAGTCCGTCACTAAGTGCAACGAGGTCTCAGCCCGGCCCATGGATGGTGTGCTATCGACTCAACGTGTAAAAGTAAGTCCTGGCTGTGTAGACGGTAGTAATGCGGTGATCCTGAACCTCCCCAACGATCGACATAGTGGAAGTGCCCATTTTACCTGTTAGGTTATAGGAAAATATCATAGTCTATTATATATTGTATACGAATCCCCATTAATCCCCCAAATGTACTATTAAAATAAAGCTGTAACACGCATTTGTGTTTTATATACTAGACTTGTACTGAGCCTGTGTTAATATATAGTATTATCTTCACACCCTCGAGTCACGCTACCTACTTCCCTCACTCTACGACTATTAATATAAACTCCGACCTTACCTCTTCATATGATATTTAACCTCATTATAAACGGATTAATGCATTGTACTCTAGGGTATTAGATTATAGTACTCAAAAATGATATTGAGGTACTCAAGGGTTAAGATATCTTAATTAAAGATGTAATTTATTGTACTCGTGTTGAATTATCATACACAAGGAGTTCAAGTATCTTAACGGAATAATTATTTATACTCAAAGGGTTAAATAATCATATTGAAGGGATTAAGATACCCTCAAACAATGGATTAAGATGGTACTCAAGGGGTTAAGATATCTTATCCAATCAACCCTTATATTGTACTCGGGTTTAAAACATCGTACTCAAAATGTAAAACTACAGTAATCCGTGGACTCATTCATAGTACTCAGTGTCATAGATGGTTCAACACCTTTAATAGCAAGATTAATGCACAAACTTGTCCATATTTGGGTAGGTGAGGTGAGGATGTTGTTTACCGCCACATAGGACAGAGGTTCACATAGAAGCTTGTAGGAGCAGTGTGGTCAGTCAAGTTCAGGGTAAGACGTCTGGTGGCCTTCAAGTTAAGCTGATTCAA
>NW_024733231.1:2938387-2968600 GCF_018991925.1 Homarus americanus
TGGGTGGGTGGGTGGTGTGGGCTGGGTGGGTGGGTGGTGTGGCTGGGTGGGTGGTGGTGTAGGCTGGGTGGTGGGTGGGTGGTGTGGGCTGGGTGGGTGGTGGTGTGGGATGGGTGGTGTGGTGGTGTGGCTGGTGGGTGGGTGGTGTAGGCGGGTGGGTGGGTGGTGTGGGCTGGGTGGGTGGGTGGTGTGGGATGGGTGGTGGGTGGTGTGGGATGGGTGGGTGGGTGGTGTGGGATGGGTGGGTGGCGTGAGGTGTAGGACCGTTGGGTGGTGGTGTAGGCTAGGTGGGTGGGTGTAAGGCTGGGTGGGTGGGTGGTGATGAGCTGGGTGGGTGGGTGGTGTAAGGCTGAATGGGTGGGTGGTGTAGGCTGGGTGGGTGGTGGTGTAGGATGGGTGGGTGGGTGGTGTAGGATGGGTGGGTTGGGTGGTGTAGGCTGGGTGGGTGGGTGGTGTAAGGCTGGGTGGTGGGTGGTGTAGGATGTTGGTGGGTGGTGTGGGCTGGGTGGGTGGGTGGTGTGGGATGGGTGGGTGGGTGGTGTGGGCTGGGTGGGTGGGTGGTGTGGGATGGGTGGGTGGGTGGTGTGGGCTGGGTGGTGGGTGGGGTGGATGGGTGTGGGTGTGTAAGGCTGTAGGTGGTGGTGTGTGCTGGGTGGAGTGGGTGGTGTGGGATGGGTGGGTGGGTGGTGTGTGGGATGGGTGTGGGTGGTGTGGGCTGGGTGGGTGGGTGGTGTGTAAGGCTGGGTGGGTGGGTGGTGTAGGCTGGGTGGGTGGGTGGTGTAGGCTGGGTGGGTGGGTGGTGTGGGCTGGGTGGGTGGGTGGTGTAGGCTGGGTGGGTGGGTGGGGTTGGATGAAATGAAAATGTTCATAATAGTGACGATGATAATGATGATAGTAGAGTACAATGACAATAGTGATGTTAATGACAATGATTCTGATAGTAACGATAAAGAGAGTGATGAAGATGAGGCTGACGATAAGAATGATGATGAAAGTAAGATGCCATTATAAGTGATGATTATAATGGTGATGATGATGATGATTGTGATGAATAGGCAGAATTCGTAGTAAAAAAAAAGAAGACTTGAATGTATTTTTTATATATATATATATATATATATGCAAGTAAATCACTGTAGGTGCGTGATCTAGGTATATGCTGATAACCACAAGAAAAGAAGAAACACAAGGTTCTGGCAACAAATTGTGATTCTCAGAGTGAGTGCAGACGTTCTGGAGAACCATCCATCTCTATCTTGGACAATCTCACAGTCATCCAGGAGCCATTAGTGGCGACACTCGTCCCAGCGTTGCATATGTATTAATCCTCTCTCTCTCTCTCTCTCTCTCTCTCTCTCTCTCTCTCTCTCTCTCCTCTCTCTCTCTCTCTCTCTCTCCTCTTCTCTTCTCACAACGAGTATAGTTTTGAAATAACGAGTAAGATCGAACACTTTTTACTGAGTTCAACCCCTATTTTTCCCCTTCGTCGATGATAAACGATCTGGAGTGTTCAGAACCGATCCAGTGAAATATTTTCTAGGAGGGGAGCGTTACGATCGCCCCTCTCCGCTCCACCCAAATCAAATCGTCTTATTGCCTCCGAAAAGTGGTTAAAGGGTGGTTGAAAAGGTGTTAGTAGTGGAAGGAAGGATTTGAAAAAAGGTGCTATGGGATGAGAGGATGGGAGGGTGGGAAGGGGGTGAAAAGTACGAGGAAGAAAGGAAAGACAAAAAGGAGGGAGAAGAGGGTTTTGTGCTAGTGGAGAGGTGAGAGGAAAAGAGAGCTAGGTGGTGCTTGTGGAAGGGAAAGGGAGGAAGAGAGGGTATGGGAGAGGAGAGGAGGGATGAAAGGGGTCCTAATGAAGGATGGGAGAGGCGGTAGAGATACTTAAAGTGGTAGAATAGGTTTTTAAGGAGGAGAGATAGAATGGATGGGTGAAGTGTTACTGAGAGAGAGAGAGAGAGAGTCGATATTAATTGGAGATGGTTGAAAAGAGCTGGGGGTGTTAATAGGAAAGGAAGAAAGGAAGGGAGAAACAGAGAAAGGAAAGGGTCACAGTGAGTTGGTCTTAATGTTAGTGGAAAGGAAGAAGTGGTTCAGAGAGGGAAGAGATAAAGAAGGTCCGATAGTAGTAAGACGAAGGAGGGAGGAAGGGGGTCGGAAAGATTGATGGAGGATGGTAGATGAATGGCATTAAACGATGGCTCTACCCGCTGCAGTAATGATGGCACCCTCTCACCCTGATTGATTAAGTGGTTATCGGATGACGTTTCAATTTACCAGCCCGCTTATATTTCCTAAATTACGAATGAACTTTAACCGTTTATGTGAATGGTCTTTTTTATATATTATACTGTATGGTAGAAACTAGTGGATAGCTCCGTGTGTTGGGACGTGTCTTGACAGGTGCTCGTCAGGAATGAAAAGATAGGAAAGTTTTATTTCGATTTTTCTGTCGTTTTACCGGGTTCAGTTTTCATTCTACATCTTGATGAAAATTTCTGACTGAAGTCAATATCCCTCCCCTCCATCCATCCCGTACTCTTGATAGGTACTCGTCAGGAAGTGAAGGTGGAAGAATTTTTTCCCGGGGTCCAGTTTGCCTCCCCGTCTCCTGACAGGTAGCCGTCAAGGTCTGGATATACAGAAAGGACTACTGGGGTGTTCGTTTGTGTCTGAGAAGTCGTAGAAATATTATCTCTTCCTCCCGAATAATTATTGAGGACTGGAGCTGCCTGAAACACCTGATTGATACTGAAACACCTGAGTCGCTGAAACACCTGACTGATACTGAAAAACCTGGGTGGCTGGAACACCTAACTGATACTGAAACACCTGAGTCGCTGAAACACCTGACTGATACTGAAACACCTGGGTGGCTGGAACACATCGATACTGAAACACCTGAATCGCTGAAACACCTGCCTGATACTGAAACACCTGGGTGGCTGAACACATGACTGATACTGAAACACCTGATTCGCTGAAACACCTGACTGATAAGAAAACACCTGAGTCGCTGAAACACCTGACTGATACTGAAAACCTGGGTGGCTGGAACACCTAACTGATACTGAAACACCTGAGTCGCTGAAACACCTGACTGATACTGAAACACCTGGGTGGCTGGAACACATGACTGATACTGAAACACCTGAATCGCTGAAACACCTGCCTGATACTGAAACACCTGTGGCTGGAACACATGACTGATACTGAAACACCTGATTCGCTGAAACACCTGACTGATAAAGAAACACCTGAGTGACTGAAACACCTGGGAGGCGCGTTAAAGAACTCAATCTGGTACACCGAGGAAGTGGCACCTTGACTCACTCAGCAATTACAATTGTAAATTTTAGGTGAAAACTGGAGTGTGTCTTGATTGTGTGTTGGGAGACACTGGTGGAGAGATGGTAGAGGCTAGGGGAGGAAGGAGGAAAGGTGGGAGGCCAGGTGGGAAAGGGGGTGGAGGCAGGGTGAAAGAGGGCCCCTAGGAAAGGAGGGAAAGAGGGAGAGAGAGAAGTTGTGAGGGGAAGATGGGAGGGGTTGTGGCTGTATGAAAGGAGGAATGACAGTGGAATCGGAAAGAAAGAGAGAGAGAGAAGGAGAGGAGAGAACAAGTTAATTAATTCCACACACACACACACACACACACACACACACACACACACACACACACACACACACACACACACACACGCAGTCCTATATAGACATGATATAAATAGTGTAAGCAGATACTAGTGCTGTGACGACATAGGACTGATGCCCATTATAACACGGCCTTAATTATATTGGTCAAATTAGGTAAAATAAGACTTGGGCCCAGAGAGAGAGTACAAAACACAGATTAGACAGACAGACAGACAGACAGACAGACAGACAGACAGACAGACAGGAGTAAGGGTATTAGGAATTGATCAGGACACACAGTCTCTTGGGATGTTGACAGCCCTCGTTGGTCCTCCTGAAGGAATATCAGTGTTGATACAGCCAGCAGCAGAGACAAAGTCCCGACATCACCAGCAGAGCTCAGGTAGGCGAGGGTGCTGGGAGGAGGAGGAGGAGAGGAAGAAGACAACCAAATGGTGGCAACAAAACACGAGCAATAAAGGAAATAAAAAGGAGAGGAAGATAATGATGGAGGGAGAGGAGAGAGGAAGGAACGTCAAGCAAGGGAGGAGCCTTTGTCTTAGCAAAGGGAGAGATGATGATAAAGTGAATCGGAAATGGAGGAGCTATTGTTTGATGGAGGGGAGGGAGGGAGAGAGGAAGGGTAAGCTACATGGGCGAACATTATTATCAGACCACATCGTGTTCCTTTTCCAAGTTTTCAGCCATTTTCTTTTAGAAATGACTTGCCTCGTTTTGTTTCCACTCAGAACTTTTATATGACATGACAGTCGAACGAACGAATAGCCTGTTTACTTTCTCTCTCTCTCTCTCTCTCAGTTTTACTCTGTTTTCCTGAATTTCCGCATTTGCTTATTCACTATTTACCCAAATCACACACACACACACACACACACACACACACACCCACAACAACAACAACACACACACACACACACACACACACACACACACACACACACACACACACACACACACACACACACACACACACACACACACACACACACACACACACACACACACACACACACACACACACACACACACACACACACACACACACACACACACACACACACACACATACACACACACACACACACACACACACACACACACACACACACACACACACACACACACACACACACACACACACACCATAAGAGCCCATTTCATATAGGTTCCCTCATAACATTACCCCATAGAATGGATTTTGATCCCCACTACCCCAGGTCACACACACACACACACACACACACACACACACATATATCATCCCAGAAACAACGATGAGATTCGGAATTTATTGGGAATGTGTTTGCCAGACTGGAGAGGGACAAACAACATGGGCGGAATGGGATCAGGAATTTCTGTGCCTCCTGAAGTCAAGAGTTTGTTTTGGTCTGAACTGTTTAAAGGCTGGGCAGCTGATGGAGGCAAGGGGGGAGAAGAGAGGGGGAGAAGAGAGGGGAGGAAATGGGAGAGGAGAGGAAGGGTGGGAGAGGCGGGAGAGGAGAGGAAGGGGCAGAGAAAGAAAGAGAAAAGGGGAAGAGAGGAGAGTTAAAGGAAGGTGCAGAGGGGAAAGGAGGAAGGAAGCTAGGGGAGAGAACGAGGTATGGAAGGGAGACAGAAAGGGTGAGGAGGAATGTGAGCTGTCTCCCTTTATGTGTGATGGGATGATCTTGATGGGCATGATGGGAGTAAAGGAGGAAAAAAGAAGCATATTGTATGTATGTATGTATGTATGTATGTATATAATGATATTAGACTATAAATAATGTTTTGAAGGGAGTGAAGAAGAATAAGAGTGGAACAGGTCAGTAGGGTTGAAAAATGTTCCATAACAGATAGGAATTAATGACCATCTAGTCGATTATTCTTTTTTTTAACCTGGTATTTAAACTCTATATTGTACGATAAATTTTCTTCTCGTATCTTAAGATGTCTTCATGTTCCCAAGACGTTTTAAAAATATATCATCAGATAAGATAAAAATAGTCTGGGTGTATAACTTAAGTAGATACGTTTACTAACGCCAACACAACGTGAAATTATTGAATGTCCGGAGAAAAAAAAATCTAAAATTATTTGTTAAGTGACTTGGCCTCGTTAAGGTATAGTCTCAGTCTATATTTGTTGCCATGTGTTTGTCTCGTACTACTGCGTTCTTACGTCTTTAATTACGAGTAGAATTTATCGTACTAACATTTTGAGAATCTGTACCCAGGTTTAGGTCCGTCTTTTGAGTTTATTGGTAAGTAAATGATGCAGAAAGTAAAAAAGGAGAATTGAAAAAAATGAAAATATAAAGAAGAATAAGGAGAAGAATAAGAAAGAAAAAGGACTAACTTGTTTCTCGATAACAAGTTTGTCTTTATTTAACGATACTTGGCAGTGTTGTGTCTGTCTTTTTCTTTTCCTTGTGGTTTTATTTTTTTTGTCTTTTCCTCATCTCATCTTTACTACTTGTACGTCTTCTTGTTCAATATTCTCATTTTCTCTTGTCTTCTTCTCTTGCTATCGTCTTCTCTTATTTATTTATCCATTACTCCTACCGACTCATTCCAGAATTAATGGGATGTGACATGTTTTTGGGTACTCAGCAGCGCCTATGGTGGCCGTTCTGGCAACTAATCTTTGCTACTTATGGTGATACGTCATTTGTAGAAGTGTACTGTATCTTGACAACTCTCAAGCAATAATTTCAGACTTAGCACACATGTTCCTTAGTAACGTTCAGTGTGACAGACTCTTATTATAGTGAGTTGTGGGTCGTGAAATTTCTTATTCGGGAAATTTTATATGTGATATTGGAGTTTTCCTTCATGGGATTTCGTATCAGCGCAGTGTTTCTTACGACGCCTTGCAGCTGTTTGTTTCGAGGCTGTGTCGACCGTGTCATTTGTCGACTGTGTCATATGTGAGGCTGTGTCGACCGTATATGTGATGCTATGTCGACCGTGTCATTTTATCGACTGTGTCATATGTGAGGCTGTGTCGACCGTGTTATATGTGATGCTATGTCGACCGTGTCATTTGTCGACTGTGTCATATGACTGTGTCGACCGTGTTATATGTGATGCTATGTCGACCCGTATTGTCGACTGTGTCATATGTGAGGCTGTGTCGACCGTGTTATATGTGATGCTATGTCGACCGTGTCATTTGTCGACTGTGTCATATGTGAGGCTGTGTCGACCGTGTTATATGTGAGGCTGTGTCGACCGTGTCATTTGTCGACTATGTCATGTGCGAGGCTGTGTCGACCGTGTTATATGTGATGCTGTGTCGACCGTGTCATTTTGTCGACTGTGTCATATGTGAGGCTGTGTCGACCGTGTTATATGTGAGGCTGTGTCGACCGTGTCATTTGTCGACTGTGTCATGTGAGGCTGTGTCGACCGTGTTATATGTGATGCTGTGTCGACCGTGTCATTTTGTCGACTGTGTCATATGTGAGGCTGTGTCGACCGTGTATATATGTGAGCTGTGTCGACCGTGTCATTTGTCGACTGTGTCATATGTGAGGCTGTGTCGACCGTGTTATATGTGAGGCTGTGTCGACCGTGTCATTTGTCGACTGTGTCATGTGAGGCTGTGTCGACCGTATCATCAATAATACTGGTGTCGCTGTCATTACTGCAGTGTCACCAGTGAGGGTGTGTGGTATGTGTGTACCAGCGTCGTACTGGGGTGCTTCATTCACCAACCTCTCTTCCTTTAATACTTGACGTTTGTATTGTTTTACTGATTCTCGTGTGTGTGTGTGTGTGTGTGTGTGTGTGTGTGTGTGTGTGTGTGTGTGTGATGTACTACGGTATAGTTGAGACGATAACACGACAGGGAAAGAGTATATATACGGTACCTCATGAGGAGCGAGATACATCACCTCCTAATTACACGGACAGTGAGCCCCGTCCTCTCCTCTATACACCGGCGTTCACCAGAAATATAAGCTATTCTTTGGTTTAAAAATGTTTAAATGCAAATGCGAGTGCGTGTGAGTGTGTGGTGAATGCCGGACTCAAATTGGCTGGTTCATTTGATAGGCATGACACAGCCAATCAACAATGAACAACTTGACTAGTCGCGTGTTGGGCCTTGAAGTATGGTCCTCATATTTACACTCTCTCTACATCTGCGGTATTTCCGATTTTTCTTTTTCTATTATCACCGGTGTCTTAACTAGCAATTATATGTACACAAGTGTGTGTCTTCACCAGACTGTCTCTCTACCAGAATTTCGCTATTTCTTCTTTTAATAATATCACCGTTTGTCTCAGTTAGTCTCTTAACTGCATGAGGTGCAACACACCTAATTTCCTTTCGTTACCCTCCAGTATTTCCAGATTTTATTAAATTATTATTTTTAATATTCGTCTTCTGTGGTGAGTTAAGTCTCTTAGTAACCCTGAGCTACACAGTGTTATATAAGCTGTGTTTGGTTATAACAAGGTGCGTGTATGGAAAGGATAGGCGGGCAGAGAAAAATTAATTGGCAGAATGTACCGAGATCATTCCATGTCTCTCGTTAACTTGACTCAGTAGACTGTTGTGTTATGTTAGGACAGTAGGAGACAGTGGACCACAACAACAAGGTGCTGCAGACATCACGAGGCTGACCTGCTAAGGATACAACTACGAATGTTGATAATAACGTTCAGTCTCTTTACTCTCCGTTATATAGGTGTTCCAAATACATCATATAGTGTAATGTGATGTATACAAAAAGTTAACTACGTTCACTGTTAACTGTTGTTCAATTCACCTGAAACCTGGAGGGAGGGAGAGCCGGTGTGTAATAACATCTGAGGTTATAATGTTTTGGCATTAACTGTAGATCTGAAATATAAGGAAATGTAAAGTAATTGTGTTGACAAATACTTCATTGTTGACCAAACAGAATCCATATTTCGCCAGACAACTTACGTCAAGGAGTCCCCGACGCGGAGACTGAGGAACATATCTCACTGGTGAACCTCAGATGTGACAGCCAACATGTGGTGGAGAGTAAACTTGACTACCGTGACTCGTTGTGTTTTTCATTCTTAGAGAAAATAGGGTGACCAAGAGCGGCCATCAGCTGCGTTAATGACTGTACTGTAGACCATGTGCTGGGTGCAGGGCTCTCGTAAAGTGAGCAGGACAGAGGCGTGGGAAATTTTTTTGTAGTCAGTCAGCCATTTACGAAAGGCGTTTCTAGTGATGGTGCGCAACTAAAGGTGTTACTGTTACTGGTTGATGGTGTTACTTAGCGTAATTATCACTGAGCTGTGATGGTTTTAATGAGTGAGGGTGCCAGGAACTATACCTCATAACCAGTTGACTGAGACAAATTGGCACCCCAGGTGGTTCCGCAGGCTTAACAACCCTGTAACATTATAGCTTCTGACCCACAGGACACAGCTGGCGTTGTTGACGTCACCTGGTTGACGTTAGGACACAGCTGGTGACAATACCTGGTTGACCCGGACTGTTGCCTGGCTACAGTGGCTGTCTGTGCTTCGTCACCAGGTGATCACATGACGCTGTCTTATTACCTATGTACTTAATATGTTTAGATTTTAGTCCTATAACAAGTTTCTCATTTTTACAATAATACAGTGTGTGTGTGTGTGTGTGTGTGTGTGTGTGTGTGTGTGTGTGTGTGTGTGTGTGTGTGTGTGTGTGTGTGTGTGTGTGTGTGTGTGTGTGTGTGTGTGTGTGTGTGTGTGTGTGCATTGTTGTATGGGAGAGGAATTTCACTAAGACTGTCTGACATAGTACCACAAATTAACCACCTTCCTTACCTCTTGGATTAACATGGGCCAACACTCCCTCCATCTTGCACTAGCAGGGCCCAGTTCTCCCTCACAAGACCTGACACGAGCTTAACTTGATACTCTCTCTCTCTCTCTCTCTCTCTCTCTCTCTCTCTCTCTCTCTCTCTCTCTCTCTCTCTCTCTCTCTCTCTCTCTCTCTCTCTTCTCTCTCTCTCTCTCTCTCTCTCCTTGCCTTATGTACTGAAGAGAGACGGTGACCTGAATGTGTCTTCAGGCCGGATGAGGGAGTAGATTGAGATAGAGGAAGAATGAGATAAGTGAGTAGGGAGTTGGGGATGAAAGTAAGGATAGAAGTAGGTAGATGGGGTGAGGAGGTAGGTAGGGATAGGGGTAAAAGCAAGGATGGGAGGGGATAAATAGAAGACCGGGTTAATATGTCCCAGTCTAATGTATGCCCCATTCCAAACCTAACCTAACCTAATTGTTAGGATGGATTGTCTGTCTTAACTATCAGAATATAGAGTTGCAGTTCTGATGGGCCAATGTTAATGGGTCGCTGATCTATTGGGCCCATTTCACCAGCAATCAGGGACAGTAAGGGCGAGAATAATGAAGGTATCAGCGGGACATACGTCAATGTCGATGCCGCCAGCCAACCAGCCATCAGGCAGCCAACAACCAGCCACCCCAGCCAGCCACCCGCCAGCCAGCCACCCGCCAGTCAGCCACCCGCCAGTCAGCCACCGCCAGCCAGCAGCTTTGTGTACCTTCCTCCTCTTGTATAGCTGTAGGTGTGATGAGCTTCAATCGTACTAGGACCAGACTAACCTAACCTAACCTAACCACCAGGATCAGGGCCCATTAGGACTGGGCTCCCTCTCAGAGTTAGGGCAGTAAGGATCAGGGCCCATTAGGACTGGTTCCCTCTCAGGTTAGTGCAGTGAGGATCAGGGGCCCATTGGGACTGGGTTCCACTCTCAGGTTAGTGCAGTAGGATCGGGGCCATGGGACTGGGTTCCACTCTCAGGTTAGTGCAGTAGGATCAGGGCCCTTAGGACTGGGGTACATTTACAACTGGCGCTGTAATTACAGTGTGTTTATAGGTTACAAAACACACGACTGTACCCACCGTGGAACTGGTTCGTGTATCGCGATGAGACTCACTGACTGATTGAGTGTATTGTAGTTGTTGTTGTTGTTGGTTGGAGCCTTGGGTTATATGTGTTGTAGTTGTTGTTATTGATGTGTGGATCTTTGAGTCATAAATGTTGTAGTTGCTGGGTGAAGCCTTGAGTTGTATCTGTTGCTGTAATGAAGCTATGTCTCTCGTTGATGGTGGAGCTTTGTCTGAGTGAAGCTGCATTGATTGCTGTGGTCACGTCTAGATAAGAGTCTCTCAGCTGCTGATATTGCTGTGTGTGGGTGAAGCTGCTCATTCGTTTGTTGCCAGGTACAGCTAAAAGCCTCTCTCAGCTGCTGTTGTTAATGCTACTGCTGTGACCAGAACAGGCAGTGTGCTTCTGGTGTCTTTGTTGGCAGGACGGACTGTACAGTGCTGTAGTCCGCGTCTTGTACTGGGATTACAGCTGTCGTTGAAGTTCATTTACGTGTGCACTGTGTAACGTTGGTTTGCTTTGCCATCAGTTCCTGCGGAACATTGATTGTACCTCAGCTGCTGTTGTTGTCTACTACTATTTACAACAGAATTTGTTTTGCTGTTCTGCGTTTACTGTGTCGCTGCTGTACTTGAAAATTTTCCTGCTGTATTGTGCAGTAGCTGTTCGTGGTCTGTGATGCTGCTGTACTTGGACTTCATCGGTGCCGTACTTTGATACTACTATATGACTGTGTTGAGTCTCTACTACTGCTGTACTTTCGCTGTATTGGCGTTGTACTTCTGCTTACTTCACTAAAGGTTTGGATTGGGAGGCGTGAAGTGTGTGCAGCGGCGATGGCGGGGGGGTGGAGGCGGCGACAAGACAGCAGCTCCTCACCAAGTTAACACAAAGTTACCTGTGGACGGGTTGGCGCTCCTCAAGCATGACCTGTACACACACACACACACACACACACACACACACACACACACACACACACACACACACACACACACACACCAGATTATATCATACAGGACTTACACGCATGGATGTTATTTTCTTGTAAAATATTTTGATATTATGTGATAGCTGGGGGTCACTGGTTCGTGCCTGGGACACCTCAAGTTCACTCAGCCGTGATGGATACTGTACCTGACTTTACAGTTGGGAAGTGTGCAGCCAGCCACACCTCCTTGTGCAAGGAAACCTTTCAAAGTCTCCGCACTTCCCTAACGAACCATCAGGCACAAGGGCCTCACAGCCAATTGGTAGTGCATAAACCAGTGTCTGAGAGGTGTGTGCACTCGCTGGTAACAATACTATCAGCATTACCTCTGGCCTTCTCGAGGATGTACTGTACCGTCACGCGTGAGGACAGCAGGGACACCTACACCGGTAGTTGGTGATCATGTCACACCAGACCCGTAGTGCTGTTGTTGTTGTGGCAGAAGTGAGAGTTCGTGGATGAGGGAGGGAGAGGAGCAAGGGTGAGGGGAGGGAAGGATGAAGGGGAGAGTCACTACGCTCGATAATTATTCTCCAGAATTATAGCTGTGATCGACAGCAACCTATGAATCTCGTGTGTGTGTGTGTGTGTGTGTGTGTGAGATAGAGAGATAGAGAGAGAGAGATTTAGTTTCATGGGGATAAGGTGGGGGGGACATGGCTAGAGGAGGTTTACTCATGCTTGGGGCAGCCATAATGACGCCATAGCTCATAGTAATGTCTGTTTTTTGGAGTCGCATTGCACGTGCGCAGGCTTTCAGTGTCAGTAGCCCACGTTATGGGGGTTGAGAGTTTACCTATAGCATGTTTTACGCCAGCGTCAGCCTCGGGCACGATGTCAGCGTCAGCAAGAAACCGTGGTAGTGTCGCTCAACTTGAGTGTCATCGTGAGGGTGGGCGGAGGTAGAGTGATCTGACTACCACCACAATTTAGTGGATGACACTTGCCTCCAGGTAGTGGTGAGCCCGCCCGGTCGATGATGTACTTCCTGTTCCTGTAGAGGCGTAGCTGAGAAGTAAACATACTGGCGCTGTGGTGGAGGCTGGAACATTAAATAGAAACGTAGAATGAAAGGCCAGAGCGACACGAAAAAGTACAGTAGTGTCCATGAAAAATGGATTTGAAGATGCCTGGAGGATGAATTTTGTAGCCATGTCGTAGCTGCTCCCCATAAGCCCTTTCTGTCACCAAGTAGCCATAAGGTAGAAAGTCATGCCAGAACGATGAGTGAATGGCGTTATATTTCTCAGAAGTGGGTCGCAGTGGACACAAACACCCTAGCTGCTGGTGGCGACCATAGTACAACGTGACGGTCCAGCATGATTTCCTGCCGTCCACCGCCCTCCCTCCGTTTAATGGCCGTGGTAAATGGCGGTCGCGTCGGTTGGTCTCCCGGAAAAAAATAAAAGAACCTATATTCAGAAGTACACGAGGGAGACATAGTCAATTATTGGTATGTCTGAAGTTTAAAGTAAAATCTTGGTACTTAGAGAATCAGTAAAAAAAAAGATTATAAATATGTTCTCGAGTCTTACAGAGGAGTAAAGGGTTTTAATCTTGGGTTGGCGGGCAGCTGAAGAGTCCATGAAGACTAGACATATGTTACAACAGACTGAGAGGAAAGATTGGCGTGGACAGTGCATATAGCTGAAACTTACCGGCCTATGTTGACGTTCTGGTAGAGGTTAGGGTAGTTTATTCCTCACACAGGAAGCAAGGAGAGTGTTGTGGCTAATGCCTGTGGTGGAAAGTGGCTGTTGTATGGTAATGAAGGGAGGTGTTGGCGGGCAGTGGAACAGTGTAAACAGCGTTAGTTTGGGTGTATCAGACAGGCTGTGGAGGAAGTGTTGGTGTGGGGAGAGGTAGAAGATAAGTTGTGGCGGCAGGTCACGAGATGAAGTTCAGGTGAGTGTGTTTACGTCTTTAGAAGTTTATTTAATTACTGTACTTCTTTATGACCGCTATTTACATTTCATAATTTGGTGATAACAGACAAAACCATTAATTGTTCAAGTGACTTCCAGTTATGGGGTCACAGTTTACGAACCAATACTAGAGCCTAATACTAGTAATTAGTTTGGGGCCTATTAGGACTGCCGGGGTCTACAACTGAACCCCATGTTAACCTACAACCAGCAAAATTGTGTATAACGGTATAGCGATATATTGTGTGATAATGTTGTCACTGGAAAGTAACATGTGGTAGGTGTATCGGCAGCCTGACGGAGACTCCTGGTACTAGATAATTTTAATCTACTGAAAGATAAGATGATATGTGACCGCTCCCCCCTCCTCCACCCCAACAAATATTCAAGGAAGTTGCTGTCGCCTTCCTCAGTGATCCTATAAAATGAACTCTACCTACAGCGAAGAATGACGAAAATGATTCAGGACTTAAACCTTCCATATCAGTATGGGTTAAAAGAAACTAAACTAAGAAATGACGAAGAGTGCGGGAGATATGATAAGTATTCAAGTGGGTGAAAGGAATCAATAAAGGTGATATAGATAAAGTTCTTATAATATCCGAGCAGGATGGGAGTCGGAACAACGGATTCAAGTTGGATAAGTTTAGGTTTAGGAGGGAGATAGGAAGGAACTGGTTTACAAATAGGGTGGTGGACGAGTGGAACAAGCAGCAACTTGGTAAGTGCTGGAACGCTGGAAAGCTTCAAAGGAGGCTGGATAGATTCATGGATGATGAAGTGGTAGTAACTCTCGACAGGAGCTGCCATGCACAGGCCAACCGGCCTATTACAGACTCGTTATTGTTATGTTCTTATGTACAGGAGGTCAGGTGAAGAGTCCCTCACACCTCCATCAGGTAGGAGGGTTGACTCACTGGGACATACCTCAGGTGGCTGCCTGTCCCGTATCAACACCCAGGAGGCAATAGGTTTACTTCTCACCCTGTTGTGGTTGTTTGTCTCTCATTCCGTAGGAGACTTGACAGACAGGGTAACAGGGATTTCTCTCATTCCCATCACACTCTCACAGGAGTTGTTTCTTGACCTCAGCTCGCCACACAACATACCGGAAAATGTTTTAAACGAAGGAAATGATTTTAGCCGAGAGCCGAGAAATAGTAGTGTTTAGTTGTTGATTTTTATTCTGGTATCTGGTAGTGTTGAGGAAAGGAGTAACAGGGGGGGCAGTCGAGGGCTAAAGCAACCAGTAAAATATATACACACACTCGGTCATCTTCTCAGGGACACAGTGTATAAGGAAGACTTAGAAACATACAAGTAAGCAAACGTTTGGTTGAATTAATGAAACTTAAAGGGATTCATTTCAAAGTTAACAGGAACTTTATATAACATCCGGTTTTGTTTAAGGAAGTTTTGTCAGTGAAAAAAAATATGTAAAATGTGGTTAAGGTTACAGGATGTACAGGAATAGATAAATGTTTATAAGAAAATGTAAACAGTGTAGACAAGAGTAAGACGGTGCGCAGTTATCCAGCTGGGTCTTAACGCGATGGCGATTTGGGTCTATGCAATTCAGTAATCAGCACCTTGTTAACAGCTATATTTCTTGGAAGAATAGTCTCTCTCCTCTCTCTCTCCTCTCTCCTCTCTCTCTCTCTCTCTCTCTCTCTCTCTCTCTCTCTTAACCTGATAAAACTCGTTGTGACATTTCCTTTGTCAATGAACAAAGGCGTCATCCATGTGTTTCAAAGCAAGATTTAACTCATCTGCTGACTGTGTCCTGGGCAGGTGTAAGATGATGATATTTAATGATTACTTGAGTGAAAGACAATATTCTTCTTCTTCTTCTCCTTCTTCTTCTTCTTCTTCTTTTCAGTGTTGCTTTTCTGTACTTTCAATATCGACTCTATAATTACGGGTAGTTAGTTACCTCATCATATGTCGACCGAAACCACCCAACCCATTTTTCCGCCTCAGTGAACAGCGCGGCCTGGCGGGCGATATGCTACACTTACACTAGATTTTAAAGGACGTTTAAATATTAATTGTGTTGTATTAATGACTCCTCCTAGCCAAGTCTCAGGCATAGAGGTTTATTGATCGTGGTTAGGTGTGTATTATCAACATGTATGCGTTGTATATGTTCTTTATCATGAGTATACAAACTTCATAAAGCAGTTCAAGAAATATTTAACACCGACACACACTCATACACACACACAAAATCTCCGTACCTGATAAAACTCTGGAGGTGTTTTATTAAAACAACGACCCTACACATAGGTAAAAAAAAGAAAAGAAAAACAGAACCCACTTTATTTTTATATTCTAAACAAGAGCTACACAGTCCACCATTTATGGTCTATTATGTTTGTAATATTTTTAGCTTCTCGTGTTTTGTTTATTTTTTGAGTTTTGAGTAAAAGACAAATTTCTTCTGAAGTTGTCGGTGATTTTCAATTGACATGTTGCAAATTGATCAGATTATTTTGCAATGTTAATTTTTTTTCTCTCTCTCTCTCTCTCTTCTTTCGTATCGGATGCATCAAAGGGGTGAGAAATATCAAAGGCATAGTGCAGCAGGGAGGTGTAAGAGAGGGGTGAAGACAGGTGTAGGGGTGAGGAGTAGAGAGGGTAATGGAGAGGGTGGTGAGAGACAGGTGTGAGGAAGGTGAGGTAAGAGGGGAATGTGAGGAGGTGGTGAGAGAGACAGGTGTAGAGAGGTGAGGGTAAGAGGGGGTAATGGAGGGGGTGAGAGACAGGTGTAGGGGTGGTGGGGGGAGATGTGGAGGGTGGTGAGAGACAGGTGTGGAGAGGTGAGGAGTGGGGGGGGTGTGGAGGGGGTGAGACCGGGTGTGGGGGTGGGGGGGGTGTGGAGGGGGTGAGACAGGTGGGGGTGGGATGGGGGGGGTGTGGGAGACAGGTGTGGGGTGAGAGGAGACAGAAGGTGAGGGGTTGGTGAGACAGAGGGGGTGAGCAGGTTAGGTCAGGATGATTAAGTTTGGCAGGTTGGGTTAAAGTTAGGTCAATATAATTTATAATCTATAATTTTTACATTTCCTGCCATTTTTCCTATGGCAAGTTATAATATAGGAACATGAAAAAGAAATAAATTAAATAATAAACTTAGTATTTTTCTTTATATTACCATTATATTTAATTCTTTGATTACGAGACTTCAACCCCTGAGTACATTGGTGTGTGTACCTGTGTGTGTGTGGTTGTTTGAGTGTTGTAGTTTAAGGTCGTAAAGAAATCCTCGACTTACACAGGTGAGTTATAAGCTCTTAATATCTCACGGTGAAGTAATCAATCACGGGCCTCACCTGGTTGACTCTCTCTCTCTCTCTCTCTCTCTCTCTCTCTCTCTCTCTCTCTCTCTCTCATTTTCTCCACCCTTTTTATTCTCTCACTTCCTCTTTCTCTACTTTCAATCCTTCTTTCCCTCCATCACTTCACCTCTACCTTTCCTTCACAGCTCCCTCCCCCCCTTCACAAGTCCACCCCCTCAACACACGCGTATAACACTTACCACCACACGTACATACATCACCACCACCATCACTACATCGTAACTCACCATAACTACCACATCACTACCACCAACACCCATCATCATCACCACCATCCACCCATTTCACCACCACCAAACTACCTGACCACAGATCTTCAACATAGTAACCACCACACTACTACCACTACCACCATCACCATAGTAACCACCACCATCACCTGACAACCACAACACACACCACATCGGGGAACAAATCGTGTCGTGCGTTATCGTTGCCAGGCATCCATAATTACGAAAGTGAAAACCTAATTGGCCAGGCGGGGCGTCATCACCAACCCCGGCGTAATAGGTGTCGACGCGCTGTTCCCTGCCTTATCAACCAGCGTGATCGATTCCACACCAAAGTCGTACATTATTCATCTACACGCCTCCCTCCCCTCCCTACCCTCTCCCCAACTCTCTGTCTCATCTCCTTCTGCTGTCTCTCTTCCTATTCTCTTCCTCCTCATCCATACTTCTCCTCGGTGTATTTTATGGAAAGTTAAGGAGGATGGCTGAAAGAAAGGGATAGATGAGAAGGTTAGGAGAGAGGGGCGAGGATAGAAGAGACAGAACAGGAGGTGAGGGGAGAAGGTAAGAAGAGGAATGAATGAAAGTATTGATTCTATGTAAGATGATATGACTTGAGGGTTGTTTTAATATCTGTCTAGTGGTGTGTGGGTGTGTGAGGGGTGTGTGGGGTGTGTGAGGGGGTGGGTGTGTGAGGGTGTGTGGGAGGGGTGTGTGAGGGGTGGGGGTGTGAGGGGTGGGGTGTGAGGGTGTGTGAGGGGTGTGGGGTGGGGGGAGGTGTGTGGGGTGGGGTGTGAGGGGTGAGGGGTGTGAGGGGGGTGTGGGAGGGGTGTGTGTGAGGGGTGTGGGGGGGTGGGGTGTGGGGTGGGGTGTGGGGGTGTGAGGGGTGGGTGTGGGGTGTGTGGGAGTGTGGGGTGTGAGGGTGTGGGTGTGAGGGGTGGGTGTGTGAGGGGGTGTGGGGGTGGGTGTGATGGGGTGTGTGAGGGGTGTGTGAGGGGGTGTGGGTGTGTGGGGGGAGGTGTGTGTGTGTGTGTGTGAGGGGGTGGGTGTGGAGGGGGTGGGGTGTGAGGGAGGGGTGTGTGGAGGGGTGGGTGTGTGGGGGGGTGGGGGTGTGAGGGGGGTGAGGGGGGGAGGGGTGTGGGGTGTGTGAGGGTGTGTGTGTGTGTGAGGGTGTGTGTGTGAGGGTGTGTGTGTGGAGGGGTGTGGGTGTGTGGAGGGGGTGGTGTGTGGGTGGGGTGAGGGGTGGGGTGTAGGGGTGTGGGTGGTGAGGGGGTGTGGGGTGGGGGGTGTGTGTGGGTGTGTGGGGTGTGGGGGGTGTGTGTGTGTGTGTGTGTGTGTGTGTGTGTGTGTGTGTGTGTGTGTGTGTGTGTGTATCGTACTTTTCGCAGAGAGAAACTGAACCATTTTGAATATTCCCACAATGTTTCGTCCAACAGCACCTTCAGTAACGAGTGTTTATCTATTTCAAAATTGACATCAACACAACAATAATTTGATGACTCATGGTCCTAACGTAACTTACCCGGCCGGGAGTAGGAGAAATGTCTCCTTCATTGTGCACTCACTGGTAAGACGAAGACAGTAGCGTCCTGCAAAGGTGGTGGAGTAACCCACTAGCTGCTGACGACATAGATCTAGGGATCAACACTTGTCCTGCCTTCACAATAATAACCTTTATTTACTACCTTACACTTGATCCACATATTCAGCCAACGGTTGCAGGTTATATGGCTCTCTTAATAGACCTCACTCCTACTGGGTCCCAATCAAACCAAACCGAAGAATTAAAATATATGTCCATTAAGATTTAGCTCGTGGAGTCAGGTGCCGAGTCTCTCTGAGCCTCAGTTCTAAAAGATAGAGTCAGGCTGATGGTTTATTATGACCCTCACGACTTACTCACAGAGGTCAGACGCGTCAGTAGCTCCTAGCCTTTACTCAACTAACGCTAAGTAAGGTAGATGATATTTGATCAATAAATATTTACAATCATAACTATGAAATTGATAAGTGAATGAAGAAATTTGAATTGAAATAATAATAATAATAATAATAATAATAATAATAATAATAATAATAATAATAATAATAATAATAATAATAATAATATTAATAGAAAACTTTCAAGAATCACTAAAAAATGAAAATAAAAAACTGAAAATATCTCAACGGTCTGTGCAGCGGTTCGTTGATAAAGGAAATAGCGAAGACTAAAGGGCAAAAACGTGTAAGGAACGTGTTTAGCGCCAGGTTCACCGGCCAATTATCGTCAATTTGCTGACGGTGTGGGCAAGAGCCATTATCACCAGCATGGGCGGGAGTAGGTGGAGGTGATGGTGGGTGGGTGATGTGGTGGGGGGAAGATACGTGTGGAGGTAGGTGAAAGATATGATTGGGAGAGGGATTGAAGACGTGGTGGAAGAGGGGAAGGGAGAGATGGATGGAACAGGTATGTGGATGGGAGAGGAGGGTGGAGGGAGTGGTTATAAGGAGGTCATGTGGGAGAGATGGGTGAAAGCAGTGAGAGGTAGCCAGCTTTATATGACTGTTCACTGTACACACACACACACACACACACACACACACACACACACGTAGTAACTGTTGAAAAAAAAAGAATACATAAGCTCACACAACTAATTTAATTAGCAAAAAAAAAAAATAAAATATAAATATATAAATGTACCTGAGGAAAAATTTCAGCACGCACACTCACGAAAAACTTGCACTTTGTCTCCGAAAAAAAGAGATCGACCCTTTATAAAAACGTGACTTCGCCCTTTAGAAAACACACCCAACACCTTTTAGAATACGCACACCAACCCCTTAGAAAGCGCACTCAAACCCTTTAGAAAGCGCAGCACTCAAACCCTTTAGAAAGCGCACTCAAACCCTTTAGAAGTGCACCCTGACCTCTAGAAAACGCTCTCTAACCCTTAAACATACATTGACCCACAAGAACAATTCACATCAACCTTTCAAAATCGCACATCGACTCTTGATAAACGCACAGAACACCCGGGGATCCTGTGGCTCCCCGCCGCTCCTCCTGCCCCTGCGGCTTCCCTGCCCTCCCCTGCACATTCCTTCCTGCCCCTGCGGTTGGGTGACCTGGGGACTGACGGCAGGGATCGTCAAGGTAGCCCAAAGGCAGACAGGCCAGCATGACCACTACACCACAGCCATGAGGAACCCAGGAACGTGTTAACTCTCCCTGTACACCACCACTGAGCGTCTCCTCCCACCGCTGCTTGAGGTGACTAACGGGGTGAATATTATACTTAAAATTAATGGTGATTGCATGAATATTGACGGATAATGATAAAGAATTTCGAGGTTCTTCAAAGCGGTGAAAGGTTTATTATTCATTACTTAATAATAATTAATTTAGAATAAACAAAATCACGTGCATCAGAATTTAAAACAATAATTTATAACAATGTAAAAAACACGTACAGTACAGTAAATCAAATGTAAAATAATCACGTACGCCTACAATGTAAAAAAATACTTACACCACAACAAATGTAAATAAAACGCGTATATAACTATGTAAAAATCACGTACACCAACAGCATAAAAAAATCACGTACACTGTAAAGACGCGTACTTAAGTAGGTTGGTGTTTATAAAGAGCCTCGTTATATTATAATGTACAAGATAATTAACATATGAGTCTTTAACTCCCTGCCAGAGGTAGTTACATACCTGTGAGCAGGCTACCTCTCCTTACACACACACACTATGTATGTGTGTGTGTGTGTGTATATGTATGTTTGTATGTATTTATTTACAATATATTTAATCGTGTTTGGTTGTTTTATACATATACATGTAATCAGATATGAAAGAGTTGTAATAAATCCTACATTTAATTCCATCGGGAAAAAAATGACAACTATTATCCTCTCTGCCCTAAATTACTGCCCTGTTATACCTGTGTACATATTTGTCGATGATATTTTTAAAGGGGAAAATAATATGAAAAGTAATGAGAATTTATTTGAACAAAACACGGGAACGAATGTATGCATATATATATATTTTTTCTATTATTACATTGCCTCATAATTTTATTATTCTTTTTGTCCTCTGGTCATTTGACTATTCATTTAGTAAATTTGAATATATGATGATGTATATAAGGAGGTTGAGGGTGTGACGTTTGTTGTTTGACTCGTTTAGTTTTTACTGAAGTGTTTCTAAGTAAGTTTTAGACAGATGTATTGATGCGTTGTTGAAAGGGGGGAGGGGTGTGCTGGGGGTGATGGTAGTTGTAGTGATGGTATGAGAGAGAGAAAAAAAAAGAGAGAGAGAGAGAGAGATCAGGTTAAAAGAGAGATCAGGCAGAGGGGACACTAAGGAAAAAGAAAGCTTCATTTGAGGGGAAGAAAGAGGAAATGGTATGAAAGTCGGGTCAGCTTAGGAGAAATGAAAGCTTAGACGAGGGGAACCCAGAGGTCAGGGGACACAGAGGTGGATTAAGCGGAAGAGGGAAGTGAGGGAAGAGGGAAGTGAGAGGAAGAAGTCATGGGAGGAAGAGGTCATGGAAGGGAACCTGAGGGATTAAACCTATTGGAGAGATTGACTTGATTAAAAAGTCGATGTTACAGTAGAGTTCGAGATCACTGGACAGGTCAAGGTCACACGACAGGTCGAGGTCACACTACAGGTCGAGGTCACAGGACAGGTCGAGGTCACAGGACAGGTTGAAGTCTTATGAGAATTCGAGGTCGTTTAGGAAGGTTAAGGAAATAATTTTGGTTGAGCTGCAACCTGAGAGATGTCAAGTTTGCAGGAGAGGTCGACTAATGGTCGCCAACGGGTAGACTGAGAAAAAGGGCTTTGGCGGAAGCACCTCCCGTGGCACAATAGACGATATCTACTAACCTAGGCGGTGAGGGAAGGGACTGAACACACTCACTCATTACCCAAGACACAACGATGTAGGTACGAGGGAGGATATTGTCCATGAGGGAGGAGGACATGATCGTGTATCTCTGGTATGTGGAACGACCGATCGCTTTTGGTGGTTTGTGAGGTGCTGCCAAGGCTGCTCGCTTTCTCTCTCTCTGAATTCATGGCACGATAGACCTGGGTCCGATTATCTAAGACTCCCGCGTTAATTCACACTTTCCTCTACCGCCTCCCTTCAGCTGGAGATGTG
Organism: Homarus americanus; assembly: GCF_018991925.1. Taxonomy (NCBI): domain Eukaryota; kingdom Metazoa; phylum Arthropoda; class Malacostraca; order Decapoda; family Nephropidae; genus Homarus; species Homarus americanus. The sequence continues at coordinate 2,960,576 of NW_024733231.1, forward strand.
AAGGCGTCTCTAACTGGCTTATACAAGAGAAGGAAATTGATGGCTGCTAAATTATACTGAGACTACAGTAACTGGACGTGTTCTTGTATTCCTCATTTCCAAGAGAAGAAGAAAGTGTTAATTTTATTAGAAGGTGGATCTAGGTCTTAGGTCCCGGTGTTGGGTCTTAGATCCCGGTGTTGGGTCTTAGGTTCCGGTGTTGGGTCTAGGTTCCGGGTGTTGGGTCTTAGGTCCTGTTAGGTCTTAGGTCCCGGTGTTGGTCTTAGATCCCGGTGTTGGGTCTTAGATCCCGGTGTTGGGTCTTAGGTTCCGGGTGTTGGGTCTTAGGTCCTGGTTGGTCTTAGGTCCTGGGTTCCTAATGACATATTTTTTAACCCAATTATTCATGGTGTTTACCAACTGATCCTCGTGGAGAGAAAATGAGTGACAGTGTGAGAGATTGAATCCTCCACTTGCGCCTGGGTCTCCTTAACACGCCTGGATCCTCTTTAACACGCCTGATCCTCTTTAACACGCCTGGATCCTTACACGCTGGATCCTCTTTAATACGCATGAATCCTCTTTAAGACTCCTGATTCTCTTTAACGCGCCTGGATCCCTTTTATACGCATGAATCCTCTTTAACACTCCTGATTCTCTTTAACGCGCCTGGATCCTCTTTAACACGTCTGGATCCTTCGAACACTTCCTTCAGGCAGGTGTTGGTAGAGACGAGAGAATGTTGCTGGCCGGGGAGGAGAGCCATTCTGCAATTTAGATTAAAAGGAGGAATACAATGGGGAATAAAGAAAGGAAGAAGAGGTTAGAAGGAAGAAGTAAAGATAGAATAGGTCAGAGAGAAAGCGTAAAGATGGACATAAAGAAGAGAGAGATAAAGAGCACGATGGAGATGATTGAGCCCCCCCAGCATCACACTAAGGCCAGCCGTGAGATAATCTGACATAAATCCCGCTTCATAAGAGGATTTTACAGGGTTCAGCCCATTAAACCCGGCGGTTTATAGGTCATTTTCAAGGGCGGAGAGTGAGGGCGCCGGGCATTTAGGGTAAGATTTCTTGCAAAGACCAACGAAGACGGAGGGGCGCCTCGAGCCACTAGCGGAATGTGAGAGTAACTGGTCCACCTCACAGCCGGACAACGGGTTAGGAAGGTGATCAAGGTGTTCACATCCTCACTGCCGTATTACGTATCGTCTTTTATCAAATTAATATCTTTAATTGTCCTCCCACCACCCCCCCCTCTCACACCGCCCTTCAGTCATGGAACCTAACCTAACCTGGAAAGTGAGTACGGTCTTCTGGCATCCTTCCGATCAACAGACAGGGTCACTATCCCGACTTTTGTGTATGAGTTCCTTGTATTAACCCTACGAACTTCCTAGAAAATATTCGTGGAAAAAATTACGTCAGCCATAAAGATTCTCTGTTAGAAGCATAAACAGTATGTAGGAAGGATAGTAGTTGATCCACACACTGAAGCAGCTCTGAGCAAGGAGACAAATACTGACTATGTTGCTTCTAATTGTGTCTTGAGATATTCTACCATTATTTATGAGGTATTATTTCTACTTCACTTTATCAACAATACATTAAATAAACTATTAAATATATGTTATATTAGTCAGTGGCAGTACAAGGAAGGCGTGGGGGGCAGTCCTGGTCACCGAGTCCCACAAGGATGGAGAAGGAGGTACATTTATTTAAAACTTCAATATAAAGGGAGAAGGTCAGCCTCAACCACCCTCCCTCATTAGAAGGATGTCTGGTCAAGAAGCAAGTTGGGTATGTTTATTGACTCGGCCATAGTGCTAAGAAGAGGGCCAGATTTGTTTACCTGCCGCTGATGTAAACCGTTTCGATGGAGGCGAACGCCGTCGTCGTCGTTGGAGGAAGAGGAGGAGGAGACAGATGGGTGCTCCTGGGGACATCATACTGAGGGAGTCGAGAGGGAGTCGGATTCTGTGCCGAGAGATCCTTGAATGAGTGATGACGCCCTTGTTCCTGAGTAATGAAGTTATTGATCCCACGTCAGCAACTCGTACACTGAATGAAGAGATTTGATGCTGAGTGATGGCAGCTTTCATCATGTGGCTGAGAGGTCTTTAGCGTGTAAGCTGAGAGTCTCTACCAGTAGGAGCGAGATACTCCGGTGCTTGACTGAAAGTTTATTGTTTGGAAGGAGAGAGATTATTGCGCCTGGACAGAAGTTATTATGTTGGAGGAGCAAGAGACTTTTGTGTTTGGACTGTGAAATAATTAACCTGGGGATCAGTGTCTTTGGATGATTGAGGAGTTCTCGTCTCCAAGTTTAAAGACATTATTGTAAGGGAGGAGGGGGGGGGTAGCCTTAACGTGAGGGTAGAGAGATCATTGTGTACGCCTGAGGGGGTTTTCCTATCTTGGGTGACCGGGATGAAACATTGCTAAGAGAAAATTTTGTCTCGGTCAGAAGAGTTGTATACAGGTTAAAGAGATGTTATGTAAGCTACTTAGTGGCGGCGACACACAGACACAAAAGTTGTTTAGCCACCTTCCTTCCTTTCCCGTCCAGCCTCGAGGACTGTCAACGAACTGTGCTCATTCGCTGCACAACATCCAATCAGCGAAGAGAATGAGCAATCAACGAGGTCATTTACCCCTCGCGTAGCGGCTGAGAATCAAGGTTTAATCACCTCAGGAAGATCAAAGACAGCCTCCTCTTCCAGCCTACCTGCCCTCGCAGGTGAAGGGATGGATGGGTTAGTGGGAAGGGGAAGGGGGGGCGTTCTTCCTGAAGTAATCAATATTGAGATGGTGAATCGGGCGAAGAGGGACTGCCAGGTCTCCCACAGGATCCACCGACTAGTTAGATGCAGGTGTGTGTGTGTGTGTGTGTGTGTGTGTGTGTGTGTGTGTGTGTGTGTGTGTGTGTGTGTGTGTGTGTGTGTGTGTGTGTGTGTGTGTGTGTGTGTGTGTGTCCTCATACTTTCACCACACCTCTAATGTTTTAATAAAGTTTTTCCTATATGAGGCTAATCTTACTAACTGCTCACAGCTCTTCTCATTGTGCCTATATTTCCTCAACCTATACTGTACTGACAGATGAGTGACTCCATCCATACATGACGGAGAAGTGTCACGTTTCCAGAGGCACAGTTAGTGGTGTCTCTTACAACGCTACTCCAAGAAAGACATTTACCTCAAGAAAAAGAAACCATGACAAGAAATTAAATAAAAGAAAAAAATATAAAAGAAAATAGACTGAAAATATATTTAAATTTAAGGAAAAAAAATGGTGTAAAAGACGGAACAGATGTACAGTATACTTAGACCCTTTATTACGAACATTTTTCTCTATTTCCTGAGTTATAGGTTAAAATAGCCTAATGTGGCTTTCCTTGTCATCAGTAAAGATGCGGCTAAATTGCGGTGGCGGTAGAGATAAGAAATTGTAAAATGGTATTATGGTCAAAGAATGTCTCGTTTATCTTATCTTTATCAAATGTCATAAAGTATTGAGAAGAGTTAGAAGATGTAAGAAAGTATTATGGCAAACTATTTCTTCTTTTTCTTAGGTTGCAACACAGACAACAGTTATTTGTGTTTCTGTGTTTAGTGTTGCCGGTATAAGTGTTCCTATGTTTAGTATTGCTTAATTACCGGTATAAGTGTTACTGTGTTTAGTATTGCCGGTATAAGTGTTACTGTGTCTTATTGGTATACAGGTATAAGTGTTTACCGTGTTTTACTGGTAATGTTTAAGAAATAACACAAGTTTTACCTGGCGTCCGGGTTCCATCTCCTGCAGGAAATAACCTGATGTAATATTGCACAGTTGTTAATGAGGAAGGTGGCCAGGTGGCTGAGGTATGTATTATGCCCTTCATGTCAGGTGACTTACTTAGTTCTTGGCTATTATTATATTTCCTCAAACAGAATATCTTCGTAGGTCATAAACGTGTTGACTTCCGCTCTAGCTCTCTCTCTCTCTTCTCTCTCTCTCACTGAGCACGCCACTAAATCATAGCTTTAGTCTCTGTGTTTGTGGACGAGAGAATAGAGGATATTACGGTCAGGATTGTGTGGTTGTTTCCATCACTCGTAACCACAGTTTGTTTACGTCCAGTGTAACCATGGTGACTGCCCAGATGGTCCCCAGTTCTGATAGGCCCTCTTCCTAAGGGTTCCCATTCTAATAGGTCCTAGTCCTACGGGGCCTCAGTTGTAATGAACAGGAGTAGGGCCTCCCAGGGCCCGTTATTGCTATTGTGTCCCTATCCTTCTGGCTAAGTCACGTTTAGTTGGGGTCCAGTGGGTCTCTGGCGTAATAGGGTTAGATCCTATTAGGGATGGATGCCGTTTGATATAGACCTCTTCCATCACCGTCCCCGTGGTGAGGGCCTGCAACATTCCTGCCTCCTTCACAGTTCCTGAACACTTGTCATGAAACATACGACACAATTTCAGAGGCTAAGAATCCCATTAACTTGCTAGTGAACCACGGTCTACGACAAATGAACTGTTACTCCGTCCCATTAGAGCTCCATTTTTTGTGTGTTACGGTGGTCATTAGCCCAGGAGAGGACTGTAACGAGTGTGGGCGGGCGACTCAGGTCAAGGGCCCCTCGACTTTCTCGCTCACCTCTCGGGAATAAACTCATTCCACCATTCTCACTGTGTGTGTTGGGGGGGGCAAGAATCTGGCCCTGTTACATTTTTTTATATTTCCTGCCTTGAAAGCCTTTCCCCAGAACAGCGCAGGGTAGCTGGAAACAAGAGCAACACAGGCTCTTCCCTGTGCTGTGGTATTCTGCGTCCTCCTAACCGCTAGACCACGTTGTGTTATATGTGACAAGTTACAGAGCTCCCATAACATAGTCATACAAAAATTATATCAGTAACTGTAGACATATTATGGGCACCACATATTGCACTTATTACCTCAGTTAATTTACAGTTTGTGGGATAATACTCTCTTTCTCCAGGCTCAGGTGTTGTGTTACCTGTGGTAGGGTGGGGTGGGGATATCTCAAGTTCTGCCCTCTGGGTCGAGGTACTGGCTCCAGGTGTCCTCACGGTTCTATGCTCAGAGATCTCGTGAATTTGGTTCTCTTATTTCATACTTCCTTCAGGTTGTATATCTCCTGCGATCTACTGTACAGTTAGTTTATCCCTATTAAGAGTCCTGTGTTAGCCACTACTCCTGTGTTGACTTTTCACACAATGGTGTTTAAGTTACTCAGGCACTGCTGTGTTAATTAATGTTTAAGGTTGTCACTGCTGTGTTAATCAGTGTTTAAGGTTGTCACTGCTGTGTTAATTAGTGTTTAAGGTTGTCACTGCTGTGTTACTCAGTGTTTAAGGTTGTCACTGCTGTTAATCAGTGTTGGTTGTCACGCTGTGTTATTAGGTTAAGGTTGTCACTGTTGTGTTAATCAGTGTTTGTGTCACTGCTGTGTTAATTAGAAGTTGTCACTGCTGTGTTAATATTTAAGGTTGTCACGCTTAATTAGTGTTAGTTGTCACTGCTGTGTTAATTAGTTCACCGGTTATAGTTTGTGCACGCTGTGTTAATTAGTGTTTAGGTTGTCACGTTGTTAATTAGTGTTTAAAGTTGTCACCGCTGTGTTAATTAGTGTTTAAGGTTGTCACTGCTTTGTTAATTAGTGTTTAAGGTTGTCACTGTTGTGTTAATTAGTGTTTAAGGTCGTCACTGCTGTGTTAATTAGTGTTTGGTTGTCACTTGTTAATTAGTGTGTTGTCACTGCTGTGTTAATTAGTGTTTAAGGTTGTCACTGCTGTGTTAATTAGTGTTTAAGGTTGTCACTGTTGTGTTAATTAGTGTTTAAGGTTGTCACCTGTTAAACATGTGTTAATTAGTGTTTAAGGTTGTCACGTTGTGTTAATCAGTGTTTAAGGTTGTCACTGTTGTGTTAATGGTAAGTCGTGTATAGTGTTTAAGGTTGTCACGCTGTGTTAATTAGTGTTTGGTTGCATGTGTTAATCAGTGTTTAGGTTGTCACTGCTGTGTTAATTAGTGTTTAAGGTTGTCACTGCTGTGTTAATAGTGTTTAAGGTTGTCACTGCTGTGTTAATTAGTGTTTAAGGTTGTCACTGCTGTGTATAGACCGCCTAACGTCGGTCATTGCCCAGTAGAAGACATGTAATGTGGACTTGTGGGTCGGCAGCCAGTTAGCCAAGTTCTACAAGGTCCTCTTCCCATTACACCTCCAATTACCTTAGTCATCAGGATAAGGAGTCCATTAAGATTGAAGCCCATTAAGTTTGAGGACCATTAGAATTGTGAGTTATCAGGATTCAAACCATTACATAGACCCATTAGAGACCCATAACCATTAAGATAGGACCCATTAGGACTGGGACCCATTAAGACAGGACCCATTAAGACTAGGACCCATTGGACTGGGACCCATTAAAGTTAGCTGCCCTTTAGGTGGAACCCATAGGAGTTGGGACGTTTTAGGGTTAGGTATCATTAAAATTAGGACCCATTAAGACTTGACATCCATTAAGACTACGACTCATTAGAAGGTGGAAGGAGGCATATTGACCAGCTGCCACCTGTGGCACACTATAAGAACTCGAGAGAGAGAGAGATCTATGTTGATAAGGTTAATTTCGCTTCTGCCTCCCTCCTTCTTCCCTCCTCCTCCTTTCCTCCTCCTCCTCCTCCTCCCTCTTTTCTCCTCCTCCCTCCTCCTCCTCCTCTTCCTCTTCTTTCTTCTTCTCCTCCATCTCCTCCTCCTCCTCCTCCTCCAAGATTTTGCAGCCTTGGAACTTCCTTGAGTCATAAAAGATCCAGAGTTTGAATCAGATATTCTCTCGCTCTGAATCACTACGGTGACTGGTCAGATTGAGCCCAGTTCTAATGGGTCCTAGTCTTAATGGGTCCCAGTCTTAATGGGTACCAGTCTTTATGGGTCCCAGTCTTAAGGTCCCATCTTAATGGGTCCTAGTTTTAATGGGTCCAGTCTTAATGGGTACCAGTCTTAGGTCATTTTGGGTCAAATAGCCTTATGGGTCCCAGTCTTAATGGTCCCAGTCTTAATGGGTCCTAGTTGTAATGGGTCCTAGTCTTAATGGGTACCAGTCTTAATGGGTCCCAGTTTTAATGGGTCCTAGTCTTAATGGGCCCTTAACGTATTAACTGCAGTCTTAATAGGTCCTCATAACCATTAAGATCGGGGCTTAGTTCTAGTGCGCCTAATGCCTCATATGCCCTTATAGACCCCAACCAAATCTAATCACTTGGAATGGGGGATTGGTTTTGAGAGCCCCCCAGTCCTAATGGGCCCCAATTGCATAACCCCTAATCAAAATGGGCCGTCATTCTAATGGTGCCAGTTTTAATAGGTAGTTTAGGTTGGGATGTAATTATAGAACTATGACCTTTAGAAATTGGTAACCTTTGACCTGTAATGATTAGGTATACAGTTAGAGCCACGACTTACTGTCCTCTCACTGTCGTTCATCAGTGTATGAATTATTAGTCAGGACGATACTGAAACATCCTGCGCGGCGTTAAATAATTTCCGTTATCACATTTTTTATTATTATGGCGAAATTAGTCCACATTACTTGTTATTGCAGAAATAGGTGGTGGACATCGGAAAGCGAATTTCAATTTGCTTATAATCGCGTTAAATTATGCTGGTGAATAGCAGCGTCGAGTCATTGTTGACGTTCTGTGATCTGTGAAACTACGTCATTGTATATTTATGAGAGATGACGTCAACCTAACTAAACATAATCATCCAAAACAACCTATCCTAACTTAACCGAATTAACCTGACCAACCACACCAATCTATCCTTACCTAACCTAACATGTACAGTACGTGTATGTTTATGTACTTAGTTGGCGTCTTTATGTGTACAGTACAGTCACCCACTAACAGTCCTGTCGCCTCTTCTCCTGAACCACGAACCCCGAGATTCAGAATCATGAACCCGAAGCATTTATATTGCAATACTGTATCAGTCTACTGCTTCGGGTTCACCAGTCAGTTTGTGGATGATTGTATCGT
>NW_024733231.1:2968700-3011166 GCF_018991925.1 Homarus americanus
CTAGAATTTGATAATTCTTCAGAGGGCCGCCATTACCGCCAAAACACCTGATGAAAACAGATGCATAATTAACAAAACCGTATATGATTAATATTTACACCCGGAATAAAATAGAAATTGTTAAAACATCTAAAAAAGACATAGGCCTAAAACTGTTAATGCACAAATATATTTAGGTCTACAAATTTTAATTTGCCTAAAAAGGGATATATATAGGCCCAAAATATTAAATAGGCTTAGAAATATCAAAAGGCCTACATACGTACTTATAACTTACATATATGTAATTATGTCATATATTCACCTATAGCAGTCGTATATAAGCTTTCAATATACTGACACAGATATGTTAATATAACAGGAAACACCCCTAACCTAATCTAACCCCAATCCAACTAAACCTAACCAAACCTAAATCCCAACCAAAACCCTAACCTAACTTAACCAAACCAACTCAAATCAAAACCAAAACCTAATCTAACCCAATCCCAACCAAACTGAATCCAAACCCCAATCCTAACCTAACCTAACCCAACCAAACCTAACCCAACCTAACCAAACCAAACCTAACCTAACCTAATCCCAACTCTAATCACAATTGTGAGTTCTTTAGTGTTGAACTTTGTCTTTATACTTGACAAAAAAAAAAGGTGAATATTTTTCAATTATTCAGCCTGGGACAGTAAATCAAAGAAATTTAATTTTGGAAATATATATAAAATTTAATAAACTTTTCGTCTCTCCCAAAAACATTGTGAATATGAGGTTTTTCATCACCTGAGAATTTTATATATTAAAAAAATACCCATTGCTTTACCTGCACTTTTACTTGCCCCTCTCCAACTACCTGTACTCTTATTCTGTCCCTCCACCACCTGGACTCTTACTAGTCCCTCCTCCACCACCTGTACTTCTTACCTGTCCTCTCCACCACCTGTACTCTTTACTCTGTCCCTCCACCACCTTGACTCTTACCTTGTCCCTCTCCACCACCTGTACTTTTACCTGTCCTCTCCATCTGTTGCATTTTACCTGTCCTCCACCACCTGTATTCCTTTTTTACCTGTCCCTCTCCACCACCTGTACCTTTACCTGTCCCTCTCCACCACCTGCACTCTTTACCTGTCCTCCTCCCACCACCTGTACTCTTTACCTGTCCCTCTCCACCACCTGAGTCTTTTTACTCTGTCCCTCTCCACCACCTGTACTTTACTTGTCCCTCTCCACCACCTGTACTCTTTTACCTGTCCTTTCCACCACCTGAGTCTTTACCTGTCCTCCAACAACCTTACATTTAATGGGCCTGTTCTATTAGACCCTTTAGCTGAGTGGATCTTCCTAAGAAAACCCAACCATTAGATCACTGTCCCAATACCTCTGGATTTAATATGTCTAGTTCTAATAGACTCGAGTTAAATTAATCCATTGCTACACCAATTCTAATCACAGGTTACAGTATTAAGGGAATTACAGCCCAAGATAAGTCAGTTGGTATCTTGACAGGTCAGTATTCCTATGAGTTACATAATTCACTGTTACAGGAAGATACAGTAAACGTATTGATGTATGTTTTAGATCACTAGATTAGAGTGATTCCGCACATAATCTCATATTACATAAGCTTACAATAAAAGTTTTAAATATTACAGAAATTCTGCATGCAGACTAAAGTAATCCCATATAGCACAACAGTTTGTAGTAATCCTTTCTTATAAGAGTTAGCAGTAATCTGTTATTGCAGCAGTTTACATTCCCATAGTAGAGCAACCTGTATTACAGCAAGTTACAGTAATCCCATACAGTATTACAGCAAGTTACAGTAATCCTATAACACAGTATTACAGCAAGTTACAGTAATCCCATAACACAGTATACAGAAGTTACAGTAATCCCATAATACAGATGGCAAGTTACAGTAATCCCATAACACACTATTACAGCAAGTTACAGTAATCCTATAACACAGTATTACAAGTTACAGTATCCCATAAACAGTATTACAGCAAGGTTACAGTAATCCCATAACACAGTATTACAGCAAGTTACAGTAATCCCATATGAGAGCACTTTCTACGGTAAGCTGCCTGGTGGTGGCGGGTCGTCCAGCTTACACAAGCAGGGTTCTGAGTCGTGTTATTCCTTCGCCTTACATAATCCTCGTACAAACCTTACAAAGTCCTCTGTAGCCGAGTGAGTCTTTGTTGTCCGGGATTACAGCAAAAGTATTTTTCGGGGATCAAGCAGCGATTTTTGAGCTGACACAGAAAATTACAGATAAACTTAAAACAAAAAAAAGGTTTAACATTTGATCAAGAGAGTATCTGTGTCAGTCTCAGGGTATGATACGGCAACTAGTGATAATATATCCAATTGTATGATAAAATGTGAAATTGGTCTGTTGCGTTGTTTGCTAAGTCTGAGGGTTTGTTATGATGGAAAGTGAGGTGTTTGGTTTGGTTTGTTTGGTTTATTTGGTTTGGTTTGGCTTGGTTGGTTTTGGTTTGGTTTGGTTTGGTTTGGTTTGTTTGGTTTGGTTTGGTTTGGTTTGGTTTGGTTGGTTTGGTTTGGTTTGGTTTGGTTTGGTTTGGTTTGGTTGGTTTGGTTTGGTTTGGTTTGGTTTGGTTTGCTTGGTTTGGTTTGGGTTTGGTTTGGTTTGGTTTGGTTTTTGTCTTTGGTTTGGTTTGGTTTCTTGGTTTCTGGTTTGGTTCGGTTCGGTTCGGTTCGGTTCGGTTCGGCCTCGGTTCGGTTCGGTTCGGTTCGGTTCGGTTCGGTCTGGTCTCCGTTCGGTTCCGGTCTGGTTTGGCCCGGTCTGGTCTGGTCTTCGTCTGGTTCGGTTCGGTCTTCGGTTCGGTTCGGTTCGGTTCGGTTCGGTCTGGTTCGGTTCGGTTCGGTCCGGTTCTGTCTGGTTCGGCTCTGGTCTGGTTTGGTTCGGTCGGTTCGGTTCGGTTCGGTTCGGTTCGGTCTGGTTCGGCCTGGTTCGGTCTGGCCCGGTTCGGTCCGGTTCGGTTCGGTTCGGTCTGGTTCCGTCTGGTTCGGTTCGGTTCGGTCCTGTCCGTTCGGTTCGGTTCGGTTCGGTTCGGTTCGGTTCGGTTCGGTTCGGTTCGGTTCGGTTCGGTTCGGTCTGGTTCGGTTCGGTTCGGTTCGGTTCGGTTCGGTTCGGTTCGGTTCCGGTTCGGTTCGGTTCGGTTCGGTTCGGTTCGGTTCGGTTCGGTTCGGTTCGGTTCGGTTCGGTTCGGTCTGCCCGGTTCGGTCTGGTTCGGTCTGGTCTTGTCTTGTCTTGTTTGTTCTGGTCTGGTTCTGTCTTGTCTTGTCTTGTCTTGTCTTGTCTGGTCTGTCTTGGTCTTGTCTTGTCTTGTTCGGTTCGTCTTGTCTCGGTTCGGTTCTGTCTTGGTTTTGTCTGTCTTGTCTTGTCTTTGTCTGGTTCGGCCTGTCTTGTCTGCCTGTCTGTTGGGTTTGTTGTGTCAGGTTGTGTTCAGGTTGGGCCTGGGTAGGTAGGTTGTAGGCCAGTTTTGGTTGTGCTAGGCTAGGTTAGGCCAGGTTGTGTTGTGTCAGGTTGGGCCTGGCCTTGCTTGGCTTGGTTAGGTTAGGTCTGGCTGGTTAGGTTAGGTTAGGTTGTGGTTAGTGCTTAGGTTTGCCAGGTTAGGTTGTTGGTTAGGTTAGGTTAGGTTAGGTTAGGTTGCTAGGTTAGGTTAGGTTAGGGTTAGGTTAGGCTTGGTTAGGCTTGGTTAGGTTGGTTGGGTTAGGTTTGGTTTGGTTTGGTTTGATTTGGCTTATTTGGGTTAGGTTAGGTTAGGTTGTTAGTAATGATGTTTTCAGTTTACCTTAAGAAAACAAAAGAAAAAGTCTTTAAAAACTCCTCAGAAAATTAATTAAAAATCATCCCCGGAAAAATTATAATTTTAAAATAAAAAATTTAAGACTATTATAAATACTTCAACACCCATCCACAAAAGATTCTAATCTCTTCCTCAAAATAAATAAATAAATTAATTAATAAATAAATATATAAACAAAAAATTATAAAGCCAATATAGTTAAAAAATAAATTTAAGAAAGCTAATTAATAAAAACTATAAAAACCTAAAAAATAAAAATCCCAAATCCCAAACAATAGACTTTCATCATATACGAACTCTGAAAAATAAATAAATAAATAAAAGAAGGAAAATCCCTTCTCTCCCTAACATCTTCGAACGCAATAATCCATCCTGGGGCAGCCTCTGCCAGCCAGCGTGTATCCTCCCAGTTAATTGCAGTAGGTAGCTGCGGGCCGCCTCCCCACCGGGTAAAGTGGACTTAGAGTCAATAAAATACGAATTCGATTTTGCACTCTATTAAAAACGATATAATATAACAGGTGTTGGGGGAGGGAGAAGGGCCACTTGTCTCTCTCTTACTCAGCTGGTTCCTGATCCCAGCTGGTTCCCTGGATTCCACCTGGCTGCAGACCCACCTGGACCTCAAGATATAAATACCTCCCCGTTGGCTTTATAATTCCACCTGCTGGCTCCCGAACCAAACTTTCCTTAAAACACACACACACACACACACACACACACACACACACACACACACACACACACACACACACACACACACACACACACACACACACACACACACACACACACACACACACACACACACACACACACACACACACACACACACACACACACACACACACACACACACACACACACACACACACACACACACACACACACACACACACACACACACACACACACACACACACACACACACACACACACACACACACACACACACACACACACACACACACACACACACACACACACACACACACACACACACACACACACACACACACACACACACACACACACACACACACACACACACACACACACACACACACACACACACACACACACACACACACACACACACACACACACACACACACACACACACACACACACACACACACACACACACACACACACACACACACACACACACACACACACACACACACACACACACACACACACACACACACACACACACACACACACACACACACACACACACACACACACACACACACACACACACACACACACACACACACACACACACACACACACACACACACACACACACACACACACACACACACACACACACACACACACACACACACACACACACACACACACACACACACACATTAAACTGCACACAAAAATGTCAAAATCTGTTAGAGAGAGAGGGAGAGAGAAGGCTGAAGACACGCCTGACAGTTTCTCAGTAAAAAATTAAAGGATTTTCATATCCTGGTGAAGATCCAGAGTGCTACCATGGAGAGTCGGGTTGGTCGGGCGGGTCGGCGGCTCCTGGCCCGACCAACACTCGATAACCTCATTAAAAGTTATGAATCCGAGGAAAACTTACCTCTTTTATAAAAGGAGTCTTCGAGACGCCTTTGTAAATCGAGTTATTCTGCCACTGTCAGCAGCTTACGGGCGGAAAATATGCCGCCCCGGGCCAGGCCAAGAACGTGAGTCTTAAGAGAAAGAGAGTGAATAGGAAGGAAGACAGTAGCCCGCCCAGCCAGCCCGCCCACCCGCCCAGACAGCCAGCACACCCGCCCGCCCACCCGACTTAGTTCATTAAACCAACACCACCCACAACCCCGCCCTCACACCTTTATGGAATATTAAGTCCTCGGTGTTCACTGCTGTATAGTGGAGGAAGAAGCACTGATGTTGTCGACCTCGGGAAGAGAGGGAAGGTAGTGCTCACAGCTTGAGACCTTCACCTGAACACGGTTTGTCCATTCTTCACAGCGATGGTAACTATTGTCTTAAAGTGCCTCAAATTTCACTTTATTTTTTTATTTTAAGATTTAAGGGTATGAAAAATTAGAAATATTATCCTAAAACTACAAAACCAAAAATAAATCTCCTTTAAATCTGTACTTGGAAACGTGGAAAATACTCTCCAAAAAGTACATAAAATTTCACTCCAAACTATTTTCATAATTCTAATATAAGTATCGTACTATAAAAAAAAAACTTAATACTACTTTTAGTTATAAAAGTAAAAGTCTGGAAAATATTGTCGGATGAAACACATAGACCTCCTGACATACTTGTTTTATTAAGATACAATGTAGTCCACTTCCTTATGAACTACTACTACAGGAAGGAGAGAATAATGGTAGAATTATCAATGGGTACAACTGAGAGTAGGAGGAGGACCAAGGGGAAGATTGAGAGAAGAATAAATGAATAAAATTAAAAGTTCTTGTCCCCAGAAAGATGCAAAATTTGGTTAAGATTTGGAAAAGACAGCCTGAAAACATTTGGAGTTAGGGGCCGTGGTCGCCAACCCTCAGACATCAGGAGGAGCAGGAGGAGGAGGAAGAGGAGGAGGAGGAACACGAGGCTGACAAGGTAACGTTGTTGTAAGGAGTAAATGGATGTGTTACGACCTGTGTAAAACAAGGACCCCAAGAGAGGATACAAACTCTCACGAATCTAAAGTCAATGAACTTTGCTTTACAACTCAACCCAGACAGCCACACACAACGAAGACTACGACAAGCACCAGAACGCACCAGCTTTAACGTTGCCTAATCATAAAAAGAGATCCTAATTAACTTGGACGATTAACGTAACAGATGAGTAACTTGATGATGAGGAGGCACTAGTGTTTATAAGGAACACCAGAGCCCACTCAGAGGTGACATGACCCGGCCTGGCTCCCAAGACACATGAGCTGGAGAGACCCGACGAGGTGAGTTGGTATGACTGACTCGTCTTCATGAAGTAAAGGAGAGACTTGACAACCTAGAATGAGATGGTGACTGTTTCTTATTATTTAAAAATTAAATAAAAGACTTATATCATCTTATGGGAAATGGTTAATGAAGTACACACACACACACACACACACACACACACACACACACACACACACACACACACACACACACACACACACCAGGATATCAAAACTAAACACATCTTATACAATACCTGGAAAATGCACACCATGTAAATAAAAACAACCTAACCTAACCTAACCTAACCTAACCTAACCTAACCTAACCTAACCTAACCTACTGTACACACAATACCCATATACACTTCAACAGTTAAAACAAAACAAAAAAAACAGAACAGAAGAGGGCGGGGCATTACAGTTAGAGGCTTTGCTAGTTCATCGTACTTTCCATTTCAGCCGCCGACTCGCTGGAACACAAAAAGCTCATTTCACTAAGAGGGGCAGTTCTTTAAAATAAAATAAAAAGATAAACCTTTTCTCTTTCCGACAGTGTGTGGAGTAGGTTTGACGCCCAGGAGGTGAGGTTCTGGAGTACTGGTTGGGTTGGGGTTGGGTTGAGGTAGGGTATGGTTAGGTTAGGTTTGGATAGGTTAGGTTAGGTTTGGATAGGTTAGGTTAGGTTTAGCTAGGTTAAGTATGACTGGATCGGGCATGTACGGTTGGGTTGGGTTATCATACGCTGGGTTAGGTCTGGTTTAACTCGAATTAGAAATCGTTGGCTTGGATTTAATTCACTTAGGTTGAGTTGAGCTTTATAGACAAAGCACACCACTTACCTCTTCCTTTCTCCTCTTCCTTCCTCTTCCTTCTCCTCCTTCCTCTCCTTTCATCACTCTTTCCACAGTTCATATTCCAATTCCCCAGATGAAGAAAACTTGCCCCCCTCTCTCTCTCTCTCTCTCTCTCTCTCTCTCTCTCTCTGCAATTAAATATATAGATATCTAGACCCGGGGAGAGACACACACACACACACACACACACACACACACACACACACACACACACACACACACACACACACACACACACACACACACACACACACACACGAGAACTCTTTACCGTCTCTCGGAACCATTAACCCAAAGAGAATATTCGCTTAGTTTGACCAAGTATATAATTACCATAACTGCTTCAAGAATAGTTGATGCGTAGTTGGAAAACGAACTATGTTGCCCATGCACCTGTGTACCTACCATGGCGAGAGAGAGAGAGCGCAATTGTGTATGATATTTACGGAAGACAGAGAGGAGAATATACCGATAAAAAAGAAAGAGGGAATAAATAAATAAATTGCGGATGCGGAGGAGGAAGAGATGATGAAAGAGAGAGAAAGAAAAACGGAAAATAAAAGGGAAAATGGAAAAAGAAGCAAGAAAAAGAAGAGAAGGGGAATGAGGGAGAGGAATATACAGCACAAGAGAAGAGGAGGTAGAAGAAGAGGGTGAAGAAGATACAGAGGAGTAAAGAGGGAAAGCAAAGCAATAAAAAGAGGAGGGTGAAGAAGATATGTGAGAGAGAGAAATAGAATGAAAGAGGAAAGGGGAAGAGGAAAGGAAAGAGGAGATTCGGAAGAGGAAGGGTGAGAAGGAGATACGGAAAAGGGAAGAGGAAAAGGGTGATAAGGAAGAGGGAAGAGGAAGGGGAAGAGGGGAATTCGAAAGAGGGAAGAGGAAGAGGGTGATAAGGGAAAGAAGAGAGTGGGAGAGATGGAGGAAGAGGGTGATAAAGAAGAAGAAAGGGGAAGAGGAAGAGGGTGATAAAGAAGAAGAAAGGGGAAGAGGGAAGAGGAAGAGGGTGATAAAGAAGAAGAAAGGGGAAGAGAGAAGAGGAAGAGATGGAGGAAGTCACAACATGTAATCTATGGTTCGTAAAGTCAAGACAAGATAAGAGATAAGATGTTTACACTAATTGTTAATGACTCTCTCTCTCTCTCTCTCTCTCTCTCTCTCTCTCCTACCTATATATGAAACAGTAATGACATCCAGTTGATTGTTTATAAGAACCACCACCAACAGCATCCGATGAAGTGAACCACCAATTAATCTCAGCAAAACACCAACGCGAATCACCTTTGAACCAACAGCATAAACCAACAATGCAAAACTCGAGGGGAGGTGAACCATCTGTCCGAACCGACTACGAAACACTAGACCAGATTTCATGACTGATGTACTGATTCGTCGGCGTCGTCTCTCCTATGAAACGACACTGTACCACTCACCCAGCACGAACCAGCGAGCTGAGCCACCTGTAAGACTGTCACAGCCACCTGCCACAGCCGGTCGTTCACCACCTGTGCCATTTATTACTCTTGTTATTTATACCTCTCCTTCCTTTGACTGCAGATGGTCGCGAATATTCCATTACTTTGATTTGTAACGCAAAAGCTTATCGGGAAAGGGGAGAGGGGGAATAAATCTAACGAGGGCTTGGCCAAATGGGTGGTGGTGGTCCAGAAGAATAAATCTGAGAGCTTAGTTATGGAATGAGGAAAAAAGTGGATAGGAAACATAAGTGAACAAATCGGAAGACCTAACAAAAAGGAAGAAATTATGAAAGAAAAAAAATCTGGGAACTTGGTTGAAAGGTTAAGTTTAAGAATAAATCGGAACGTTTGGTTACAGCGGAAACAATGAGAAGAAACCTGAACCCAAAAGAAGACACCAAAGAATAAACCTTGATGCCTGACTTAAGAGATGACGCCTTGGAATAAATCTTAAAGGATAGGCAATAGAAGAAACCTGTGAAATAAATCAGAGAGGTAATCGATAGAGAGGACAAAATAGAGAATATATTTCAAACGTGCGACCAATAAAAGAAGGAAGAATAAATGTTCACCAAACTACTGAATACAACAGCGGAACATGAAATAAATTTTTTTTAGTCACTGCGTCTAATAAGAACTTGAAAATATAAAATGAAATCTCCTACGAAAAGAAATCTGGTTAATTTATATATGAAATTCATAGAGAAATCTGTTCAAAGCTCACAGAAAAACACGGGACAAAGAACAAATCCGTCATTCATGGTCATAAATGAACAGAAAATCCATAGTGTTCAGCAAGGTTGGAATCCAAGAGCAATGGGAATAAATCCGTCGAATGACCTCATAAATCTGGCCAAAGCTCTCTAGTGAAATCCGTTCAAAGGTGCTCATAAATCTGTCGAATAGTGTTAAGTGAAATCCCAGAATGAGTTCATCACCTGTCGAATGTTCTTATAAAACTGCTGAATACTGTTGTGGTAGCTAAGAGAAGCGAAGTATATTCTACGTAGTATATCTGTCGAAGGCATTGAAACTTAAAATCCCAGAAAAAACAAGATTAATGCAACTGTCGAATACTCTCACAAATGTGTCGAAAACTCTCATAAATGTGCCGAATACTTTCAAATAAGTCGAATACGCTTAAAAATGTCGAACACTCTAAAAATGTGTCGAATACTCGCATGTGTCGAATAATCTCATAAATGTCCCGACTCTCATAAATATGTCGAATACTCTATGTATCGACTACTCTCATCAATGTGACGAATACTCTCATAAATGTATCGAATACTCTCATAAATAAGCCGAATACTCTCATAAATAAGCCGAATACACTCATAAATGTGTCGAATACTCACAAGTGGGCACTCATGGAAAACGCAGGTGGCGGTGTTGTCAAAGGCGAGGGGTGAGCAGTAATCCTGGGGCTCATCTCCCAACCCACGGGATATCAAACGAAATATATCTGATGGAATCCCTGTGGTCCCTGTGTCAGGTGCGTCGGGTATGAGGATTTTTAGGGTGACAATAGTTGCCCCTGATGGCCTTCTTAATCCACCTCGTGCCTCTTACTCCACCTCGTGCCTCTTAATCCACCTCGTGCCTCTTAATCCACCTCGTGCTTCTTAATCCACCTCGTACTTTAATCCACCTCGTGCTTCTTAATCTACCTCGTGCCTCTTAATCCACCTCGTGCCTCTTAATCCACCTCGTGCTTCTTAATCCACCTCGTACTTTAATCCACCTCGTGCTTCTTAATCCACCTCGTGCCTCTTAATCTACCTCGATGCCTCTTACTCCGCCCTCTGATGCCTCTTAATCCACCTCGTGCCTCTTAATCCACCTCCGTGCCTCTTAATCACCTCGTGCCTCTTAATCCACCTCGTGCCTCTTACTCCACCTCGTGCCTCTTAATCCACCTCGTGCCTCTTAAAAATCCTCGTGCCTCTTACCACCACCTCGTGCCTTAATCCACCTCGTGCCTCTTAATCCACCTCGTGCCTCTTAATCCACCTCCTCTTACCTCGTGCCTCTTAATCCACCTCATGCCTCTTAATCTACCTCGTGCCTCTTACTCCGCCTCGTGCCTCTTAATCCACCTCGTGCCTCTTACCTCGTGCCTCTTAATCACCTCGTGCCTCTTAATCCGCCTCGTGCCTCTTAATCCCCCGTGCCTCTACCACCCGTGCCTCTTAATCCACCTCGTGCCTCTTAATCCACCTCGTGCCCTCTTACCCCACCTCGTGCCTCTTAATCCACCTCGTGCCTCTTAATCCACCTCGTGCCTCTTACCCCATCTCAGCCTCTTAATCCACCTCGTGCCTCTTAATCCACCTCGTGCCTCTTACTCCACCTCGTGCCTCTTAATCCACCTCTCGTACTTTAATCCACCTCAAGTGCTTCTTAATCTACCTCGTGCCTCTTAATCCCCTCGTGCCTCTTAATCCACCTCGTGCCTCTTAATCCACCTCGTGCCTCTTAATCCACCTCGTGCCTCTTAATCCACCTCGTGCCTCTTATCACCTCGTGCCTCTTAATCCACCTCGTGCCTCTTAATCCACCTCGTGCCTCTTACTCCGCCTCGTGCCTCTTAATCCACCTCGTGCCTCTTAATCCACCTCGTGCCTCTTTAATCCACCCCGCCTCTTATCTCCACCTCGTGCCTCTAATCCACCTCGTGCCTCTTAATCCGCCTCGTGCCTCTTACTCCGCCTCGTGCCCTCTTATCCACCTCGTGCCTCTTACTCCACCTCGTGCCTCTTAATCCCTTAATGCCTCTTAATCCACCCGTGCCTCTTAATCCCACCTCGTGCCTCTTAATCCACCTCGTGCCTCTTAATCCACCTCGTGCCTCTTAATCCGCCTCGTGCCTCTTAAATCCACCTCGTGCCTCTTAATCCACCTCGTGCCTCTTAATCCACCTCGTGCCTCCTTAATCCACCTCGTGCCTCTTACTCCACCCGTGCCTCTTAATCCACCTCGTGCCTCTTAATCCACCTCGTGCCTCTTAATCCACCTCGTGCCTCTTAATCCACCTCGTGCCTCTTAATCCCTCGTGCCTCTTAATCCACCTCGTGCCTCTTAATCCACCTCGGGCCTCTTAAGTCACCTCGGGCCTCTTAGCAAAATCCACCTCGTGCCTCTTAATCCACCTCGGGCCTCTTAATCCACCTCGGGCCTCTTAATCCACCTCGTGCCTCTTAATCCACCTCGTGCCTCTCATAGATGTTGCTCCTGCGATTTGAGGAAAATTTGGATAGTTGTCATCTTGAGAGTGTGTGTGTGGGGTGGATGGGTGAGTGTGTGGGGGTCGGGTGAGTGTGTGGGGTGGATGGGTGAGGTCAATGTGGGGAGGATGGAGTGAGAGTGTGTGGAAGTCGGGTGAGTGTGTGGAGGATGGGTGTGTGGGGAAAGGTGACAAGTGATTCTGTGGGTGACGGGTGAGTGTGTGGGGTGACGGGTGAGTGAGAGAGATGTCTATAAATACCCAGTCTCGTCTTCTATATTTTTCTTCCTAAGAGAATAAATCAAGAGAAAAACACACACACACAGACACACACACACACACACACACACACACACACACACACACACACACACACACACACACACACACACACACACACACTCCACTAGGCTGGTGCAGTCTGCCAAACTCCTGGGTGTAACTATAGACAGCAAACTTGACTGGAAGGCCCATGTAAATAACACAGTCAAGGCAGCCTCGTACCGTCTCTACATGCTACGAAGACTTAGGTCACTTGGGACACCCACGCCAGAGCTGAGGACCATCTACAACGCCTTTATTCTCCCCAAACTAACGTATGCGTCACCAACCTGGTCGTCTTTTCTCAACTCCACCCAACAACGTCAGCTAGAGAAGGTACAGAAAAGGGCCTGCAGAATCATGCTCGGCGCAGAATACTCCGGCTACACCAACGCTCTCTCCACCCTGGAAATGCCATCCCTCAGTGACCTCCACCACCAAGCACTGGAAAGGTTTGGCCGTGGACTACTGCACCACCCTCGCCATCGCCACCTCCTGCCACCTGCAGCCCCCCACCCAACTCGCGCAGTCCGCCACTACAACAAAATTCAGCCCATAAGAGCCCCCACCGATAGATATAAGAACAGCACCATCCCATCTATTGTTAAAATAATAAACAACTCCTGATTTATGTACTACACAGCCCTGTAAATGTATTCAATGCATATTATATCATTATGTCTAAATTAAATGTAAGTCTGTATATTTTCAGCCACCGGCTGCAACTCTATTAATAAACCGTTTATTATTATTATTATTTATTATTATTACACTACATAACACGTACACCATCTAGTAGACAGGGGCAGAAAATACAATTACAAAGTGTGTATATATGTGTGTGTGTGTGTGTGTGTGTGTGTGTGTGTGTGTGCGTGCGTGTGTGTGTGTGTGTGTGTGTGTGTGTGTGTGTGTGTACATACACCTCGTCAGTATGGACACACGGGGAGTATTCTGGGCTCTGCTACGCCGCTTAATACTTCAGTGTTGAGGTTGGGTCATGAGTCACCTGAACATTCAATGGGTCAGGTGTGGCCGCCTCTACAGCTCACCATGGTACTGTTGTCAGGGAAGAGGTGGTGGTGGTGGTGGTGAATGGAGGTGGTGGTAGTGGTGAGTGATGGTGGTGAGTGGTGATGGAGGTGGTGGTGGTGGTGGTGGTGGTGGTGAGCAGTGGTGGTGGGGAAGTTCTAATATTGTCTGTTAGCAGAGAGAGAGGGCAAAATGCCAATGAGGGGAAGGGTGGAGAGGGAAAGGGGGACAGAGAGGAGGAGGGGGGAGGATGGGGAAGGGGGAAAGGTAATTAAGTTAGAAGACGTGAGGCGGAGAGGCTGCTAACTCAATTCTCAGGACAGTTTTGGAGAAATATAGATATGTCGAGGAAATGTGGAATATTAAATACTAATGCTTAACGTAATTATGGAGGAAGAAGAAAATGAAGTGGAGGAGGAGGAGGAGAAGAAGAAGTGGAGCGAAAGAAGAAGAAGAAGTGAGGGAAGACAGAAAGAAGAAGTGAAATTGAAGAAAGAAAGAAAGAAGATGGGAGGAGGAAGAGAAGGGAGAGAGGAAGGGGAAAGGAGATAGGTGGGGAGGAGAAGACAGGGTTGGGGGGAGAGGGTTATGAAGGGGATGATGGAGGAGAAGCGAGAGGGAGAATAATAGGGAGGGAATGGGACGAACGGAGGAGAGGGGATAGGGGGAAGAGAAGGAAGAGACAAGGAGTTGGAGTAAAGATGGAAAGGCAAAAAAAGAGAATGCAAAAGACGCGATGAATTGGAATGGTCAGTAAGATAGGCAGAGATGATGAAGAAACGGGCAGGACACAAGAGAGAGAGAGAGAACAGACCACGATAAAGGAAAAAAAGCAACATTGATAAATAAAAAATAGGAAGAAATGAGAGGAAGGAAATGGAAAGGTGATGATAATATTAGGAAGGAAACCAAAGAAAATTGACGACCACAAAAACTAAAAAAACCCACAATAATAAACCATTAATTAAAACTACAACAATATAATAATAAATGTGACTGAAATGTTTACAAAAAGAGAAAAATGTTGATTAAATATAAATTATAACTGATGTGTTGTTACGGTCACAGAGATAAGACATCATTACTCTCTCCAGGTGAACGTGTCTACCTGTCGTCTTGACCTTTACCTGTTTCAGTTCATTATTACCTGTTATGTTCCTGTGTCCAGTGGTACATCCTATACGAGAGAGACAGACAGACAGACAGACAGACAGACAAACAAACAGACAGACAGACAGACAGACAGACAGACAGACAGACAGACAGACAGACAGACAGATTAAGACGCCAAGAAACAGGATTACATTACAAGCGAGAGAATATTAATTATATGCAAATTAGTTCGACCTGCCTGACTCCACAGCACCATGTAACACCTACACATGACCTGCCTGACTCCACAGTACCATGTAACACCTGTACATGACCTGCCTGACTCCACAGTACCATGTAACACCTGTACATGACCTGCCTGACTCCACAGCACCATGTAACACCTGTACATGACCTGCCTGACTCCACAGTACCATGTAACACCTGCACATGACCTGCCTGACTCCACAGCACCATGTAACACCTGTACATGACCTGCCTGACTCCACAGTGCCATGCGCACACCTGCACACTTGACCTGCCTGACTCCACAGCACCATGTAGCTTACCTGCACACATGCAACTATAACCACCCAACCCGCCCCACACATGTATACTGCACATACACTTGTATGCCTACACACCCACCCCCCTTGTAAACACACACACACACATGCTGGCCCCAAAAAACATTAGCACCTTACACAGCTTCACGCCCCGCACAGCCACACCCCCCACACAGCCACACCCCACACAGCCACGCCCCTCCCACAGCCACGCCCCTCACAGCCACGCCCCACACAGCCATGCCCACACAGCCACTCCCCCTCAAAAATTAAAGGTCCACTGCACGAGACATAAACAGACGGACATCCAGAAGGAGACGAAATAATAATTAAAGGTTTTCTGAGTTGGGGAAAACACGGAGTCCGTTAAGGATAGTCCCTCCCAGCTGATAGTCCCTCCCAGCTGATAGTCCCTCCCAGCTGATAGTCCCTCCCAGCTGATAGTCCCTCCCAGCTGATAAGAGTCCCTGCCAGCTGATAGTCCCTCCCAGCTGATAAGAGTCTCACGAGTCCCAGCCGGCTGCTCCTTGAGTCCCAGTAAGCTGACTGAGTTCGGGATGCTAGGAGAGAAGGGAAGGTGCTGAGGAGAGAGAGAGAGATGCTAGGAGGGAGGGAGGGTGCTGAGGAGAGAGAGAGAGATGCTAGGAGGGAGGGAGGGTGCTGAGGTGTGGAGGAGGTGGGCAGCAATTACTGAGAGAAGCCTATCAGGTAACACTAATTACAGGTATCACGGGGACTTGATGCTCTCTAGAGAGAGAGAGAGATACTCTACCTGCCTCGCTCTCTGTCTGTAAGTCTTGAGCGAAAGTCTCCGGGCCTTCCCCCTTCTGACCAACATATTATTAACAACACACATTATCATACAGGCAACTAACATGATCTATTGTGGACCTCAACACAACATTAGAAGTTTCGGCCGTATTATGCTACGTTATGTTATGGTTTAGGTTAGGTTAGGTTACGTTAGGTTAGGTTAGGTTAAATTAGGTTAGTTTGGTTTTGGATCCGGGTCCAGAAATCAGAGAATCTCTGCAATGTGTTGACATAAGAGCTGACAGACCAAACCCTTTCATAGTAAATGATACTCTGCATTATTTAATGGGGGGGAGAGGAGGGTTATGTTGGACAAATTTAAAACTCAACAAATTTTTTTTCAAAACTGGTGATATACAGTATAGTGTTTCGTTGTAACCATATATATATATATATATATATATATATATATATATATATATATATATATATATATATATATATATATATATATATATATATATATATATATATATATATATATATATATACTTCATTTTTTGTTCATATAACAAGCGGACTTTCAACATATAATCAACGACCTCACCAGCCAGGACTCGAACCCTCGACCAAATGTGTGGGACCAGGGAACGTTACCAACCATGCCACAAGGACGTTCCCTGGTCCCTGATAGTGGAAGTTCGAGAATCTAGCTTCTTCATATATATATATATATATATATATATATATATATATATATATATATATATATATATATATATATATATATATATATATATATATATATATATATATATATATATATATATATATATGGTTGGCAGCATAAGTTAATAAGAGTAATATAACACTTATCACCTCTGTCTTCACTTCTCCACCAACTCCTCTTTGCTACTCCTCTTCTTCGTCTCCTTTCCGCCCTTCTCCCTCCTTTCTAGCATTCCCTCCTCCTTCCTCCCCTTCTCTCTCTCTCTCTCCCCGTCCACCGTCGGGACGACTCTCATCACCTGCTGCCACCACGGGAGAACCATCGCCACCCCCGCCGATTATTAATACCTGGGCGCAATTTACAGTGAGCAATATCGCGCCCGCGAAACAACGGGGCGGCGCGGAACGGCGATTTGCGATAATATGCCTCGGGACGGCTGGCATTCCGGGCCTCCAGATTTATCCCGATGGCTGAGGACCGACAGTCTACCTCCCTCACTCTTCTCGCTAAGTGCCGAGCGGGGGAAGGTTATTTGGATAATTATTTGGGGATGGAGGGAAGTAGTTTAATAACTTTGGGAAAGTTCTCTCAATATTAAGGGCAAGGTATATATATATATATATATATATATATATATATATATATATATATATATATATATATATATATATATATATATATATATATATATATATATATATATATAATTATTATTATTATTATTATTATTATTATTATTATTACTTTATCATTAGTATTTTTGTGTTATCAATCATTTTAGCTTTATCCTAAACATTACTGTATTTGTGTTAATATTATCACTATCCTTAGAAAATTAACATTGACATGAATACTTTTTTCTTACTGTTAATGATATAATAAATTTATTTTATTTTCACTAACAACTGTAAAATAACCAGACTGTAGAGTTGTAACATAACACAACCAGACTGTAGAGTTGTAACATAACACAACCAGACTGTAGAGTTGTAACATAACACAACCAGACTGTATAGTTGTAACATAACACAATCAGACTGTAAAGTTGTAACATAACACAACCAGACTGTATAGTTGTAACATAACACAACCAGACTGTAAAGTTGTAACACAACACAACCAGACTGTAAAGTTGTAACATAACACAACCAGACTGTAAAGTTGTAACATAACACAACACAACCAGAGTGTAGAGTTGTAACATAACACAACCAGACTGTAAAGTTGTAACATAACACAACCAGACTGTAAAGTTGTAACACAACACAACTAGACTGTAAAGTTAAAATATAACACAACCAGACTGTAAAGTTGTAAATATAACACAACACAATCCAACAGTGTCAGACTGTAAAGTTGTAACATAACACAACCAGACTGTAGAGTTGTAACATAACACAACCAGACTGTAAAGTTGTAACATAACACAACCAGACTGTATAGTTGTAACATAACACAACCAGACTGTAGAGTTGTAACATAACACAACCAGACTGTAAAGTTGTAACATAACACAACCACACTGTAAAGTTGTAACATAACACAACCAGACTGTAGAGTTGTAACATAACACAACCAGACTGTAAAGTTGTAACATAACACAACCAGACTGTAAAGTTGTAACATAACACAACCAGACTGTAGAGTTGTAACATAACACAACACAACCAGACTGTAAAGTTGTAACATAACACAACCAGACTGTAGAGTTGTAACATAACACAACCAGACTGTAAAGTTGTAACATAACACAACCAGACTGTAGAGTTGTAACATAACACAACACAACCAGACTGTAGAGTTGTAACACAACACAACCAGACTGTAGAGTTGGGTAACATAACACAACCAGACTGTAGAGTTGCAACATAACACAACTAGACTGTAAAAGTTGTAACATAACACAACACAACCAGGAGTTGCAACATAACATCACAACACAACCAGACTGGGGATAAAGGACAACACAACCAGACTGTAAAGTTGTAACATAACACAACCAGGATCAAAGCAACATAACACAACACAACCAGAGTGTGGGAGTTGTGCAAAGACAACACAACTAGACTGTAGAGTTGTAACATAACACAACACAACCAGACTGTAGAGTTGCAACACAACACAACCAGACTGTAGAGTTGTAACATAACACAACCAGACTGTAGAGTTGCAATGGCAACACAACACAACCAGACCGTAAAGTTGTAACATAAACACAACACAACCAGACTGTAGCGTTGCAAACATAACACAACACAACCCAGACTGCAAAGGTAACATAACACACACAACCAGACTGTAGCGTTGTAACATAACACAACACAACTCAGACTGCAAGTTGTAACATAACACAACACAACCAGACTGCAGCTGTAACATAACACAACACAACCAGACTGTAAAGTTGTAACATAACACAACACAACCAGACTGTAAAGTTGTAACATAACACAACACAACCAGACTGTAGAGTTGTAACATAACACAACCAGACTGTAAAGTTGCAACATAACACAACCAGACTGTAGAGTTGTAACATAACACAACCATCAGAGCCAAAGATAACACATCCAGACTGTAGAGGCTGCATGACACACAAATCCAGACCAGAGTTGTATTACAACACAACCACTGTAGAGTTGTAACATAACACAACCAGACCGTAGGAGCTGCAACATAACACAACCAGACTGTGAGAGTTGTAACATAACACAAATCCAGGATCAGTAGAGAGCTGTAACATACCATGTCCAGACTGTGGAGCTGCTGGTAACATAACACAACCAGACTGTAGAGTTGTAACATAACACAAACTGAGACTCTGGAGTTGTAACACAACACCAGACTGTAGAGTTGTAACATAACATAACACACAAACTCAGACTGTAGAGTTGTAAATAAAACACAACCAGACTTCGTAGGGAGCTGTACATAACACAACCAGACTGTAGAGTTGTAATATAACATAACACAACGCAACCAGACTGTAGAGTTGTAACATAACACAACCAGACTGTAGAGTTATAACATAACATAACACAACCAGACTGTAGAGTTGCAACATAACACAACCAGACTGTATAGTTGTAACATAACACAACCAGACTGTAGAGTTGTAACATAACACAACACAACCAGACTGTATAGTTGTAACATAACACAACCAGACTGTAGAGTTGTAACATAACACAACACAATTCTTTTAATCGTCAGAGATAATCTTCATCGTTTAGTAATATCAACTTTCAGATTCCCTTTTTTTAAATATTGAAATTAACAATTACGATTTACAAGTTACGAGTTTATCATTTAATAAAACGTTTTTATATATTTAACATGATTGGGTTTTTAATATAGTCGTAACTTTCCCTTATATAAAGATTTCTAATACACTGCTTCAGGTCCTTGTTAAAGTCTTTGATATATTATTTATTTTATTTATATTCTGCCGGGCATATAAAAATTATCGTAAGAAACACATTAATAACGTAGATATGTTAAAGAGAAAACATAAGTTAAAATCGACCAGCGTGTCTCGACCAGTCACGAGCCTCCTCTGACCTGGCTCAGTTTGGGCTGACTGAGATGACTTGTTATTTTTCCGACAGAACTTGAACAGTATTATGAAACACACCTCCTGCTGAAACTAATTTAACTGAAATATTTAGCTAAAACTAGTGTTAGTATCTTATTAGTCCAACATAACAGGCTTTATCCAACAACCTTACGTGTGGCGGAGTTTATCTCGGTAATACTATAGTTCCACCAGACAACCTGACCTGAACTGACTTGACCTAACCTAACCTAACCAACCTCTGTGGCCTCTAATGTGGATGAGTTAACACTGGGTTTTTTTTTATTCCAGGGTTGACTAATAACACTATATCCAGTATTTTTTCCTCTCTCAAAGAAACTTAATTTTCACTTAATTTTCCTACAAGAAACTACCTGACACATTATCATCTGTTGATTAACTGTTTTGACGTGAAAGCATTACAAACGATAGTACAAAAGTATAACATAATATTTAGACTCTCCGGGGTATAAAATTTTCACCCAGTACAAAATAAAACTAAATCGAGTTCCATTAGATACATTTACGTAGTCTGGTTTACCCACTGTATTATATTAACCTGTGAACGTGATCAGATAACCCACGTGAGGAGGCCACCTGACACACCAGCATTAAAGGTCAGCTTATACAATAACACTTTATCGGAGGCTGTAATTAAATTTGGAAAACGTGGACAACAACAGACAACAACAAACTAGATGAACTCGTATTCACAGGCAGTCAAACAATATTGAGAACAGTTCAACAAAATGTACTGTGAGTTGAGTTGGGTGTTGCCTCTCCCTCTACCTCCCTCTCTCACCCTCTCCCTCTCTCACCCTCTCTCACCCTTTCCCTCTCTCACCCTCTCCCTCTCTCACCCTCTCCCTCTCTCTCCCTCTCTACCTCTACCTCCCTCTCCCTCATGAATTAAATGAAACTCGTAATAACAACTAACCATGAACTACGCTGTACACATACCCTAACACACACACACACACACACACACACACACACACACACACACACACACCAACAGAAACACCAACAAACACACTATAGACACACGAGCTGATCCCACACACACACACACACACACACACACACACACACACACACGTCCTGACCACCATCGGGCGTGTCTCATCCGTACCCTGGGAGCTGCTTGGATCAGCCTCTTGAACCCTGTCCCACCTCTCTCCCACCACCAACACCTGTACTATGATCGGTGATTAATGTCTTGACCAAAACAAAAGAGACAAGTTAGTGGCCAGTGGTACAAGTTAGTGGCCAGTGGTACAAGTTAGTGGCCAGTGGTACAAGTTAGTGGCCAGTGGTACAAGTTAGTGGCCAGTGGTGCAAGTTAGTGGCCAGTGGTACAAGTTAGTGGCCAAGTGGTACAAGTTAGTGGCCAGTGGTACAAGTTAGTGGCCAGTGGTACAAGTTAGTGGCCAGTGGTACAAGTTAGTGGCCAGTGGTACAAGTTGGTGGCCAGGACCCCACGTGTGAGGTGGGGACTCCTGCCAACACCACATGGGACTAATAACTCCTACCAACAGGTGAGGGACACTGAGGGTAGCGGCCAGTGCTGACCCTGACACCTACAAAAGAGCACCGTCCCTCCCCTCCACACCCTTGTTTACCCTGAATAAAAACCACGAACCCTTAGACGACACTGTCCTAGTCATTCTATAATCTAACAATCAAGAGGCACACTGGTACACTCAGCTCCCTCTCAGCTCCCTCTCAGCTCCCTCTCATCATCATCTATTAGTTTGGGACAGGGCTGTTGTACCGCCCTTGCCAACGCCACCAGGTTTGTATGTAGAGTCAATGTTTTTTATATTTGGACTGAAAGCTTTTGTTAAATGACCCGCTCCCCATTGTAGCCATATGTAACTAATGTAATCTCTGTTTATTGTGTATTTTACGCCTTTACCTGCTGTTTTGTTATTATTATTATTATTATTATTATTATTATTATTATTATTATTATTATTATTACACTAACACACAGGCTGACGAACACCTAACACTATTTTCACCTCTAGACCATAACTGAGAACTATTAGACTGGGCACCATTAAGACTGGGCACTATTAAGACTGAGCACCATTAAGACTGAGCACCATTAAGACTGAGCACCATTATGACTGAGCACCATTAAGACTGGGCACCATTAAGATTGAGCACCATTAAGATTGAGCACCATTAAGACTGAGCACCATTAAGACTGAGCACCATTATGACTGAGCACCATTAAGATTGAGCACCATTAAGATTGAGCACCATTAAGACTGAGCACCATTAAGATTGAGCACCATTAAGACTGAGCACCATTAAAACTGAGCACCATTAACTAAACACCATTAG
Source organism: Homarus americanus (assembly GCF_018991925.1). NCBI lineage: Eukaryota > Metazoa > Arthropoda > Malacostraca > Decapoda > Nephropidae > Homarus > Homarus americanus. The sequence continues at coordinate 2,991,456 of NW_024733231.1, forward strand.
AACTTTAGCCCTCATTACCATTTATTCCCTCCCCCTTCCCCCATAAAGGTGTCAGTGTTGATGGCACGGACAACACTCCCTCAGTTTCTATCCCCGCCCCTCCACGAAATGTGTCTAATTACCTCTCTCTTAAGCTTCCACACACACACACACACACACACACACACACCGGAGATATTTATTCATTAACTCTAAATCCTGACACTTGAAGCACGTTAGTTACCAGGGCAGTCCAGGTCATCACATAACCGAGTTTAAGGTCTAATGAACAGCTTCTGAAGTCCGAAAAAAAATCATAGATAAAGTTCACAGCTGGTGTGTGGGGTAGTAACTGGCTGAGGCCTTGGTGTTGGGCAGTAACTAGCTCTGTCTGGGGCCTTGGTGTTGGGCAGTAACTAGCTCTGTCTGGGGACTTGGTGTTGGGCAGTAACTAGCTCTGTCTGGGGACTTGGTGTTGGGCAGTAACTAGCTCTGTCTGGGGCCTTGGTGTTGGGCAGTAACTAGCTCTGTCTGGGGACTTGGGTGTTGGGCAGTAACTAGCTTTGTCTGGGGTCTTGTTGGGCAGTAACTAGCTCTGTCTGGGGCCTGTGTTGGGCAGTAACTAGTTCTGTCTGGGGACTTGGAGTTGGGCAGTAACTAGTTCTGTCTGGGGACTTGGTGTTGGGCAGTAACTAGCTCTGTCTGGGGCCTTGGTGTTGGGCAGTAACTAGCTTTGTCTGGGGTCTTGTTGGGCAGTAACTAGCTCTGTCTGGGGCCTTGGTGTTGGGCAGTAACTAGCTCTGTCTGGGGCCTTGGTGTTGGGCAGTAACTAGCTCTGTCTGGGGCCTTGTGTTGGCAGCAGTAACTAGCTCTGTCTGGGGCCTTGGTGTTGGGCAACAGCTCTGTCTGCAGGGGCCTTGGTGTTGGGCAGTAACCCCAGCTTTGTCTGGGGACTTGGTGTTGGGCAGTAACTAGCTCTGTCTGGGGTCTTCGTGTTGGGCAGTAACTAGTTCTGTCTGGGGCCTTGGTGTTGGGCAGTAACTAGCTCTGTCTGGGGCCTTGGTGTTGGGCAGTAACTAGCTTTGTCTGGGGTCTTGTTGGGCAGTAACTAGCTCTGTCTGGGGCCTTGGTGTTGGAGCAGTAACTGGTTCTGTCTGGGACCAGTAAGCAGTAACTAGTTCTGTCTGGGGACTTGGTGTTGGGCAGTAACTAGCTCTGTCTGGGGCCTTGGTGTTGGGCAGTAACTAGTTCTGTCTGGGGCCTTGGTGTTGGGCAGTAACTAGCTCTGTCTGGGGCCTTGGTGTTGGGCAGTAACTAGCTCTGTCTGGGGCCTTGGTGTTGGGCAGTAACTAGCTCTGTCTGGGGCCTTGGTGTTGGGCAGTAACTAGCAGTAACTAGCTCTGTCTGGGGCCTTGGTGTTGGGCAGTAACTAGCTCTCTGGGGCCTTGTGTTGGGCAGTAACTAGTTCTGTCTGGGGACTTGGTGTTGGGCAGTAACTAGCTCTCTCTGGGGCCTTGGTGTTGGGCAGTAACTAGCTCTGTCTGGGGCCTTGGTGTTGGGCAGTAACTAGCTCTCTCTGGGGCCTTGGTGTTGGGCAGTAATTAGCTCTACCAGAGACCTGTGAGGCAGTAAGTAGTTCTACCAGACCTGTGTTGGTGCAGAAACCTAGTTCTGTCTGGGGCCTTGGTGTGGGCAGTAATTAGCTCTACCAGAGACCTGTGAGGGGCAGTAAGCAGTTCTACCAGACCTGTGTGGGGCAGTAACTAGCTCTACCAGACCTGTGTGGGGCAGTAACTAGCTCTATCTGAGACCTGTGAGGGGCAGTAAGTAGCCCTACCAGACCTGTGGGGCAGTAACTTGCTCTACCAGACCTGTGTGGGGCAGTAAGTAGCTCTATCTGAGACCTGTGAGGGGCAGTAACTAGCTCTATCTGAGACCTGTGTGGGGGCAGTAAGTAGCTCTATCTGAGACCTGTGTGGGGGCAGTAAGTAGCTCTATCTGAGACCTGTGTGGGGGCAGTAAGTAGCTCTACCCTAAAGATAGCACCAGCATGATGGATAATGGTGCGTCTCTCCAGCAACAAGGGCTAGAGGTGACACAGTGTACAGCCTGGCGACAGGAAGTAAGTTACATGGCGTGTGAAGGAAGAATAAACCTGGCGGCAGGATTAATGAAGTAACAAGCTGTTGCAGCCTGGTGGTAACTGCTTGAATCATCGATCCCTAAGACTGCCCCCGCCCGCCTCTCTTAATCATGCACGTTAAGGTTGAATTAAAGACTTTGGTTGAGAATTATAGACTAAATTATTGTAAGAGTTATAGTTAAAACATTCCGTGAAATAGATCTACAATAACGTGTTCCCTGATTCTAGAATATAGTTCACGTGTTGAAGTTTAGACGACATAACTCTACCGTGTTACTACTGTCATTAGAAACAACATCGATCAGTTTCCATTATTTATTTAGCTTCATCAGATGTGGTATAACTAAAGGTAGTATTCTAGTCCAGCAACACCTGTTGATGGGCTTTACACCAAACACTATTAAATATTATCAACACCTGACCACAGTGGATACCCGGCCAGTCCTCCCTAAGACTTACCGAGGATTAACAATAAGCTCACTTAAGCACAGTATTAAAGGCTGCATAAGAGATGGTTCATGAACCACTTTTTATAATGACAAAATTTACCTGTATAATTAACACTTGGCAGAAATAATGCTTAATACAAGTACTGATGTGAGGGGCAGTAACTAGCTCTACCAGAGACCTGTGAGGGGCAGTAACTAGCTCTACCAGAGATCTGTGAGGGGCAGTAACTTGCTCTACCAGAGACCTGTGAGGGGCAGTAACTAGCACTACCAGAGACGTGTGAGGACAGTAACAACTCTACAGAGACCTGTGAGGCAGTAACTTGCTCTATCAGAGACCTGTGAGGCAGTAGCTAGCTCTGAGAGACCTGTGAGGGCAGTAACTAGCTCTACCAGAGACCTGTGAGGGTGATAGCTAAGCACTGCAGAGACCTGTGAGGGGCAGTAACTAGCACTACCAGAGACCTGAGGGCAGTAACTAGCTCTGAGACCTGTGAGGCAGTAACTCGCTCTATAGTGACAAAGTTCTGCTCACCGTTAACGCGTGCTATAATAATAAAATAACACCAACACGGTGGAGTACCAGCGCCTATCTCTAAACACAGGGACACAATAAACAGCTTGTTGGCGAGAGTAAGTCTGAGTGGCAATGGTGGAGTGTAGCAGCAAAAGCTGTCAGTGAGGCTCTACTTCATTACAAACAAACTACCTTGAGACTGCTACTTAAATCATCCGTCATACCAGGGCTGTTCCCCCATCCTCCCTCTCTCTCTCTCCTCCTCCTCCCCCTTCCCCTCTCCCCCAAACAAACCATATGGGTTCATTAAAGCTCACGGACTGAACGTTGTCAATTGGAAAACTTTACTTCACAGTTCGTCTCTTAAAAAAAATATGGCCGGTTGCTGCTGGCTGTTTGCACTTCACTACACCTTTCCAGACAGGTGAAAATAATTGATTTGTTGTCTGTTGTGATCGTAACAAGGAGTGACGGCCGTTAGCAAGCATGGACACCGCCGGTCGTGTGCGTGTGCTAGTAAGTACGCACATGTGTACATACAAAAACAATGGTGTAGACGCTCATACACAGGTGTACTGGAATATGTAACGCTACTATGTAACTGACACTGACACACACACACACACACACACACACACACACACACACACACACACACACACAAATAAAAACCCTTCATATCAAACACAAAAATAAACCTACAGACAAATCCTTGTGGGGGATTACCCGGAGGCTGTGGCAGACCTTCACTCCCAGTGTTACCGGCCCAAGGTGACATTTAGCTGCGTTTAGTAAGCCAAGAGAACGCCTTTCCTAGCCTGACTGATGGAAGCTTATCACGAGCGAGAGATGTTATTCGCTGGTATGGGATGTTATATTCAAGAGTAATGCTTCCTATCATCTATTAAGCATCACTCAACTCTGCCTGTATTAAAGGTCTTTTGTGTAACTTTTCTGCCTCATTATGTTCACAACTACTGATAATAATAATAATAATAATAATAATAATAATAATAATAATAATAATAATAATAATAATAATATAAATACAATAATCGTAAAGAAAATAATTATAATACAACGTCAATAATATTATTTCCCAGTTGGTGAGCTGTACTGTTTTACCATCATAAGTCATCAATACACACACACATGTAGATATACTGTATGTACACTTTACATAAAACACCCATACATACATGTTTCCATACATTATAGGTCACATTTTATGTGAGAGACTGACAAGTGTGTACATCTCCTCTCTCTCTCTCTCTCTCTCTCTCTCTCTCTCTCTCTCTCTCTCTCTCTCTCTCTCTCTCTCTCTCTCTCTCTTTCTCTCGGCTCTACAGTACATTACTAGACCCCATTCATTCATTCATTCATTCATTCATTCAAGGACGGCTGGATTGACTTCTTTCCTTCCTTCGTTCTCCTTCACCAAGGCCACAAATCGGCCAACTATCTGTGCACATCAGTCACCTACACACTCATACGTACACAAAACGCACACACATGTACAAGGAGGCGACTGCGACCCGACACGTGACCTGCATTTTGCATCGCTGGTCGAGGTAAGCATGTTATATGTACGGGTGAAGGCGGCGCTCCGTGTTGGTGTGCGTTTTTATGTATGCATCCCCGTGTGTTGCCTGGTAAATGCATACGCGTTGGTGTGGTGGCAGGATGCAGGATGAACTGTGAGTGTGTGTTAGTTTTGGGGGAATATGTATATATGTATGTATGTATGTATGTATGTATGTATGTATGTATGTATGTATCTTTGTATGTGTGTGTATCTATGTATGTATGTATGTATGTATGTGTATGTATGTATGTGTGTGTGTATCTTTGTATGTGTGTGTATCTATGTATATATGTATGTATGTATGTGTGTGTGTATGTATGTAGGTATGTATGTATGTATGTATGTATGTATGAATGTAGGTTAAAGAGGATGACTATGTATACGCATGAAGGATGAAGAGGATGATTATTATGTATAAGTGGAAGTAAAAACATCCTGTGATCAAACGAAATAATCAACCTCTAAAATAAACTTCCTTTGATCAACTAAAACATCTTCATTAATCAACTCGCCCCCCAAAAAATTATATGATCAAACTCAAAATACCAGCCTTGTGATCAGTCTGATTTCATCAACTAAAGATCTAAGTAAAGTTTAATCTCACTTATCCTAACCTAACTTAACCTAACCTAACCAAACTTAATCAAACCTAACCTAACCTAACCTAACTTAACCTAACCTAACCTAACTTAACCTAACCTAACCTAACTTAATCTAACCTAACCTAACCTAACCTAACCTAACCTAACCTAACCTAATCTAACCTAACCTAACGTAACCTAACCTAACCTAACCTAATCTAACCTAATCTAACCTAACCTAACCTAACCTAACCTAACCTAACCTAACCTAACCTAACCTAACCTAACCAACCTCTTCGTCCACACCCAAAAATAATACAAACTCAAATTACATTGTAAATACCTGTCGGAGCTTTATTAATTAAACCCAAACCCGATTAACCTCCCGGCGGCTGACACACAACAAATACCTGTTATGGTTCACTAATTATAATAATCGCCAGTGTGATATAACTCATCAATTACAATGCAATTATTAAGCAATTATCGTACGACTAATCCCCACATAAGAGTGTTATTTATAATTTAGCACTCGGGGTATTAGTGCGGTTAGTGTGTGTGTGTGTGTGTGTGTGTGTGTGTGTGTGTGTGTGTGTGTGTGTGTGTGTGTGTGTGTGTGTTCGTCATTATTTCAGAATTTGTCTAACAGTGATGCACAGTCCAACTAACAGTGATGCACAGTCCAACTAACAGTGATACACAGTCCAACTAATAGTGATGCACAGTCCAACTAACAGTGATACACAGTCCAACTAACAGTGATGCACAGTCCAACTAACAGTGATGCACAGTCCAACTTAATGAATCTATGTACACCACAGCCCCGTGATACACCTGTATACATGTGTATCGACAGCACTTAAAGCACAGGTAAAAGTTATGCACTATACCGACTTAGGCAATTATCAGTGCAGTAAAGACACACAGCTTAAATGGTGAAACACACACACACACACACACACACACACACACACACACACACACACCATGTCACCATCAACCATACCAAGACCATGGTTATGCACATCAACTCTCCTCCGACATTGTCCCACCTCCTTCCATTACTCTAGGTCCGAACACACTCCAGGTTGTAGATTCCACGAAGCTCCTCGGCGTCACCATAGACAACAAACAAATTGGAAACCACACGTCAGTGAAGTTGTCAAATCCTCAGTTTCCGTCTCCACCTGCTCCGCCGACTCAAGTCCTCGGGTTCCTGCACACGAGCTCCTCAGTGTTTACACAACATTCATACTTCCCAAGCTCACCTATGCCTCCCCACCTGGTCTTCCTCCTAAATGCCACACAACGTAAACACTAGAAAAAGTGCAAAGAGGGCATGCAAGATTATTCTCCTTCCTACCCACATATCAAGAAGCGCTCAACACACTGACCCTTTCGACTCACTGACCATCACCACGACCTCATCTGCAAATTTGGTAAGAAGCTTTACACCATCCTCGACACCGGCTCCTACTACCACCTGAGATCCCTAGTCCGAGAATTGCTGTTCGACACCACAACCGCATCCAGCCCATACGTGCACGAACTGATCGCTATAAGAACAGCCCAGTCCCAAACCATTGTAAAATTATCAATAACTTGTAATAAACCAGTGTATTCACTCCCAGTAAACACTACTCCTTGCACTGTCACTATGTTGAAATGAACTGTAGTTTGAGCTTTTCCCCATCTAGTTATTATATGTCTTATTTGTGTCACTTATGTTACTTGTATATTATTTGTAATTCAAACCCATTCCCCAAATATGTAACTGTATATTTTCAGCCTTCTGGCTGTAAGCTCTTTCAATAAACCGTTAATTATTACACACACACACACACACACACACACACACACACACACACACACACACACACACACTCACTAACACACACACACACACACACTCACTCCTCACTCCCACACACACACACACACACACACACACACACACACACACACACACACACACACACACACACACACACACACACACACACACACACACACACAAACTACCCTGACAGCCAATTAACGGAGAGCCACGTCTGCGGATGTTTTCCTTCAGGTTTCTTAAATAAATCGCGGCCAAAAATACAGCCGGGAGAGAGCGGAAATTAATCCCGAAATAACATAATGGCTCCCCGGACCATGACTTGTGGAGACGATGAAGGAAAAACTCTTTATTATAATTAGAATTGTATAAAGAAACCAGCAGAGTGGTTCACTATTTTTATCATGTGCAGTTTACGAATATTTTAGGGAGCCATTAAATCCTAGCAGAACCTAACCTAACCTAACCTAACCTAACCTAACCTAACCTACCCTAACCTAACCTAACCTAACCTAACCTAACCTAACCTAACCTTAACCCATATTAACTTTATACCCAAACCTAATCCGAACTAACAATGTCAACCCTTAATAATTAGCACCTAACCTAACCTAACCTAGCCTAACCTAACCTAACCAACCCCATCCTTAACTTATCCTAACCTAACCAATATAATAGGGGGTGAATTAGTATTGGAATCCACTTAAGACTAAGGTCTATTTGATCACGTCTCCTCACAGGCGAATGTCTGAAGTAGTACGTAAGAGACATTAAAACACAAGAGTTAGGTTAGGTTAGGTTAGGTTAGGTTAGGTTACCCTGTCAGCCCTTGAGTACAGTAACTTGATCCCTTAAAAAAGCTATATAAACCCTGAATACGATAACTTATTCCCTTAAGCAAGATGATAGCTATCGTTTGGGGGGGGGGGGTTAATTCGTCGTACTGATGGTGTTGAGTGCCAGTGGTTTAGGTTAGGTTACGTTGGGTTAGGTTAGGTATATTACAAGAGAAGCAATTTTTTTCCTCTCAAAAAAACTTGGGTCATTAAATGCAAACACTTGGCCTAAGCATGTGTGTGTGTGTGTGTGTGTGTGTGTGTGTGTGTGTGTGTGTGTGTGTGTGTACAGTATGTGCGTGTGTCGTTAGTATTAGAAGATGGAGGCGGTGTGTGTGTGTGTCAAGTATTCAGACTGTGAGAACGTTATCACCACAGTATCACCCACCTGCTTCATGCTCCGACCGAAAGGTAATTGGCAGCTAACGTGTTATCACAGAACATAAACCCCGACTAGTTCTCTCTATCACTTCCTTATCTTGAACACTTCTACAGGAGGAGGAAGGGGGAAGACCGAGGAACTTCCTGCTGGTGGTGTGGGGGTGAAGGTAGTGGTGTGAGGTGTAGTGGTGTGGGGTGGTGTGGTGGTGGTGGTGACGACAGGGTGGTGGTGTGGGATTGGTGGTGCGTCTTTGGTGGGGAGGGAGTTGTGGTAAGGAGGATATGGTGTACGGGTGGTGGTGAGTAGAGGTGGTGGTGTGTCAGTGGTAGTGGGGCCATGATTTTGGTAGTGATAGTGACTAAGATTGTGGTCGCAGTTGAAGTGGGTGACTAAGATTGTGGTAGTGGTGAATGATTAAGGCTAGGAATGGTAGTAGTATTTTTTGTAGCAGTAGTAGTAGTAGTAGTAGTAGTAGTAGGAGTGAACGACAAGATAAGGGCATACGGGGAGAGAATTCAGAACGTTGATCAAGGCAGCTTCACTCCTCTAGTGTTCACAACCTCTGGTGGGATGGGACCAAGTGCAAGATGCTTCTACGCCAGACTCGCGGAGTTGATCTCCGAACAGAAGCAGCAGCCCAGAAGTTATGTTACAGCCTGGATGAGATGTCGATTGTCCTTCTCTCTAATTCGGTCGGCTTTGCTCTGCCTCAGGGGAAAGAGATCATCGGCCCTAAAGCCGACAACTGCTGCAGATATTGACTATGAGTCACTGAATGCCGCATAGATCTGCGGTTCAACTAACTCAACACAGCTAGGATAGCTACTTATGTATTGGGATATTTAATATTAAGGTAATAAAATGGTGACGAAGGTATGGCTATTGAGGGAGGCTGGAGGCCAAAAAAAAAAGTAGTAGTAGTAATAGTAGTAGCAGTAGATGGCGTCACCGATGTGTCAGTCAACATAAAACATATATTTATTAGTCTTTGTGTTGACACGAAACCGGTGCCACACACCGCCAATTAAACAGGCAAGAGAACCACGCCATTAAACAACACGCCATTATACAGGTGCAGTTAGCGACAAAGGCTGATCCAACTGGCTTATAAAGAACACCAGACTGTTGATCATGTTTCCCTCGTCATTCAAAATTCTCCCGAGGATTTTACCGTAACTCTGATGACAGATTTCGTCAATCGGAATATTTTAAAAGCGATGATGTTTGACGGAATAAAAAAGAATATTCAACAATTAAAAAAAAAGTTTATTGGAATATCTTGTATCCGGCTCTCACAATGGGATGGGCTGGCGTTTAAACAAACATACAGAATACAGACGAGCAGTGTGAGTGACAGGGTATCAAAAGTGACAGACTCAAAGCCGTGTTAAGGAGCGGGACGGTACGGGTACGGTACGGTAAAGCTTCACAATAGACAGGTACTATACACAAGCGTTTAAACTGACAGATGGATACACAAGAGAATTTTTTTACGTGGAGACAGACAGATAGACAGTTTGACATCTCTACTGACAGAAAGAAAACGACGGCTTGAAAATATGTTATTCCAATACAAAAAACGTCGGTGTTTCGGGTGCAGTCTGAGCAATATTTCAGTGTTTTCTCTTAACTGTGTGTTCGTCCTCTCCACTCATACCCGGGTCCCTACAGTCAGTGCTGGTTCATCACTTGGGGTCATAACTGTGTTTAGTTCTGAACAATGTTTATTAGTGTTTAGTTCTGAACAATGTTTATTAGTGTTTAGTTCTGAACAATGTTTATTAGTGTTTAGTTCTGAACAATGTTTATTAGTGTTTAGTTCTGAACAATGTTTATTAGTGCTTAGTTCTGAACAATGTTTATTAGTGTTTAGTTCTGAACAATGTTTATTAGTGTTTAGTTCTGAACAATGTTTATTAGTGTTTAGTTCTGAACAATGTTTATTAGTGTTTAGTTCTGAACAATGTTTATTAGTGCTTAGTTCTGAACAATGTTTATTAGTGTCTAGTTCTGAACAATGTTTATTAGTGCTTAGTTCTGAACAATGTTTATTAGTGTTTAGTTCTGAACAATGTTTATTGGTGTTTAGTTCTGAACAATGTTTATTAGTGTTTAGTTCTGAACAATGTTTATTAGTGCTTAGTTCTGAACAATGTTTATTAGTGTTTAGTTCTGAACAATGTTTATTAGTGTTTAGTTCTGAACAATGTTTATTAGTGTTTAGTTCTGAACAATGTTTATTAGTGTTTAGTTCTGAACAATGTTTATTAGTGTCTTAGTTCTGAACAATGTTTATTAGTGTTTAGTTCTGAACAATGTTTATTAGTGCTTAGTTCAACAATGTTTATTAGTTCTTAGTTCTGAACAATGTTTATTAGTGTTTAGTTCTGAACAATGTTTATTGGTGTTTAGTTCTGAACAATGTTTATTAGTGTTTAGTTCTGAACAATGTTTATTAGTGCTTAGTTCTGAACAATGTTTATTAGTGTTTAGTTCTGAACAATGTTTATTAGTGTTTAGTTCTGAACAATGTTTATTAGTGTTTAGTTTTGAACAATGTTTATTAGTGCTTAGTTCTGAACAATGTTTATTAGTGTTTAGTTCTGAACAATGTTTATTAGTGTTTAGTTCTGAACAATGTTTATTAGTGTTTAGTTTTGAACATTGTTTATTGGTGTTTAGTTCTGAACATTAATTAAAGAGTTTGGTTATTGGGGCCGTAAGGTCAGAGGTCAAGGTCACAACCTTTAAGAAAAAGACACAACCCGACCAGAGATTTTAATGTTAAATTGTTATTTCGGATCACCTGAAGATTAACCCCCACCTTATTTAACCTAATGATTGAACACCCTAACAGTTACCTAACAAATCTGCTAACGTTTTTTAAGAAAGTCTTCGAGGTAGTAGATAATGACGAAAATTACGATGTTATTTACTTAGACTTTAGCAAAGCATTTGACAGAGTACCGCATCAGAGGCTTCTGAGAAAAATTAAGGCTCATGGTATCGAAGGGGAAAGTTTTAAATTGGATAAAATCATGGCTCACCGATAGAACGCAGAGGGTCAGCGTAGATGGTGTTAAATCTGAGTGGGGCCGTGTAACCAGTGGGGTTCCCCAGGGGTCAGTACTAGGCCCACTCTTGTTCATAATCTACATAAACGATCTAGATACTGGGATCAGCAGTGACATAAGCAAGTTTGCGGATGACACCAAAATAGGGCGCCAAATTAATTCAGGCAGGATGCAAATGCATTACAGGAGGATCTAAATAAACTGCAGGGGTGGTCTGAAAATGGCAAATGAAATTCAACACCAGCAAGTGCAGCGTACTTAATATTGGAAGAACAAATACTTATATAATGTATACAGCCTTAACAACATCAACCTAGAGAAGTCGACTTGTAAAGAGACCTAGGGGTACTTGTAAGCCCGGACCTACGGCCTAGAAAACAGTGCGTTAATGTTCGAAATAAGGCAAACAGAGTATTGGGTTTTATATCTAGAAGTGTAAGTAACAAGAGTGCAGAGGTCTTATTGCAACTATATCTTGCGCTAGTCAGGCCGCACCTCGATTATGCGGTTCAGTTCTGGTGCCCCTATTATAGAATGGATATAAATTCACTAGAGTCGGTGCAGCGAAGAATGACAAAAATGATTCCGGGACTTAGAAACCTTCCATATCAGGATAGGCTAAAGAAACTTAACTTGCATTCCCTAGAAAGACGAAGAGTGCGGGGAGATATGATAGAAGTATTTAAGTGGGTGAAAGGAATCAATAAAGGGGATATAGATAAAGTTCTTATAATATCCGAGCAGGATAGGACTCGGAGCAACGTATTCAAGTTGGATAAGTTTAGGTTTAGGAGGGAGATAGGAAGAAACTGGTTCACAAATAGGGTGGTGGACGAGTGGAACAAGCTTAGCAACTTTGTAGTAAGTGCGGGAACTCTGGAAAGTTTCAAAAGGAGGCTAGATAGATTCATGGATGATAGAGAGTGGTAGTAACTCTCGACAGGAGCTGCCATGCACAGGCCAACCGGCCTATTGCAGACTCCTTATTTTCTTATGTTCTTATGTTCTAACCTAACCTAACACTAACCTAACCTTATCCCCCAGGTAGCGTTCGGGTGTTTAACCATTAGGTGAAATAAGCAGTGGGTTAATCTTCAGGTGACCCGTTATTTAATCTCGTTTAGGTGGCGTTGTGTGTACGGCGGGAGGGTTTATGTGGCCCAGTTAAATATGTTTGTGCGCAAGCGTATACTGAATGTGTGTGTGCACGCGCGTGAGCCCTCTACCTCACTATTTACCTCCCTCCCTCCCCCTACTAATGAGCCCCGCCGCTGGTTGCCGGCACAAAAGCCTTGGACGATCGCAAACAAACTTTTCCAAAGACCCCGGGGATGAAAGATGCCCGCCTGGGGGGTAACAAGGACCTAAAGTTCACGAGCCATGGGTATGATACAGGATTTCCACCCTAACGAGGCGGTGCCGTGTGGAGGAGGAGGAGCGACGTGTGTGTGTGTGTGTGGGCCCACCTGGTCCCCCCGTCACTTCTGTTTACCTAGGTTCATTATTCTTCACTCCACTAATCAAATCTACCTTGGCTATTTTTCTTTGTAAAGTTCTTTCCTAACTCTTCCTCTGGGATATTTTTCAAGGCTAAATATCCGAAAAAAATTACTAAATGTGCTTCAATTTGTTCCTAGGGTTTATTTTCATTTTCAGGGGATCTTCTGTTAACCCTTTCCACACCTGAGCCTGAAAGGGGGACAAAAAAATCCGCCTCATCAAAAATAAATGAAAAATAAAAGATCTTCACTACTCACGTTCACCTTCTGTATTTTTCCACTGCTATTTTATTTTACCATTTATACCGAGTTTTATTGTTTCCACCGTCAAAAGAGAAGTGAAAAATACCTAACTAATTAAATCTATCTTCCGTACTTTTGTTTCACGGTATTAATTTAGAGCCTTTATCAAAAGAGTACTGTAAAAAGGTCAGATCAGGTCAGATCAGGTTAGGTCAGGTTAGGTTAGGTTAGGTCAGGTTAGGTTAGGTTTATCGCGTCTAGCTTCTTCTGTTATATTAATCAGGAATAAATAATGGAATTCAACACACTCCCCCTTCCACCATCACCAACACACTCCCCCTTCCACCATCACCAACACACTCCCCCTTCCACCATCACCAACACACACTCCCTTCCACCATCACCAACACACTCCCCTTCCACCATCACCAACACACTCCTCCACCATCACCAACACACACTCTCTCCACCATCACCAACACCCCATTCCACCATCACCAACACACTCTCTCTCCACCATCACCAACACACCCCATTCCACATCACCAACACACTCCTCTCCACCATCACCAACACACACCCTCCACCATCACCAACACACCCCCCATTCCACCATCACCAACACACTCCCTCTCCACCATCACCAACACACACCCCTCCACCATCACCAACACACCCCCATTCCACCATCACCAACACACTCTCTCTCCATCACCAACACACCCCCCCATTCCACCATCACCAACACACTCTCTCCACCATCACCAACACACTCTCCACCATCAAACACACTCTCTCCACCATCACCAACACACACCCCCTTCCACCATCACCAACACACCCCCCATTCCACCATCACCACACACTCTCCACCATCACCAACACACCCCTCTCCACCATCCAACACACTCTCTCTCCACCATCACCAACACCCCCCATTCCACCATCACCAACACACTCTCTCCACCATCACCAACACACCCCCCATTCCAACACCAACACACTCCTCTCCACCATCACCAACACACACTCCCTTCCACCATCACCAACACACCCCCATTCCACCATCACCAACACACTCTCCCACCATCACCAACACACCCACCCCATTCCACCATCACCAACACACTCCTCTCCACCATCACCAACACACCCACCCATTCCACCATCAACAACACACCCTCCACCATCACTTAACTCTTCCACCATCACCAACACACTCTTCCACCATCAACAACACACACTCCTCCACCATCACCAACACACCCCCCATTCCACCATCACCAACACACTCCCCTTCCACCATCAACACACTCTCTCCCACCATCACCAACACACTCCCCCACTCCACCATCACCAACATTTAGCTCATAGTATACACATTAATACAAACTTAGGAGTATACAGGTTCATACAACATTACCACAACATAAATACACCAACTGAGAATAGTGAATCAGAACCAAGAGACTGACAAACTATTATGATATATAGACTGTGTTTATGACGAGGTGGGACTCTCTCATAGTTATAGCTACAAATTTCCATCTCTCACGACATATATATCCAGCAACGGTACGTCATTAAATCATACTTAGCTACTGCTCATACCAAAGCCATCATCATCATCATCATCATCATCATCATCATTATTATCACTATCAATATAATTATCATTGTCATCATTTTCATCATTGGCACCACTATCAAATCACCATCATCACTATCATCATCACTTCAAGCACACGGTTAACCATCACATACCAACTACTGGCTCCTGGTCACCCTCCCTCCCCCTAACTCCTTCCTTCCCACCCCCTTTCCATCCCTTAAATGACAATATTATTTATACACCACCGTCAGTGCAAAGTGTGTGCGTGTGTGCGTGTGTGTGTGTGTGTGTGTGTGTGTACATATAGATAGAGTTATGGAAGTGTTAGTGAAGAAGAAAGAAGAAAGAAGAAAAGAAGAAGATAACACCATCTCTAATTTAGCAACTCTTTACCTTATGGCTAATTTGCATACGGACGATAATGGCGTTTTTTAGAGATTGTAGGACGACCGTACTAACAGACGGACGGACGTAAGTAAAGACAGACAAACGGACATAGATTAAGGACAAAAGGACGAACATAAAGACGGACAGATCTACGGACAGGAGATAACAAATAATAAATGAAAGAGTGTACAAGGAAATGGCAGAAAAATAATTACAAAAATACGAGAGAAAGGAAGAGGGAAAACATATCGAACAGAAAAACGAAAGTGAAAAAAATATAAAAAAAACTAAAAAAAATATTGATAAAAAAGGAGATTCGTGAAAAAATGTGATAAAAAAGAAGACCCGGAAAAGAATGAAGACAGCTGAAAGAAACGAGAGAAAAAAACAGACCGAAGGATAAAAATATTGAAATGAAAAAAAAGGAGAATTAAAATGGGTAGAAAAGAAACGAAAATAAGACGAAATCCTGTGAAAAAAATAATCAGAGATAATGATGAATTTTGCGAAACTTTGATAACAAGACGAAGAAGAAGTTACGTAATACGAATACTGAAATAAGGCATAAACCCCAATAACGGATAATACATACATAAAGAGAATAAACAAATAAAAAATAATAATAAACTTAGGAAACAGAATTAAAAGAAAAAAAATGATTCGCAATTATTCTCGTCAGTTTGGAGTCATGATAATTCTGGTGACATTTTCCCCGCCTTAACATCAAGACAGTCTGCACGAATGCCCTTTGATCGGCCAGGTGACTTAGCCACACCGTCACACCCACCCACCCACCCACACCCACACACACCCACACCCACCCCACACACACCCACCCACACACCCACACACACACACCCACCCACCACACCACACACCACCACACCCACCCCCACACACACACACACCCACCCACCCACACCCACACACCCACCCACACACGCACCAGGTAGAGACTAATAGCAGTTCGTGTTAATTAGGGTGTAGTGTACCGAGTCCTCACACCGGGGGGTAGGATCATTACGAGTCACGTCAACAAAACTCTCTTCACTCAACGAATACAAGATACACACCCTGTATATATGTATAGTACACATGCTATATGTATAGTTGTATAAAAGTCAATAAAACAGGGACAAAATAGGTATATATAGAATTAGATGTAGTTTACTTTAGCAACAAAATCTGAAAATAATACCGATATTCTAGGTGTATTAATGAAGATGGGGACGCCAAGCTAAACGAAGAATGACGGGGTCGCCAACTCAGAGGGACGACACAGACCCTGAGGTATGAGGGTCGACAGTTTAGCGACGCACGAGGCCATTATCTCCACACACACACACACACACACACACACACACACACACACACACACACACACACACACACACAACAATAATACACACACACCAAAAAACATACAGCTACAAACACCCAACAGCAACACTACAAGCACAAACACAGAGAAAGAAACAGACAGACGTACATACTGTCCTGGTCCCCCACACACAGTCCTGGGTACACCACAAACACGAGGAAACATCATCCAACTATTCATAAAACACATAATAAATGACTAGATCTGACAGAGGCAGGAAAATACGGGGAAAAAACGACTTGGAACCTCCCACGACGACCACCGAGAAGAAAACACATGGTTAGGGAAAAATATTTTGTCGGGGAAATGTAGAAATGTATTTTTAGGGGAAAATTATGTCGGAGAATATAACTTGATCTTATAAATAATGTTAACGATCTGCTTAATACTGTAGAAATACAAAGTGACGAATGATCTTTTTCTGATAACAATAAAAAAAATATAAAAAGAGAACTAAAAAATATGACCTACTGTAGTTCTGTAGACATCGAAGCTGTATAGTCTGTTTTTCTTTATACATTTTGTAGTGAAACAAACTGAACTTTTCTTGCCATCTCACCTGTCTTTCCCGTCACATTTACCAACGTAGCCGACACGAGCAGAACACAACCTCCCCTCTTGGCACAGACCCAGAGGAACGGTAGCTTTTTCTTATGTTTCTTATAATAAATATTAAAAATCGGATAATATAATATAATAGGGCGGGGGTGAATATATTGTGGGGGTTATTATATATTGTTAAGGAAATATATCAGTGGGTAAACATACATTATTATGGAAGAATATTTGAGTGAAAATAACGAGAAAACTGGATAATGAAGCGACAATAGTCATAAACGCGACATAATTACTCCTAATGATACTCCACATAGCGGTGGGAGGAGAGAGAGAGAGAGAGAGAGATAACAGTACCAGCAACAGCATTAGTATCAACAGTAGTAGTAGTAGTAGGCAGGGACAAGAGGCAATGAACCATACCTGGAAGATATCAACGCTCCCTACATCAACTCTCCCATCAACGCCCCCTACATCAACGCCCCCTACATCAACTCTCCCTCATCAACTCTCCCTACATCAACTCTCCCCTACATCAACGCCCCTACATCAACTCTCCCTACATCAATCAACGCTCCTCCATCAACGCTCCCTACATCAACGCTCCCCACATCAACGCTCCCTACATCAACTCTCCTACATCAACGCTCCCCATCAACGCTCCCCACATCAACTCTCCGCTCCCTGACATCAACGCTCCGCATCAACGCCCTTCACTCTCCCTACATCAACGCTCCTACATCAACTCCTCCACCAACTCTCCCTCATCAACGCTCTACATCAACGCTCCGTACATCAACTCCCCTACATCAACTCTCCCCATCACAACGCTCTCCACACTCCCATCAACCCCCTACATCAACTCTCCTCACACCAACGCTCCCCTACATCAACTCTCCCCACATCAACTCTCCCCATCAACTCTCCCCTACATCAACGCTCCCTACATCAACTCTCCCCTACATCAACTCTCTCTCACATCAACGCTCCCTACATCAACGCTCCCTGACATCAACGCCTCGACATCAACGCTCCCTACATCAACTCTCCCTACATCAACGCTCCCACATCAACTCTCCTCCACTCAACTCTCCCCTACATCAACGCTCTACATCAACGCTCCCACATCAACCTCCCTACATCAACTCTCCCCTACATCAACGCTCCCTACATCAACGCTCCCCTACATCACCGCTCCCCTACATCAACTCTCCCTACACCAACGCTCCCCTACATCAACTCTCCCCATCAACTCTCCCCCACATCAACGCCCCTACATCAACTCCCCTACATCAACGCTCCCTACATCAACTCTCCCTACATCTCTCCCTACATCAACGCTCCCCTACATCAACATCCCTATAACGCTCCCCTACATCAACTCTCCCCATCAACGCTCCCCATCAACGCTCCCCATCAACTCTCCCCTACATCAACGCTCCCCTACATCAACTCTCCCCATCAACTCTCCCCTACATCAACGCTCCCCTACATCAACTCTCCCCTACATCAACCTCCCCTCATCAACTCTCCCCTCATCAACTCTCCCCCATCAACTCTCCCCTACATCAACGCTCCCCTACATCAACTCTCCCTCCATCAACTCTCCCTACATCAACTCTCCCCTACATCCAACGCTCCCCTGCATCAACTCTCCCCTACATCAACTCTCCCCTACATCAACGCTCCCCTACATCAGCTCTCCCTACATCAACAGCTCCCCATCAACTCTCCCCACATCAACTCTCCCCTACATCAACTCTCCCCTACATCAACTCTCCTACATCAGCCTCTACATCAACTCTCCCCTACATCAACTCTCCCATCAACTCTCCCCTACATCAACTCTCCCCCTACATCAACGCTCCCCTCCATCCAACTCTCCCCTACATCAACTCCCCCTACATCAACTCTCCTATCAACTCTCCCTACATCAGCCGCTCCCCCTACATCAACTCTCCCCTACATCAACTCTCCCCTACATCAACGCTCCCCTACATCAACTCTCCCCCTACATCAACTCTCCCCTACATCAACGCTCCCCATCAACTCTCCCCTACATCAACTCTCCCCTACATCAACGCTCCCCTACATCAACACTCCCCATCATCACTCCCTACATCAACTCTCCCCTACATCAACGCTCCCCATCAGCTCTTCATCAACGCTCCCACATCAACTCTCCTCACGTCTACATCAATCCTGCAAACACAGGAATAATCAATCAACACCAGTGCTTGCCGTTCATTGGTTAGCGAGGATTAAGTCTTAGGATGTGATTGGCTGGGGGCGGCAGTGTAATCATGAACACTGGCTGGATGCAACGGTGTAATCCCTAATCACTACCTCGCCTGGCACTACAATTTGGACCTGGCCAGGCTTTGTGCGCGTGACTAAGGGGGTGCAGGAATTGCCAACGTTACAAGACAGGGAGGGGCAAACCGAAGCTTAATTCGGCCGGCTGGAATCTGTCTTGAAAAACCGGCACTGGATTATCAATGATATTCAGAGGTAAAGTACAGCGTCATGTGCCCTAACGTTATAATTATTGTTGTTTATACTGAGGAACGAGTGTGTAGGGTGGAGTTAGGGGTGTGGGGGGATAATGTCAGTCGTTACCAGGAAGAATGGCATCAGTAATCCGTCATTAT
>NW_024733231.1:3011266-3021266 GCF_018991925.1 Homarus americanus
TGGTCACTGTAACCTGGACCCTTATCATTATAACCTGGACCCTGGTCACTATAACCTGGACCCTGGTCACTGTAACCTGGACCCTGGTCACTGTAACCTGGTCACCTCTCTTGGACCTTGGTCCCACTGTATGCTGGACCCTGGGCACCAACTATGGACCTTGGTTACTGTAACCTGGACCCTGGGCACTGTAACCTGGACCCTTGGTCACTGTGAACCTGGACCCTACTGTAATATGGACGGCCCTGGTCACTATAACCTGGACCTTGGTCACTGTAACCTGGACCCTGGTCACTATAACCTGGACCTTGGTCACTGTAACCTGGACCCTGGTCACTATAACCTGGACCCTGGTCACTATAACCTGCACCTTGGTCACTGTAACCTGGACCTTGGTCACTGTAACCTGGACCTTGCTCACTATAACCTGGACCTTGGTCACTATAACTCAGACCGTAACCTTGACAGTGGCTGTGGTGTAAATGGTCCTCGACACAAAAAAGCAACAAATGTAGCTCCAGGGTGGGGGAGGCGCGCGCACACACACACACACACACACACACACACACACACACACACACACACACACACACACACACACACACACACACACACACACACACACGTACTAAGTCAGGTCGTAATTTTTTTTTTTGGTAGGAATAGTTGCCTCTTGCTGCTGACGCCGTATTGAGCTACACAAATAATAATAAAATAAAAATGTTTCCATCTTTCAACTTGAAAGGTCATACAGCGGTCAAATTGGATTTTGCTAAATACACAGCTACTCTATGGGTTCAGCTGATTAACATAAATTATGCTAATTATCTAAAACCTTTTTTTGTGTTTGTGGGCGAGTGGCAGTATAATTCATCATAGAGAAAAATACAACATAAATATACTTCAACATTTGTGTAAATAAAGTTTTCTACAAGACGTAACCTAACCTAACCTAACCTAATACCTCTAAGGTCAGTTTGTGTATTGCCGGGTAGGTGATGTGACTTGTAGCGTATAATAATGAATTAATACAAGTAATAAATGTCACACTGTTATCAACGATGAGAGATTTTTACTGTACTTCTTGGCAGTTACATTATATCATCAAATGATTATTGTAAAACAGTTCAATAGTCAACAACGTAAACTTTTTTTTTCCTTACAGTAATCCACATTTCATATCTCACCTGGTCAACACCTGTACCACACCTGGACGACATACTCACACTACTGACATGTCTCACTTCAGAGGGTCTTGAAATTCATCGATCCTTCCAAGTACAGATAGTTTTTTTGAGTGAATGTACACACACACACACACACACACACCCAGCCCCCCCCCCCGCCACCCACTTGTAATGATTGAATATCAGACCAAAGCTGACAGCCCAGAGAATTGCAACACATATAACAGTGAGTACACTACAGACCTCGTGGTACCACCACATACCAGGTAGACACACCTTGGGTCGGGACCCAAGGGACCTGACCTCGTCCGCTAATTACTTGAATTAGCGGGGGACTTGACCTACAACCACACCTCCAAGACACACCTGGGCATGACCACACCTGAACACAGCTGTCCAGATCTAACCAGTTTAGTGTTATTTGGCAGAGGTCAAACGCCGGCTGTTGAGGCCCCATATAAAGAACCTGCAGTCCTGCCCAAGAGGGCATTCGTCATTGTCATTCGGCTGATTGTCATTCTGTCACTCTGGTCATTCTCTTTCCCGTCCAGGTCGTCATTCTGTTCACGCGCACAGAGTCACGCTCGTCCCCTCCCCAGGTTGGGAGGGGGACTCTCCGACCAGACCCCCGGCGTCACCAGCTAAGCAGAGTCTCCCATAGGAGGCAGCCCAGCCAGCACCCACTGGGCCTCCGCCAGGTTACATGTGAGTCTTGTCAGAACTATCCCTAGAGTGAGTTACTTACTGTGGGAAGTGTATTCCTTTCATGATTGTGTCCGAGTTAGTGTCGAGTAACGTAAAAATGTGCTAGGAACTTCGATATAATACTGATATTAATGTGTCCGTGTCATTGAGTGAATTAATAAATAGTTGTATCGAAGTGGTGTTTGAGAAGTTGTCCCTTAAGAACGTACTACGTGATACATGATACGTAATATATTTGTATTGACATATGAGATAAGATAAGTGTATTGACAGTGTAAATAACTAACCGGCCACGCTACCTAACCTTCCTCTCTTTACATTCCTTCTACTATAAATATTCTACCTATATGTAATATCCTCTTCTGGTGAGTTTTGTCTCATTACACGCTCTCCCTCACACACACACATATTGGTAACGAACTTTAATCAATAGAAGCAATAAATAGTTCCTAGTGACCATCACCCTCATCACTTAACAATCAATAACTAACTTGGACCCATTTGGCTAAACGAGCAGTACGGTAATTAATGTTCCAAGTGTAATGACCCAATTTAAGTGTATATAATTATTTAGTTATATATGTTCGTCAAAAGGTAATTACTCAATGATATCCCATAGTTAAATGTAATTATTACTTAAAATGTAAAACTAGATTATAATGCCGATTCCGAGTCCGGGTTAAAGGTGTTAATTTCTCTCCGAAGTCACTGAGGTAAGGAGGGTCAGTGAGGTGAGGAGGGCCAGTGAGGTGAGGAGGGCCAGTGAGGTGAGGAGGGCCAGTGAGGTGAGGAGGGCCAGTGAGGTGAGGAGGGCCAGTGAGGTGAGGAGGGCCAGTGAGGTGAGGAGGGCCAGTGGGGTGAGGGCCAGTGGGGTGGGGAGGGCCAGTGGGGGTGAGGAGGGCCAGTGAGGTGAGGAGGGCCAGTGAGGTGAGGAGGGCCAGTGAGGTGAGGAAGGCCAGTGAGGTGAGGAGGGCCAGTGAGGTGAGTTACTCTTGTGTGACCTGAGTTTATGGTCGTATGAGTAATGTATAAATTATTTATTCTTTCCATCAGGAGTTACCACTTGACATTACGTTATTTATTTATTTATTGGTTGCGTCAACAGCTCGATCAACTACAGTCCTGACTGACTCACTGACTGACTCACTCACTCACTCATTCGCTCACTCACTCATTCGCTCACTCACTCATTCGCTCCTTACTCACTCACTCAAATATTTATTGAAAGTCTCACAACTGAGTGAATAACTAACTGACTGACTCACTGATTTGAATGTTTGACTGACTGATCAATCATTCCGGCCAACTGACTCTAAGTAAACATCTTTCGTCAAGAACATTGTGTGGTAATATTAAACAACCTCACGTAAACACAGCCTCAACAACAACTACTGTAGACAATATTAGAAAACAACCCAGTTAAATCTTCCCTAAATTTCGGAAATATTTATGTCGAAAAAGTAATTACTTTCCAAAATAGCGAAGTAATTGTGTAATTTCACCATTTGGCTCGTCACATACATCTCCGGTCGGTAACTGACGAGACCCGGAAATAGCTGCGAGGTGCGGGGCCTAGTTTATTGTGCACCCCGGGCATCCAGTGCAAGGAGGACAAAATCACTGTAGGTTGAGTACAGTGAACCTTACCACACTCCCCCTGGCCTTCACAGACTCAACTGATGAAGGGGGGGGGGGAGGGGTGAGGAGGGAGTATCTGAGGCATCATCTATCGCCTAGAGTACAAGGATTATCCCCTGGAGTACAATGGATAGCCCCTTGAGTACGATCATCTACCCTCTTGAACACAATGAATAACCCCTTAAGTATAATGATCTATCCCCTTGAGTGCAATGAATAACCCTTTAAGTATAATGATCTATCCCCTTGAGTACAATGAATAACCCCTTAAGTATAATGACCTATCCCATTGAGTACAATGAATAACCCCTTAAGTATAATGATCTATCCCCTTGAGTACAATGAATATCCCCTAAGTACAATGAATAAAACCCTAAGTATAATGATCTATCCCATTGAGTACAATGAATAACCCCTGAGTACAATGAATAAACCCCTAAGTATAATGATCTATCCTCTTGAGTACAATGATCTATGGCCTTGAGTACAATGAATAAACCACTAAGTATAATGATCTATCCTCTTGAGTACAATGATCTATCCCCTTGAGTACAATGAATAAACCACTAAGTATAATGATCTATCCTCTTGAGTACAATGACTACCCCCTGAGTACAATGAATAAACCACTAAGTATAATGATGTATCCTCTTGAGTACAATGATCTATCCCCTTGAGTACAATGAATAAACCACTAAGTATAATGATCTATCCTCTTGAGTACAATGACTACCCCCTGAGTACAATGAATAAACCACTAAGTATAATGATCTATCCTCTTGAGTACGATGATCTATCCCCTTGAGTAAAATGAATAAACCACTAAGTATAATGATCTATCCTCTTGAGTACAATGACTACCCCCTGAGTACAATGAATAAACCACTAAGTATAATGATCTATCCTCTTGAGTACGATGATCTATCCCCTTGAGTAAAAT
This sequence comes from Homarus americanus, assembly GCF_018991925.1. Taxonomy (NCBI): domain Eukaryota; kingdom Metazoa; phylum Arthropoda; class Malacostraca; order Decapoda; family Nephropidae; genus Homarus; species Homarus americanus. Next base: position 3,015,737 of record NW_024733231.1, read on the forward strand.
GAATAAACCACTAAGTATAATGATCTATCCTCTTGAGTACAATGACTACCCCCTGAGTACAATGAATAAACCACTAAGTATAATGATGCATCCTCTTGAGTACAATGATCTATCCCCTTGAGTACAATGAATAAACCACTACGTATAATGATCTATCCTCTTGAGTACAATGACTATCCCCTGAGTACAACGAATAAACCACTAAGTATAATGATCCATCCTCTTGAGTACAATGACTACCCCCTGAGTACAATGAATAAACCACTAAGTATAATGATCTATCCTCTTGAGTACAATGATCTATCCCCTTGAGTACAATGAATAAACCACTAAGTATAATGATCTATCCCCTTGAGTACAATGAATAACCCCTTAAGTAGGATGCCATAACCCACCACTAGTGTCACAGCAAGGTCACAGAATGGATGCAAATAGTTTACTTTCACTGGCGTTTATATCCATTCATTACTCAAACATCCGAGTATCGATATAAATCTTTTTATTTCTTGATAAACTAAAACCCCTTTAGTATCCCAGATGAAGGTGAGGTTTAGTGGTTTAACATAACAGGTTTAATTTTAAGGTTCTGTAGATTAACACATTATGAGAGGTAAAATTGGTACCTAATTTACACATAATCTGACTTAGTTGATGCTATATTTAACATGTTAAGTCTCCTAGGTAAAGCACTTTGAGATAACATGTTTGTAGACCTAAGAAAAATTGTGTTGATATAATTTAACTTGGGAGAAAAAAATGTGAGGGTAATTTAACATGGGAGAGAAAATGTGAGGATAATTTAACATGGTCTGTCTCATTGTCTCTCCTCCCACTTCCTCTTTCACTTTCTCTCTCTCTCTCTCTCTCTTTTATGTCCCTCAATCTCTTTCTGTCTCCATTTCCTTTCCCTTTCTTCTCAATCCCTTGCGTGTGTGTCTCTTTGTTCCACCATCTCACTCACTCACTCACTCACTTGTTCACCCTCTCTTTCTCAATCTCCTCCTCCCTTCTCTTCAATTCCTGTCTGTTTCTGCCTCCTATCACATAATCATTCCCTCTCTCACTTATTCTCTTTTCCTTCCCTTTCTCCTCATCTCTGTCCCTCCCTTTAACTTTTCCATCTTTTCCATTCCTCTATCCCTCTCTCCACCGTCTTCTCTTCCCTTTTCTTCCTTTTTGTTACTCACTTTCCCTTTCCTCTCTCCTCGTCTGCCTGTTCCTCTCTCTCTCTCTCCCTTCCCCATCTTTCCTCTTCTCCCTGTTTTTCCCTCCCTCATTTTCCTTTACCTTCTCGTCGTCTCTCAGTTCCCCCGTACCTCATTCTTCCTTTTCCCCTTCCTTCTCTCCCTGTTTCCCCTCACTCTCTCTCTCCTTTTCCCTCTCCTCGTCTCCTCCCTCTCTCTCCTTTTCCCTTTCCTCGTCTCCCTCCTCTCCCTTTTCCCTCTACCTCATTTCCCCTTCTCTCCCCCCTTTTCTCTCTCCTCGCCTCCCTCCCTCTCTCCCTTTTCCTTCTCCTCGTTTCCCTCCCCTCTCTCTCCCTTTTTTCTCTCCTCGTCTCCCTCCCTCTATCTCCCTTTTCCCTCTCCTCGTTTCCCTCCCTCTCTCACCTCGTGTCCTTCCCTCTCCCTTTTCCCTCTCCTCGTCTCCCTCTCACCCATGTTTACTCCGCCACACTCAAGTTACACGTCGGCAATATTGAAATTGTTCTTTTTTTAAAACATTATTTTTCGACCTCACTGTAACCTGACCATCATCAACACATTGTTTACCTAACTCAACATTTCATTACACAGTTAGGTTAGGTTAGGTTAGGTTAGGTTATAATCATACTCCGAACTTAAATAAAGACGGAAAAAATCCATCTCTATAACTCGACCCCACGAGAAAAAATAAAAAAATAAAAAAAATGAAGATAAAAACAATAAAGACTTAAAATTAAAATAATAATAATAATATATCCAGCCTTTATAAACCCAGAATAAACCAGATTAAAATTGAAATTATTAAATATCCAACAACATTTTCCCGTATCTATAAATCATTTAAATTTACGGAAACAAGCGAGATACATTTTTTTGAATTATGTGAAAAAAATATGAATGAATATGAAAGCAAGTTTATATCTTTATATATATATATATATATATATATATATATATATATATATATATATATATATATATATATATATATATATATATATATAATATATATATATTGTGATTAATATGAGAGAAGCTTCCTCAAAGCCCCTCATGGGTCTTTGATGTTATTACAGAAATGACAGCAATTATCAGGGGCCAAGTTAAAAAGGTCACAATTGGAGATTTTCCTCATTCCTGCTAAAACCATTTCATATTGCCTCTGGTATTATTACTTTATATATGTATATAAAACTGTGTGTGGGCGGGTGGGTGGGGGAGAGGGCGTAGGTGGGTGTGTGTGTGTGTGTGTATACATATATTGTATGTATGAATGAGAGGACGGATGCAGGTGCGTGTTTACACTAATAAGCTACATACATACAGAAGGTGCAAGTCAGTAAGTATGAGCGGGTATGTAAACCTCTGGAGAACATGTGCGACTGTGTGAGAGTGTGCGTGTTGGGTGTTGATAACTCACATAAATATTCCATTCAGGTGTTGTCGCCGTCCCATCAGCCACGACAAATGCACTTTATATGTGTGTGTGTGTGTGTGTGTGTGTGTGTGTGTGTGTGTGTGTGTGTGTGTGTACCGCTGCTTCCTGCCACAGGTTTTACAATTGACGTGAAAAAGTGTTCAAACGTCAAGCAGTATACAAGTGTGGTAAAACAGGTGTCACTACGACCATACAGACAACACATACGTCAGGATGTCCTGTGCGTGTGTCACATCAACTATAACACCTGTATCTAACCGTGGTGCTGCACAAGTGTCACAGAAGAGCTGCCACAACGACCATGCAACTGACACATATCGTAAAGCCAAGTGACACAGGTGTCATGTCTGATGCAGCCGGGGATATAAAATAAACGAGATCTTCACAAAGCTGAACTCATCGGGGATTTTCCATAAAAAGAAAAAAAGGTAAAACTGTGAAAATTATCCAAAGTGAAGAAGATCCGTTTTCAGCCATCAAAGCAAACAGTTTACATATTCAACACATGCACAGAGCCTCGTTACTGCCAAGCCTATAACTTGGCACTTCGACCCAGCATGTTAGTGTTCTGTTGTTAAGCGATTTGTGATGCATCGCACCCGACTCATACAGCCAATCACTTTTTGTGCACTCCCCAACACCGGGCCAATCACGCTTTGTTCCTGCTATGACGTATCTGTGACGTAGAGACCACGTTCAATGAGGACTTAGATTGAAATTACCTGTTAGTTTTAACTCGAATGAAAACTTGACATTCTAACAGCCCATTTACGACGATCGAAGCTCCCGGGATAAAATCACAGGGAAGAAAATTGCTCTCCTCCACGACTATGTAGTGGTCTTGAGGCAATAAAAGACTTTTATTATGTAACAAAATTTGGTAAGGTGAGCAGCAAGAGAGAGAGAGAGGGAGAGTGGTACTTGACAAAGCTTCTCAGTATGTTGTGTTTATTTGGATCTGAGAGCTGCCAGAGTCGTGGATGGGGGTGCGGCGGCTGAGTGGATCCAACGCTCGCCTCCTGCCCTAAGGATTGTTAGTTCGCAGGGAAGGCACCCCAGTCCACCAAGTTGTAAATGGTTAAATAACTCTACAGCTGGTGATGACGGTCGAGTGTAGCGCCGGCCAGGCTGCCTCCCATGTGTACTGGCTGCTCCACCTACACCTACAGTGTGCTGTAACCGCACTGCCCACCACCAAGACCACCATTCCCAGCCAGGACCACCAGGCCCACCAGGACCACCAGGATCACCAGGACCACCAGGACCACCAGGACCACCAGGCCCACCAGGCCCACCAGGCCCACCGGGCCCACGCCAGGACCACCAGGACCACCAGGCCCATCAAGCCCACCAGTACCACCAGGACCACCACCAGGCCCATCAAGCCTACCAGGGGCCACCAGGCCCACCAGGACCGCCAGGCCCATCAGGACCACCAGGCCACCAGGACCACCAGGCCCACCAGGACCACCAGGCCCATCAAGCCTGGCTACCAGGACCCGCCAGGCCCATCAAGCCCACCAGGACCACCAGGCCCACCAGGACCACCAGGCCCACCAGGCCCATCAAGCCCACCACGACCACCAGGCCCACCAGGCCCACCAGGCCAACTCTCCATTTGTTCAGTCGTGTCGAGTAAGTTAGGGATAACTGGGGAACAAAATATTCTCCACTTTAACTCTTCATTTTTTCTCTAACTGTATTTAACAATTGAGTTCAGCATATATATATATATATATATATATATATATATATATATATATATATATATATATATATATATATATATATATATATATATATATATATATATATATATATATATATATATATATATATAAGGTATTTTTTATTAGTCTTCATAGGCATTATTACTACATTTACAACACTGCTTCCCTCCCTGATCACATTTTCTTTCTCTCTCTCCCTAACCCGTAATCACATCCCTACTGATCACATCCTTCCTTTCCTTCCTCCCTCTCCCCTCCTCCCTCCCCTTCCTTCCTTCCCTTCCTCCCTGTCACCCTTGATCACATCCTTCCCTCTCCCTCTCCTTCTTCCCAAGACCTAAGTGTCTTTACCTCTCTCCCATCTTCTTCCTTCCACACCCATATTCTTCTTTCTCTCGCCTTCCCATTCCTTCATTCTCTCTCCCCTATTTTACCATCCTTTCTCTTCCTACCGCTATATCGTCTCCCTTCTTCCTTACACCCTCCCCCTCATCACCCTATCTCACCTCCCCTCTCCCACTACCCCCCTAACTCACCTTACCTCCCCCACCTCAATTCTTCTTCTCCCCATTCTGAATGTCTCTTTCCCCTCTCCCTCTTCTTCATTCCAACACCTCCAATCATCGACTCTACGACCGCTGTTCTCGTGTCTGGCCGCCATTCCCCTCACCACCAGCGGGGGAGATCTGCCAACACACACACACGAACCTGTCGCTCCATAACCACACGAAACTTGATCACCCTACCACCACTGTACCACCACTGTACCACCACTGTAACACCACTGTACCACCACTATACCACCACACTAATTATTATACTGACCTTACTAATGTTACAAGAACCAATACGATATATGTTGTCCCCATTACCACGACCCACTGTGACGTATTATTGTGAACCTCGCTATCTTTTAATTCTTCATCAACTCACTAAATTTATCCTGTAAAATGAATAAACTAAACAAATAATAATAAAAAAATACGTGACAATTATAGTAACAGAATAATTATTTATTTACTAACACCATGTGAGTCGTAATCCAGATCATACTTTGTTGTTAAATAATTTCCTGAGATAAATATAAATGCTATATCAGGTGCCACCATGACAGCTGAGCCATTGAACAGGCTTAGTTATGTTAGTGTTGTTATTGTTGT
>NW_024733231.1:3023766-3124326 GCF_018991925.1 Homarus americanus
TGGACTAACAGAAAATTTATGATAGACAGCAAGAATGTCCTCAAGCACTCCTGATTCACTGTAGTAATTACATAGTTCATGATACAATAAGCCAGGTGGCCTAAAGTCTTTGATTGTGTCACATTCATTAATATGACACTCTCAAATACTTCAGGCCACCTGGCTTATTCTGGTGGTCGCTGCCTACGGGGGTGAGTGTTTGTGGGCGGCGGTGTGGGCATTACACTACAGATAGAATCACTTGTTGGTAAACTCACTCATTATTATTCGTTAGTTAATGCACTCAATCATTACTGCACTCAATAACACACTCAATTGTACACACTTTAGCTCGTAATCTCACTCAATTGCACACGCGTTAGTACATGATCTTATTAACATAGCCATTCATTACTATATTCAATAGCACACCTACTCGTGGGATACACCCGCACTCGTAAACTCGTCAGTACACCTCTGTATACGAACTCGTGAGTACACCTGCACTCGCTGGTGCCATGCTGTCAATCTAACTAAAACTCGTGTAGGTGTTTTAAGCACGCTTTGCATACAGGAAATACAGTATATATATATATATATATATATATATATATATATATATATATATATATATATATATATATATATATATATATATATATATATATATATATATATATATATATAATATATATTATTTTGAGTTAAATATAATCTCTGTGGCACTTAGTGCAGCAACAAGTTGGTTAATGTGAAATACTGTTCACTGTGTGTGATGAGTCTGGAGAGTCAGTGGAGTGACTGCTGGCTGATCCAATATTCCATCTTAAGTTACTGATTGGCTTGACCCTACTTTGAAACCAGCCCCTATGCCCTGTTTTTGTAGATAGTTTCATCCCAAGGCTTTGTCGTCTTTAATTTAGGCCAATAATTTGCATTGTTGACTTTATGAGTCCTTTTGACAAATATTATCTTCTTTTTACCTATATGAACTGAACGTTGGCTGTGATCTGACAATTTATTTCAATTATTCATCAGTATCAATTAAGTGCAACATGGTTATGTACATTTAGTTACATTTATACAATTTTGTAGGTTCTGTCTATCCATCTTTTTTTTTTTTTTTGAGTTACAGGTGGGGAAAGATGGAAGGCATGCTACTGAGGCTCAAAACTGTGTGAACATGAGGATGGAAGTCTGTATATAATTGGGAAGGTTGGAAAAAAAAGTTTAGTAGGTTAAAGCAGAGGGACGACACATGTTTTACATGTATTACGAGTTTATTTGGCTAACTAAGCTAACCTATAGGTTGCAGGATAGAATTTGCACAATATTCCTTTAGTAGACAATGACGAGATTGATTTACAAATTACAAGTTGGTAACATCTTATACTGTATTGCGACCTTGGGCTCATGATTGTGAGCTTGTTAAATGTAAATTTATATCCATCTAAGTTTAATCTAAGATGGATCACTGCATGGCGGACATAGATGGGTCATGGGCAGACTCGGGCCTGAGCGAGTTCAGCATCTACGTATACACTGTGATATGTCAGGAGGTTGGTAAGTGTATCGTCATATCCCTCCCCCACTAGGTGTTGCCATAGCTGACAATCGCAAATTTCTTAACATACAGCTGGAACAACTCCTTTCTGATACCCTATCGTCACTGGTCTCAAATTCTTCACTACAATGCAGCGATACTTTTGCGAGTGTACAGTACGTATTGGAAACAATGTTGCTTATATGGTATGTTTTATGAATAAATGCAGCCTTTCTACTGCGAAAGTGTTACTTCAGGTAATATCAAGAATATCATAGATATATCTGACACCTTGACCTACAACTCTAAACACATAGTACATTGTTGCACACAACTGACACATACTACAACTGACACTACACACATACTACAGCTGACACACCCAACTATTTTGTACTACAACACATTTTTACAACCTATTTTATACCTGGCTGTTTACAACCCTGACACATACTAAACTTGACACACCACTGACGACATGCAGCTATTTTACAACTGACATACATAATACAACACATTTTCCCTGACATCTGGCACGTACTACATGGCACACAATCTGGCCACATACTACAGCTATTTTAGCCTATTTATACTAAACACACACAACCCTGACATAATCCTTTATTTTTACACACGACATCGACACGTACTGCACTTGACCACCACAATCCTGACACATACTGGCAGCACCATGCACAGCACATACTACAGCTGACACATCACACAACTGACACTACAGCTGACACACACAACCTTGACACATGCCTGTCGACACCACAATCCTGACACATGCCTGCAGCTATTTTTGGCCACATACTACAGCTGACACACAACCACACATACTACACACAACATACTACAGCTGACACAACCTGACATACTACAGCTGACACACCAACCTCACGTCTTGACTACAATCTGACACATGCAGCTGACACACCTGACCTGACATGCTAAATGACACCTTCTGGCCCTGCTACATTGACACCCTGGCTTCTGACATGCTACAATTGTTGTCACAACCCTGTTTTGTCTGGCTGTTTACAACCTTGTGCGTACTACATCGACGCACCACAGTCCTGACTGTTGTTACCCACAGCCACTGGCCATACTAGGCTGTTTACATACAACCTGTTGTACTACAGCACTTTACAACCTGACATACTACAGCTATTTTACAACCTGACATGTCTGACATTTTCCTTCTGACATCTTTGGCTGACACCTGACTGGCCTACTACAGCTGACACATCTAACCTGTTGCCTACAATGACATCACAACCTGACACATACTACTTGACACACCACAACCTGACACATGCTACATTGACACACACCACAACTGACACATACTGACTGACACCACAACTGACACATACTACACCTTATTTCACAACCCTGACACATGCTAAGTATTTTTGTACAGCGTAAAACTGACACCACCACAACCACCAATGCAATACAACTGACACACAACCTTGACGTACTACGTACGACACCTGATCTTGGCCCGTACTACATTGACACACCACAACCTGACACATACAGCTGACATCTACAACCTGACACATGTGTGACGCATCACAACCTGGCCATACTACCATTGTTACATCACAACCCTGACTCATGCTACAGCTGACACATACAACTGATGTCTGCAAGGACACATCACAGCACAGCTCATACTGTAATATTTTGCACATATGGCGCACCATGCTACATCTGGCCCCACCCTATGGGCTTTATGACCAGACCTTAACAGATTATGAAACTCTCTCTCTCTCTCTCTCTCTCTCTATCTCTCTCTCTCTCCTCTCTCTCTCCAGCGTCAAGTGACTCGCAGAAATTGCTTAGGGGTGCCCAACATATTGACATAACAATCTTTATCCCAACGATACAATATTAAATTATCTTCATACACACACACACACACACACACACACACTGTCAACAATGGACCTCTAGATTTGGGGAATTAGGGCTCACGTGGTCTACACATCTCACCTCTCCATAAATTCAAACCTGGAAGGGGGGTACAGGGAGGCAGGGGAGGGAGGGAGGGAAGGGGAGGGAGGGAGCGGAAGAGGGGGAGAGGGAGGGGGAAACAAGAGGGGAGGCACCTAACCTTCCTCAGGGTTCCAGCCTGGCGTGACATGTAACACCCTAGGGGCCAAGTGTCCCAGGGGACCGCACTTTACAAGGCACTATCCGCCTCCCGGGAGATGTGGCACTTATAAAGTAGCCACAATCATTCAACACATTCTGTTTTTAAATCATGCATCACTTAACACAGAAAATGTTCTCAGTTTTCAAGACTGAGCCACTGCTCCAGGGGTGGGGGAGAGGGAGGAGAGAGAGAGAGGGTGGGGGAGGGAAGGGAAGGGGCGAGGAGGGAGGTGAAACTCCTATTCAGCCAGAAAATTGTTCCGTCAATTCTTGGGTTTGAAGGAAAAATATTCTTGGTAGGGTTCCTCCACGGGCAGCCACCACACTACATCACCTCACAGCACAAAATATGTTTCGGAACTTGAAATATAAATCTGGGGGCCTCACTTAGAAATATGGTGTGTATCCGCCTCCAGAAGCGATGGTGGGCAAGTGTTGTAAATTAACCCCGGAGAACTGACGATCTTGTTGTGGCAGATATATATTTCCTTCCGTGGGTGTGGAGAGGGAGGGAGGAGTGTGAGAGAGGGAGGAACATATATAAGGAAAAGAGGGAGTGCAGGAGAGGAATGGAGTGGAAGAAGAGGTTCCAGCACAAGAGGTACCGGTTTGGCCAACATAGAGAACAGAACCAGACAATGTGATAAGCAGGGCATGTAAGAAGAAAATGTTGACACCAGGCATGGCCTGTCAATGTATGTTCTAAAAACATTCAAGTAATTAAAATCAGTCTAGAGTGAAATATGAGAGACCTGACAGTTGTAGCATTAGTAAATATAGAAAATTTTGTGACAAGAGGTACCGGTATGGCCAGCATAAAAGACAGAACAGACAATGTGGTATGAATAAATGTAGAATTGAGCTGAGATACAGACACATCTGGCAGAGTTAGTAACGCTGTACCCATACTGGAACACTCAGCATGTAAACTTTGTGATAAACATAAAAGCATACCTTGGGCCTATATATTATTGAATGACTGTCCCAAGGCTTTAGGCCACACTGACTTGTTATCTTGAACGATGCTAATTACCATTGAATCAGGTGTGCTTGAGGACATTCTTACTGTTTATCCCAAATTTACTGACACACTGATTAATCTTCAATTAGAATAGCTCCAATGTATGTGATCCCACTGACCTATATGTGCCGTTATGATGTATTTCCTTCTTTTGTGCATGCAGACACCTCTGTCTCACCATGTGAACAGTGGCATTACCCACATGAATCTTAAGCCAAACGTATATACTTGTACCATGTATATATGTGCATATATATGTGTATGTGTGCATAGGTATATATATATGTGCATGTATATATGTATATATATATGTATATGTATGTATATGTGTGTGTGTGTGTGTACATATATATATATATATATATCAATGAATATAGTCATCTCTTTATTGTACGAACCTCTCTGTCACTGTGGCAGTGAACAGTGACATTGCCCACTATGGATGACCTCCATACGACTTATGGCTGTTAATGAATATGATGTATTTCTTTGTATGAACCTCTGTCTTTTGGCTGGCAGTGAGGTATTCTCCACCTCAGTTATACTAGACTGAATTGCTCTGAATGGGGTAAACTGTACTACAAGCTCTGTCAATGATTTGTTAAGCTTGAAAAAAAGACGTGAGCGTAATCGTGGCGGGGATAGAGAGATGTACTTTTTTTTTTGGTCAACCTGGGTTCCCAATTCCTCTCTCCTCTCTCATTTGCCTGCTCACCCTCCTTGTTGTCTCCTCTCTCGTCCTTTGTCTCTTGCTGCCCTCCATGTCTGCCTTCCTATCACTACCTGGGTCAGTAATTACGGTTTCCATCATGGCAGTCACTAAGACCATATTACCTGCGCTCCCCACCCACTGCCATGGACGTACACATTACCATGGGGCAGCCTTACCCACTACTGGGAGATGCCACCATTTCTCCTGATATGTGCCACACACTACCTTAGACCATCAACCATCACATAAACCACTACACTGGATCCACCTCACACAGACGGGCCACCCGCTTCTCTGTAGCCAATTCCACTATCATGTGCCATCCATTACATGAGACCCCACTCTCTGGGCCATGCCCTTCACTACCCTGGAACACTGCAGTTGAGCTTGATCAGCTGCTCTCCACCTCTGTTCAGTGATCATGGATGTATTATGAAACAACAGATGGTTTACCGTCGTTGCTATACTCAGGTAACTCAACGTACCTTACCTGCTACACTTAATTAACACCTTTACACCTGAAAATTCCTCATATTCCCTTAAAAACAGTACACACACACACACACACACACACACACACACACACACACACACACACACACACACACACAATGCTAAACTCTCAACAATCAAGAACCATGATCTCTCCTCCAGGCCACTCACATCTCCACCACAACCGCACCACAACCGCTCACTTCTCCACCACAACCGCTCACATCTCCACCACAACTCCTCACATCTCCACCACAGCCGCTCCATCTCCACACATCGCTCCACATCTCCACACAACTCCTCCATCTCCACACATCCGCTCCCTAGCCCATCTCCACAACAACTCATCTCCACCACAGCTCTCCATCTCACACCTTCCAGGATACAAGGGTCTGGGACAATAATTGGCCTCTTGTTAACTGAGGTGGTGGGGCATCTGCCTGTCACTGACACAGTGATAGTGGAAGGAGGGGGAGGAGGGAAGGAAGGAGGAAGGAAGGAGGAAGGGAAGGAGGTACAGGAGGAGTTGGCAACGACGGTACACTGATATAACTCAACAATCAGTGTGTTACCTCGTGGCCAACAACAGGGAAATATTTAACTTACGAATCTTGAATAATAAGCAGTCGAGGGCCAGGGGAGGGCCAGAGGCCAGGCAGTCATCGCGAAGATGTGACTGTCAAGTGGACCCTAAGCCGAATAAATGCCCATCATATGGATTCAGTCAGAACTTACACAAATAGTAGTAGGCTTCTTTGGGCCCCAAAACTTAATGAGCTCCTGTCATAATAGGTTCCAGTCTTAATGGGTTCCCGTCCAAATAGACCACACACGTAATGGGAATGAGACCCATCTGACTGAAAACCTGTCAAGACCATGCAAGGTGAGATAATCCTTATGCTAATACCACTATTTCATCTCTGTCTTTAACTAACTGTCTCTCTCAGGTGACCTTAAGAGCTGCTGTTCACAAAAGGTTCAGTCATTTCCATACTGTTAATACTGTACAGTTTATATCTATATAAACCTTTTCCGTTAAGTTCAGGTGAGAGATGATGACACACCCTGATTACCTGTGGCAGCATACCTGCCCCCCATGCAGGTGGAGGTGTGAGGGGGAAGGAATGACGCACCACCACCACCTGCACATTTTTCCTCCTGGCTATAAATAAAGTGACTATAAGAAACATTTGCTTCATCAATTATATATAGAATAACTCTTAAGAGACATATGTTGCTTTACCTGTTCCTGCTCCTATAACTACTGTGTATATTGTGCCAAAACACATCTGTTGCCTCACCTATAACATAAGTAATTTAGATGGAAGAAATCTCTCTCTCTCTCTCTCTCTCTCTCTCTCTCTCTCTCTCTCTCTATTTATTCTGCATAAGCTCAGGAACTACAGCTCCCTCTCCATCCATATAACTTCTGCTATTTCTTCTTCTCTTCTCTTTGCGCGACAATATAAATAGCTCTGGAACTGAATATGAGCCATATAACATATACGCACAACGCTCGTGAGAAAAACATCCTTTCATCTCAGCTGAAAGTCTTTGATATACTCTCAGAAAAAAAGAGAGATAAGGTTAAATGAAGAGCGCTGTTTTAGCTGAGGAGAAAAGAGCGTCTACCGTCGTGTGTGTGTGTGGGCCACGGCCAGCTCTCAGCGCCAGCGGGTCATTCATGGCCAGGTTGTATACGAACAGCAGGTTGTGTAGAAGCCTTGTTGGTGCCAGAGACAGGTGGAGCAGTGAGGAGGGGAGGGAGGAGGGAGGTAAGAAGGGAAGGAAAGGAAAAAGGGGAAGAGGAAGAGGAGGGGAGGGGAGAGGGAGGGGAAGGAGGAGAAAGGGATAGAGAGTTGGGACAGATAAAGAAAGTGAAGGATAAAAGGCACAGAGAAGGAGATCAGAGCTATACGGAGGGACAGGGGAAGAAGAAGGAGGGAGGAGAAAGGAATTTGAAGAGAGGGAGTGGAAAAAAAGATGCGAGAGAAAATGGGAGGAAATAAGTATAAGAATCAAAAAGAGGAAAAAGGAAAAGGGAGAAGAGATTCACGGAACAGGAAAGATGAGGAGGAGGAGGAGGAGGAGGATGGGAGGAGGAGGAGGAGGAGGAGGAGGAGGAGGAGGAGGAGGAGGAGGAGGAGGAGGAGGAGGAGGAGGAGGAGGAGGAGGAGGAGGAAACAAGTCAGTGGGTGGGTGTGTACAGTGATGGATGCACACACACCACACACACACACACACACACACACACACACACTTCCTAGTATTGCTCTAAATAGCTCAACTGTAGGGTCGTGCTAATTTAGTGCTATAAAAATAGGAGTAATTAAGGCATCAATTACCAGGCGGAGGTACAGGCACAGAAATCTTTTCGCTACTGTAATGGTGAGTCAGTGCCTTCTCTTTGATAGTAATTACTTCTTCTCAGGTATTTTATTATTATTATATTATTATTATTATTATTATTATTATTGTTGGACATGGAATCATTGGTGTATAATGTCTACCTGACCTGACCTGACCTGACCAAACTAACCCTAACCTAACTAACCTAACCTAACCTAACCTAACCTAACCTAACCTAACCTAACCTTACCTAACCTAACCTAACCTAACTTACACCACCAGAGAACTCCGTCACCTAACTGCCATACTTTAACATTCGGTCCGTAACTCGCGAAACTATAGGTGACATCTCCGGCAGGTGTTTATAGCCTTACCTGCCACTCTAAACATCTCCATCAGGTGTTTATAGCCCACCTGCCACTCTAAACATCTCCGGCAGGTGTTTATAGCTACCTGACACTCTAAACATTCCATCAGGTGTTTATAGCCTTACTGCCCTCTAAACATCTCCATCAGGTGTTTATAGCCTGACACTCTAAACATCTCCATCAGGTGTTTATAGCCTTCTGACACTCAACATCTCCGGCAGGTGTTCCTGACCTCTAAACATTCTTGTTAGCCTTACCTGACACTCTAAACATCTCCGGCAGGTGTTTATAGCCTTACCTGACACTCTAAACATCTCCATCAGGTGTTTATAGCCTTACCTGACACTCTAAACATCTCCATCAGGTGTTTATAGCCTTACCTGACACTCTAAACATCTCCGGCAGGTGTTTATAGCCTTACCTGACACTCTAAACATCTCCATCAGGTGTTTATAGCCTTACCTGACACTCTAAACATCTCCATCAGGTGTTTATAGCCTTACCTGACACTCTAAACATCTCCGGCAGGTGTTTATAGCCTTACCTCCTAAACATCTCCATCAGGTGTTTATAGCCTTACAACTTCTAAACATCTCCGGCAGGTGTTTATAGCCTTACCTGCTCTAAACATCTCCATCAGGTGTTTATAGCCTTACCTGCCACTCTAAGCATCTCCATCAGGTGTTTATAGCCTTACCTGCCACTCTAAACATCTCCATCAGGTGTTTAAAGCCTTACCTGCCACTCTAAACATCTCCATCAGGTGTTTATAGCCTTACCTGCCACTCTAAACATCTCCATCAGGTGTTTATAGCCTTACCTGCCACTCTAAACATCTCCATCAGGTGTTTATAGCCTTACCTGACACTCTAAACATCTCCATCAGATGTTTATAGCCTTACCTGCCACTCTAAACATCTCCATCAGGTGTTTATAGCCTTACCTGCCACTCTAAACATCTCCATCAGGTGTTTATAGCCTTACCTGACACTCTCTAAGCATCTCCATCAGGTGTTTACAGCCTTACCTGCCACTCTAAACATCTCCATCAGGTGTTTATAGCCTTACCTGCCACTCTAAACATCTCCATCAGTGTTTATAGCCTTACCTGACACTCTAAAATCTCCGGCAGGTGTTTATAGCCTTACCTGCCACTCTAAACATCTCCATCAGGTGTTTATAGCCTTACCACACTCTAAACATCTCCATCAGGTGTTTATAGCCTTACCTGCCACTCTAAACATCTCCATCAGGTGTTTTAGCCCTACACTCTAAACATCTCCGGCAGGTGTTTATAGCCTTACCTGACACTCTAGACATCTCCATCAGGTGTTTATAGCCTTACCTGACACTCTAAACATCTCCATCAGGTGTTTACAGCCTTACCTGACACTCTAAGCATCTCCATCAGGTGTTTATAGCCTTACCTGACACTCTAAACATCTCCATCAGGTGTTTACAGCCTTACCTGACACTCTAAACATCTCCATCAGGTGTTTATAGCCTTACCTGCCACTCTAAACATCTCCATCAGGTGTTTATAGCCTTACCTGACACTCTAAACATCTCCATCAGGTGTTTATAGCCTTACCTGACACTCTAAACATCTCCATCAGGTGTTTACAGCCTTACCTGACACTCTAAGCATCTCCATCAGGTGTTTATAGCCTTACCTGACACTCTAAACATCTCCATCAGGTGTTTACAGCCTTACCTGACACTCTAAACATCTCCGGCAGGTGTTTATAGCCTTACCTGACACTCTAAACATCTCCATCAGGTGTTTATAGTTTATAGCCTTACCTGACACTCTAAACATCTCCATCAGGTGTTTATAGCCTTACCTGACACTCTAAACATCTCCGGCAGGTGTTTATAGCCTTACCCGACACTCTAAGCATCTCCGGCAGGTGTTTATAGCCTTACCTGACACTCTAAACATCTCCATCAGGTGTTTATAGCCTTACCTGACACTCTAAACATCTCCATCAGGTGTTTATAGCCTTGCCTGACACTCTAAGCATCTCCATCAGGTGTTTATAGCCTTACCTGACACTCTAAACATCTCCATCAGGTGTTTATAGCCTTGCCTGACACTCTAAGCATCTCCATCAGGTGTTTACAGCCTTACCTGACACTCTAAACATCTCCGGCAGGTGTTTATAGCCTTACCTGACACTCTAAGCATCTCCGGCAGGTGTTTATAGCCTTACCCGACACTCTAAGCATCTCCGGCAGGTGTTTATAGCATATACGAGTGTAATCTGTTATATATGAAACCTCTAATTAACGGACTATGTGTAAAAGATTAACCCGCAAAATATTAGTCCGGTATTTGAGAGTTTCACCATATTAAAGAACGGACGGATTGAAAGACGGACTAACGAAGAAAACAACACTAATATATTTTCGTAAACAAATGAAATAAACGAATATCATAACAACAGCAAAAACCCTGAAAGACTAAACAATAATGACCTCTGACCTCTGACCCCCACAGCACCAATAAGAGTACTTCTCCCCTACCCAAACGACATGGCACTGTAGCTGGGCACTTGTTATGTTCACCGGTACTAGACGTGGAAACTACAATCACTGGTCCGAGCCATAAATCCCTTACAATAACAACAATAACGATAGCGAGAGGGTCGACAGGGGTGATGTGTCGACAGGGGTGATGTGTCGACAGGGGTGATGTGTCGATAGGGGTGATGTGTCGACAGGGGTGATGTGTCAACAGGGGTGACGTATCGACAGGGGTGATGTGTCGACAGGGGTGATGTGTCGACAGAGGTGATATATCGAGAGGGATAAAAATATCCCTTCACCTGGACGATCATTATTACCAGGGAAGTGTGGTGCCTCCAAACAGAAAAATTAGGTCAAATAAGAATGAGCCAAGGTGGATGACCAAAACACTTAAACATGACATAGGAATAAAGAAAGGAATTTATAAGAAATTAAAGGGAGGGGAGGAGCAGCTCCGAAATAGGTATAATGAACTATCTAGGAATGTTAAGAAAAATGTAAGGAAGGCAAAGAGGGACTAAGAAATCAGGATAGCAAGAGAATCCAAGGCGAATCCCAAGGGATTTTTCCATGTATATCGGACAAAGGTCAAGGACAAAGTGGGACCTTTAAAGTCAGAGAGGGAGGAAGTGATCTATGATAGTGAGGAAATAAGCAAAGCATTAAACAGCTACTTCTTATCAGTTTTCACAGAAGAAATTCACGAGGAAATTCCAGAGGTAGAACTGATATTTAGGGGAAATGAAGAAGAGTAATTAAAGAATATCTCTATCAGAAAAGAGGATGTTCTTAAGAAGATAAATAAACTAAAGAAGACAAAATCCCCAGGGCCGGATGAAATTTTCCCTTGAGTTTTGAAAGAGTGTAAGGAACAGATTAGCAGACCCCTCGTAAATTTATTTACAAAATCATTAGACACGGGAGTTGTGCCAGACTTGTAGCAAATGTAGTACCCATATTCAAAAAGGGAGACAGAGCATCAGCGTCAAATTACCGGCCGATTAGTTTGACGTCAGTAGTGGGGAAATTTCTTGAATCAATTATAGCAAATAGCATCCGATCGCATTTAGAGAAAAACAAATTAATCTACGACTCTCAACATGGGTTTACAAAGGGAAAATCTTGTCTAACAAATCTGCTGACGTTTTTTAGGAAAGTCTTCGAGGTAGTATATAATGACGAAAATTGCGATGTTATTTACTTAGACTTAAGCAAAGCTTTTAACAAAGTACCGCATCAGAGGCTTCTGAGAAAAGTTAAGGCTCATGGTATCGAGGGGAAAGTTTTAAATTGGATAAAATCATGGTTCACCGATAGAACACAGAGGGTCAGCGTAGATGGTGTTAAATCTGAGTGGGGCTGTGTAACCAGTGGGGTTCCCCAGGGGTCAGTACTGGGCCCACTCTTGTTCATAATCTACATAAACGATCTAGATACTGGAATCAGCAGTGACATAAGCAAGTTTGCGGAAGACACCAAAATAGGGCGGCAGATTAATTCAGGGCAGGATGCAAATGCACTACAGGATTTAAATAAACTGCAGGAGTGGTCAGAAAAATGGCAAATGAAATTCAACATCAGCAGGTGCAGCGTACTTAATATTTGAAGAACAAATACTGTCAATGTATACAGCCTTAACAACACCAACCTAGAGAAGTCGACTTGTAAAAGAGACCTAGGGGTACTTGTAAGCCCGGACCTATGGCCTGGAAAACAGTGCGTTAATGTTCGAAATAAGGCAAACAGAGTATTGGGTTTTATATCTAGAAATGTAAGTAATAAGAATGGAGAGGTCTTATTGCAACTATATCTTGCGCTAGTCAGGCCGCACCTCGATTATGCTGTTCAGTTCTGGTGCCCTTATTATAGAATGGATATCAATTCACTGGAGTCGGTGCAGCGAAGAATGACGAAAATGATACCGGGACTTAGAAACCTTCCATATCAAGATAGGTTAAAGAAACTAAACTTGCATTCCATAGAAAGACGAAGAGTGCGGGGAGATATGATAGAAGTATTTAAGTGGGTGAAAGGAATCAATAAAGGCGATATAGGTAAAGTTCTTATAATATCCAAGCAGGATAGGACTCGCAGCAACGGATTTAAGTTGGATAAGTTTAGGTTTAGGAGGGAGATAGGAAGGAACTGGTTCACAAATAGGGTGGTGGACGAGTGGAACAAGCTTAGCAACTTTGCAATAAGTGCTGGAACGCTGGAAAGTTTTAAAAGGAGGCTGGATAGATTCATGGATGATAGAGAGTGGTAGTAACTCTCGACAGGAGCTGCCATGCACAGGCCAACCGGCCTATTGCAGACTCCTTATTTTCTTATGTTCCTATGTTAAGAGAAGAAAGAAAGAAAGAGAAGAGAAGGAAAGAAGAAGAGACGAAAAGGAAAGAAGATAAGAAAGAAAGGAAGAAAAAGAAAACAGGAAGGAATAAAAAAATTCAACATGATTTTCCAATACTTTTTTTCCGGGAATATTGTTCTTGATTTTAATTATGTTCTTTCATCTAATTTATTCACATATTATTCATGGTTTCATTATTATTATTTTCCTTCTTGTTTTCAATATTTTATTCATCTTTTATTTTCTCGTTGTTATCCCTGTTCCTGTCATCATATTTTTTCTCTCTGGAGTTTTATCTAATTTTATCTCTTCCTTCTTGTATTTCTTATCTCTCCCAGACCTCTCATTCTAGTCTTTTTTACTTCCTCCTCTTCTTCCTCTTTTCTTCTTTCATCTCTTATTTTCTTCCTTTTCATTTCCTATTGTTCCTTTTCTTCTTATCTTTTCCCTTGCTTAATTTTATCTTTTCCTTTCTCTTGATTTATTTTCTTTAATGTCTTATTTCTTCTTCTTTTCATTTTTTCTTTTTTTTTATTTATTTTTCCTTTCATTTTCAATTATTTCTTTTTCCTTCCTTCCTTCTACTCTTTTTTCTTACTTCCTTCTCTTATATCTCTCTTTCCTTTTCCTTCGTTCTCTCATCTCTTTCCTTCCTTTTTGCGTTCCTTCCTTCTCTTATATCTCTCTTCCTTTCTTCCTTCTCTCATATTTCTCCTTCATTCCTTCCTTCTCCCCACCTCCTATCTTCCTTCCTCCCTCCTCTTCCCTCTATCTTTCTTCTTCATTCCTTCCCGTGTCTTCATCCAGCTCAGAAGTAACTCAGTGTATCATTAATCAAATTCAAAGTCCCATTCTCACACGACGATCAATGGGAGTTGTGTTGATTCAGATCCAAGTGAGATGAACTTCCTCCATCCATCACCTTCACTTGCATTCAGATTTTCGACTTTTGCACAAAACCTTATATTTGTTCCGCTTTGTTTTCAAGTTGTAGGTTAAGTTAGGTTAGGTTAGGTTTCTTTATATCTTAGTAAAGAACAGCATCAACAACAACAACAACAACAACAACAACAACAATAATAATAATAATAATAATAATAATAATAATAATAATAATAATAATAATAATAATAATAATAATAATAATAATAATAATAATAATAATAATAATAATAATAATAATAATAATAAAATAAATCATATAATATATTTTAAAATTCCATTAATTAAAAATATATTATACTTCAGTTACCTAAATTAAGAACTGTTCCTGTAGTGTTAACAAATCTTAGGAAATAGTTTATTTGTTCATAAATATATAATTATGAATGGGGTGAGTTGGCTCAGCTAGAAGGTTGTGCTCAGTTATTTTCGAGCCGTCCAGCGGGTAGAACACACGCTAAGTCTAATACCATACCATACTAAATTATTCATCTTAGATCATTAAATCTGTAATGTTAATTAAACTCCCACATGATGTGTAGTTTACGTAAGACTTATTGAAGCAAAATGTCGACCTACTGCAGCAACTTTACTGTATAGGTTATTGAGAGCCTCCTTTGCCGACGCCACTCCCAGCTTACGAGTATTTCTTATTTCCTTATACCAAAACTATGGCTTAATATTGTTTTTAAATAACCATAAAATAATGCTCTTCAGAAACTATAGAACAGCAGTAGATCTTTAAAGACAAAGTGAAGATAAAGACTTGGGACTGCACCTGGACCTCTCAACACAGCACAGAGGTAATGCCCACTTGACCACCAGAGGCGCTACACTCTGGTATTACGTCGTTACAAACAATCTAATAATCTTCACTTGTCCTGAGAAGAATCGGATCTATAACTACTGCCCGTGCGTCTATCTGTCGGGAAAATATGACCACCATACCTCAGTAACACATCAACAGTATACTGGATTGTAAATTGACTTGGTGTGTAGACCTTAGACCCAAGCTGAGTTAGTTAGTTAATTTACCATATTTTTGTTCTTAATATTCAGAATCATGACTTCTTGGAGTTTATTGTGGCGTGAAAAGGAACTGTCCATCTGTCGTAATAAAAAAACTTTCCGTATGTAATTCTTGATGATTAAACCTATTTAGACTGATGTAGAGAAAAGAGAATAGTTATATTTCTTATTTTGTTCCCTGGATATTAAGTCAATAGAGGGGATAAACTACATGGTTATCTTAGGGCCTTGAGGTGGAAGAGGCGAAGGGATAGCAGACTACTGTACTGTACATCTGTGTTGCTATTGATTCCCATCACGAAAACGTCGGCAAGAATAAGCAATAAAAAATCACACATTCCTAACTCTCTCTCTCTCTCTCTCTCTCTCTCTCTCTCTCTCTCTCTCTCTCTCTCTCTCAAAAAAGGGCAAATGACCTCTTAGTTTGATGGTAAGTCTTTAAGAACTACTATTAATTATATCCATATCTCAGCACTGAAATATTCTTTAGGTCTGGTTCACTGGCAACGTCCAACACTCACTTTTCACCTTTGACTGAGGTAAAAAAAGACTGATAACTCTTAAAACGCTACGTCAGGGGCTGGGAAAAAATATGAGTCAGTGATTGAAAGACGTTCTATCTGTTATTGGCTTGAGTGAGTGAGTGAGTGAGCTAGTAACCGAGCGAGTGAGTGAGTGAGTGAGTGAGCGAGTAACCTAGCGAGCGAGTGAATGAGTGAGTGAGTAACCTAGCAAGTGAATGAGTAACCGAGCGAGTGAGTGAGTTAGTAAGTAATAATATGAATACCAACCAAGGCCAAAAAAAAATAAAAAATACTCTTTTAAGTTTATCTGTAAATAAAAAAAATCCAATACTCCTCTGTTTCTCTTTTCTCCTAAATCCTTTCTCCATCCCTCGTCCAACCTCCTCGTATATTTCATTTCTGCTTTTCCCTTTTTCTTTCTCATTAAAAGAAAAAGAAAAATCTTTAAAAGCGTCATTCATTCTCCCTCCCACGACACAACCGGATGAAAGACACCAGCACAACCTCTCCCAGGGACGAGGGTGAGTGGCCTGACATTACAAATTTTACGAAAGTTGACACTCCTCTCTTTCTGGGATCTCGTGAAAGAGGAGGAGGGGGAGGAGGTGGTTGGAAGAAGAAGAAGAAGAAGAAGAAGAAGAAGAAGAAGAAGAAGAAGAAGAAGAAGAAGAAGAAGAAGAAGAAGAAGAAGAAAGAAAGAGAGAGAGAGAGAGAGAGAGAGAGAGAGAGAGAGAGAGAGAGAGGAGGGGAAAGAGGAGGGTGGACAAAAGTGGGACTAATGAGATGGGAAAGAGAAGGAACAATAACGAGAAAGAAAATGAAGAATAATGAAAGGGAAAAGAGGAGAAAGAAGAATAACAAGAAGAGGAGGAAGGAAGGAGGGGGAGGAGGAGGAAGAAGAGAAAGGAGGAGGAGGAAGAGAAAGGAGGAGGAGGAAGAGGTATGTATCGACCCTCCTACACATTCATTATAGATCAGGCTTGTCAAATACATCACAACTAGAGTGACCAAGAGTTGATGTCTGGCAACTCTAAGTGTGTGGAGCTGGGAGGGTTCCAGTCAGTCAGTCCGGTCGGTTAGTAAGTCAGTCAGAAAGTCAGTCAGTCGTTCACAGTTACTCATACCCCCCCCACAAGTCATTCAGTCGTTCACATTTAATATAGTCAATCAGTAATTCAGTCAACCATAAAGCCAGTCAGCCAGTCTACCAGTCAGTCCGGAAAAGCATGTTTGTGTCAGTAATAAACATCGGTAACATCGTCTTCCCTAACATTAAGCGCCGTATGCCAAGATGTTTGTAGACTGAGCTGAAGTGAGTTAAACATTCATGATATATAGACGACTTTTGGAGTGCCGCACGAAAGACTCTCTCTCTCTCGTCAATATTATTCATTGTAAAAATTTTGCGACAACAAGCGAGAACTTTCCCGATCATAATAAACAAAAATTTTATGGAGTTTCTTGAAAGTGTGTGTGTGTGTGTGTGTGTGTGTGTGTGTGTGTGTGTGTGTGTGTGTGTGTGTGTGTGTGTGTGTGTGTGTGTGTCTTGTGGTCGGACCTCACTGTCCTCTCCTTAAGAGTCGCCCAGAAGAAGTTGTCCATTGTACACAATCTCTTTTTATATAGCAGTGTTCCTCTACCCCTCCTGCCTCCTTCCTTCCTTGCAACTTTCTTCCTTCCTTGCCTCCTTCTTCCTTCCTTACAACTTTCTCCCTTCCTTGCCTCCTTCCTTCCTTGCAACTTTCTTCCTTCTTGCCTCCTTCCTGCAACCTTCCTTCCCTTGCCTCCTTCCTTCCTTTCTTCCTTCCTGGCAACTTTCTTCCTTCCTTGCTCCTTCCTTCCTTCCTGGCAACTTTCTTCTTGCCTCCTTCTTCCTTCAACTTTCTTCCTTCCTGCTACAACTTTCTTCCTTCCTTGCCTCCTTCCTTCCTTGCAACTTTCTTCCTTCCTTGCCTTCTTCCACATAAACTTCTTTTACACTTCCTCCTCCTTCTCCCCGTTCCTATATAACCCTTATAATCCACCTCCATCCTCCCTCCCACTTCTTCCTCTTCATCCATCTTATCTCTCTCTTCTCCTTCCCCTCCTCTTCCTTTAATCATCTCCTTCCTATTCTGCTCAACTTTCCTCCTTCACCACACCTCGCTCTTTTTCCTTCCTCCTTCACACGCCTCTCCTCCTCCTCCTCCAATCTTCCTCCTCCAAACTTTTCTCTTCCCTTCTCCTTATCTATATTTCCTCCCTCCTCCTCCTCCCTCCCCCCCTTCCTCCTCCCCTTCCTCTTTCTGCTCTTGCTTCATACGTTTCTCTCCCTTCTCCTCACCTTTCTTTCTCTTCTCCTCCTTCTCTACACCTTTTTCTCCCTCTTCTCCCTCCTCCTTTACACCCTCTCCCTCCATAAACACAACCACTAATTCAGTGGCCGGTGTGTACAGTGTGGCCCAACACTTTTCAGCGGAGGGGTACTAGGGCTGGGGGGGTACTAGGAGGGGGGGTACTAGGCTGGGGGAGGGTACTAGCTAGGGGTACTAGGGGGGAGGGGTACTAGGAATGGGGGGGTACTAGGAAGGAGAGGGTTACTAGGGAAGGGGAAGGTACTAGGGCGGAAGGAAGGGTGCACGACGTCTTGGGAGGGGTGCACAAGGCCCAAGGGGTGCACAAGAAGTGAAGGGTGCACAAGAGCTGGAGGAGGAGGAGGGGGAGGAGGGGTTTCTTTACCACTCAGCCACTGGTTTCCTCCTTAACGCCAACACGACTATTCATACGAGGTATTTGTCTTGTACCGCCCTCCTGTTTACCTCTTAGCATGTTAGGGCCTTCATAGTGTGTGTGTGTGTGTGTGTGTGTGTGTGTGTGTGTGTGTGTGTGTGTGTGTGTGTGTGTCCTTGCCCTAGCACCAACATACTGCACATATAAACATTACATATTTCTTAATGCCAGATTCCACTTTCTTTCTGCGTTTATATTTTGCTCACACGTCCATTTTTGTTTTGTTTTAATTTTGTAAACGAAGTCGTGTTATAAATTATTCTGTTTTTATTTTTATATATTTTTCATGTTTTTCTTTTTCCTACATAAGTTACGGAGTCTTTTGAATTATTAATATAGGAAGGATGTTATGGTCTTAAACACACACACACACACACACACTCTCTCTCTCTCTCTCTCTCTCTCACTCACCTCCCTATCTTCCTCCTCCTACCTGCCATCATCTTCCTTTCCTACTCTCTTCCTCTCTCCTGATCTTCTCCCCATACTTCATCTCCTCCTCCCACCTATCACCCACTCTCTTCTATACCTAAAATTCCTTCTCTTCCTCATCTTCACTTTCCCTCGCCTCTTCTTCCTTCGTCTCTTCCTCTTCACCCTCTGTCTCCCTTCCCCCCATCACCCACTCTCCCTTACAACCTCCTCCTCCTTCTGCTCTTTCCCTCACCTCCTCCTCGTACTCCTCCTCCATCTTTCCCTCTCTCTTCCTCCTTATCCTCGCCCTCCTCCTCCTCCTCCTTCCCCACAGACCTTTATAAACTCCATAATCCACATCTAACACAGAGGTGACCCTTAACCTGTCCCCCACTAATGCTCTTCACACTTATATATTTACCCTCATCTACATATTGACTCCTAGCACCTATCATCTGCTTTACCTCCTACCTTCTTTCACTCCCCTCCTCTCCTCTCCCCTCCCTCTCACCTCTCTTCTTTACTCTCCTCCTTTTTCCCTTCCATTCCTTCCTTTCTACGTATGACCCGCTCTTGAGGACCTTTCCTAGGACGCCGCCGCCACCACTACTGCCCCTCCCCCGCCCTGACTTACACTCCCCCTGACAACCTCCACAGGGACCACAGCTAAAATGCCGTAATTCACTCCTGTTTACTTCTGTTTCTCAGCGGGTGAGGGAGGAGGGGTGAGGGAGGGGTGGTGGGTGAGGAAGGAGGGGTGGTGGGTGAGGAAGGAGGGGTGGTGGGTGAGGAAGGAGGGGTGGTTGGTGAGGGAGGGGTGGTGGGTGAGGCAATACTGTTGGATGAAGGAGAGGTGGTGGCGTCTTTGCGTGTGGCTGAGTGCGGTATCTCTCAAGTGACTTCATAGGGCAGACTTAGTATATAATCGTGTAAGTCAGAGCCTCCGGTCACCACCCTAGTGACTCTCTCTCTCTCTCTCTCTCTCTCTCTGTCTCTCTCTCTCTCTCTCTCTCTCTCTCTTGCAAGGGATGGACCAAGGGGTAGAAAAAACAATAAAGAAAGAGAGAGAGAAGGAGTAGGAGGAGATAAGTACGACAGGTATAGAAGGTAAGAAGAAAGTGCCAAGAAAACAAGTAAACACACACACACACACACACACACACACACACACACACACACACACACACACACACACACACACACACACACACACACACACACACACACACACACACACACACACACACACACACACACACACACACACACACACACACACACACACACACACACACACACACACACACACACAGTTGCTCATATCCTCAACTTATATAAGCAGTATACAAAGTGAAACTCGCAATAATTGTTTCATTTAATATACAATGTGTGTAATAAGACTGTATAACTGCGTATGAAGAAGGGAGCTGAGAGTGGTGAGAAAGGGGTGGGGTGAGGTGAGGGAGAGGTGAGGGAGAGGTGAGGGAGAGATGGTGTGATGATTCTGAAGGGTCGGGGAGGAGAGGGAATGGTGAGGAGACGGGTAGTGAAGGAGAGAGGGAGGAGAAGGAATGGGAGGAGACGGGGAGTGAAGGAGAGAGAGAGAGAGGCGGAGGAGAAGGAGGGTGAAGAGGAAAGGTAGTGGTGAAAAGGAGGGAGTGGTGGGGGAGGAGAGGAGTGGTGGGGAAGAGAAGTGGTGGGGAGGAGAGGAGTGGTGGGGGAGGAGAGGGAGTGGTGGGGGAGGAGAGGGAGTGGTGGGGAGGAGGGGAGTGGTGGGGAGGAGAGGGAGGGAGGAGAGGGTAGGAGAGAGGGAGTGGCCGCCTTCGGGGTGTTTGCACGCCACCCTTTGGATCCTCTAATTGGGCATTCACGTGACGGCCCCTTCACCATACGACAGACGGATTGGTGGGACAAATATAATGGTTTCTGCTGTGTTGGGGACAAATATAATGGTGTCTGCTGTGTTGGGGACAAATATAATGGTTTCTGCTGTGTTGGGGACAAATATAATGGTGTCTGCTGTGTTGGGGACAAATATAATGGTGTCTGCTGTGTTGGGGACAAATATAATGGTGTCTGCTGTGTTGGGGACAAATATAATGGTGTCTGCTGTGTTGGGGACAAATATGGTGTCTGCTGTGTTGGGGACAAATATAATGGTGTCTGCTGTGTTGGGGACAAATATAATGGTGTCTGCTGTGTTGGGGACAAATATAATGGTTTCTGCTGTGTTGGGGACAAATATAATGGTGTCTGCTGTGTTGGGGACAAATATAATGGTTTCTGCTGTGTTGGGGACAAATATAATGGTGTCTGCTGTGTTGGGGACAAATATAATGGTGTCTGCTGTGTTGGGGACAAATATAATGGTGTCTGCTGTGTTGGGGACAAATATAATGGTGTCTGCTGTGTTGGGGACAAATATAATGGTTTCTGCTGTGTTGGGGACAAATATAATGGTGTCTGCTGTGTTGGGGACAAAAAAAATCGCCTTTAAACACTGGGGACAGGAAAATAAAGTCTGCAGATAAAATGAGCCCTGTCTGTCTGTCTGCCTGTCTGTCTGCCTGTCTGTGTGTGTGTCGTGGGAACCAGGTCACCTGCCGTGTCGGACAGGTGCAGCTCACTGATCCCTGACACACGTACTGATGACCAATGATACCCACTACTATTACAACTATTGCTGTACTGATGTTATGACGAAAACAACAACAATAGCAATGGATTAATATAATAATAATAATAATAATAATAATAATAATAATAATAATAATAATAATAATAATAATAATAATAATAATAATAATAATAATAATAATAATAATAGTGTTGATCAAGCCAGTGTTACATTATTTCTAACTGTACAAAAAAAAATCCTATTTCTTAAACAATAAGATTTTCTCCACCTTTCATTCTTTCTTCCATCATCTGTTTGTCTTCAGTTCATGCCCCTTAATTATAGTGTTTCCTTCTTGCAGTATTTTCCATGTCTATATTACCATACTTTTGTTTTCTTAATTTCATTCTTCAACTCAACCTTCAGTTCCTTCATATTCCTTTATTCTTCCTCCTGTTGTTCTTCCTTTTCATCTTTGTCCTCTTCTCCTATCACATTATGGGTGACAACCTTGTCCCAAAATACCACGTCAGAGTCAGTTAGTGTTACCCCCACCACCTCTTGCCTCCCGCCCACGACAGCGCCCCCTTCCTCCTCGCCTGTCGCAATGATGAATAAGTTGACGGGTGAGGGGAGAGAGACAGGTGACAGGTGCTCCTCACCTCCCAAGGGTCAAGGTCGCTGCTGCTGTACCCACCTGTCTGTCAAGTGGAGCTGCATATCTTTTTCTGTCATGAAGTCTCTGAAGGTCTGCCACTAGAAATCTCCGAGGCAACTTCACCTGTCACAGAGAGGCTTGCACCCCTCCATCTGCTAAAAGTGCGAGAGTATCAAGTAACGTTGTAGAATTTCTTTCTACTTCCGTGCGTCTCTTTGACACGACACTCGACGAAATAATTTATATCACTTGCGTCATCACGCATTCCTCACGTCTTCGTCTTCTTTTCAGTCTCATCTCATTTCCTCCAATGGAATTTGCCCTTTTCTTCGCCTTGCCCTCGTTACCGTCTTAAAGCTCACCATCCGTTACCAAATGCAAGCGTAAATGGCCTGGACGATTCATTTAATGGTGTCAACAGAATGAGCACAAAAGCCTCGCATCACGTACTATGGTCCCGAGGCGAACTATGTTTACAAAGACCCCACTCCCTGTGTCGCGGGGGTTCTGTGTCCACAGGAACCCACTAACCATGCCGCGGGAGGCCTGTGTCCGAAGGACCCGTGCCACAGGGGGCCCCTATGTCAACAAGGCCTCCGTGGTCATGGTTACTGTCCACGAGTTGGGGCCCAGCGGGGAGCCACCTTTTGGGGACGCACCCGTGTCCTCGTCACTCTCTGGGCTTGGAGTTCACTGTGGGTGGCCACGGTGCAGAGAAAAACTGACTTCTTGTTTACAAAACATGGTGTCTGAGGGTTGGTATGTCCGAAGAACTATTTAAATAATGGGTTGAGCTTCTGGAAGGGTCGTGTACAAGGTCTGGATATATAAAAGAATGTGCTGACAGTATAGATGTCTGGACACCTGAATGTGGTATTGAAAAGACTGATTGAAACTTTAGGTCTCTGAAAAGCTGTATAAGATGGTCTGAATATTTGGAAAATTATGTTAGTATATATGGATGTCCGGAGCACTGTGTTAGATGGTCTGGGACAAGAAAACCGGATGAGCCGGTCTGGATATCTGGAGGAATGTGTATGAAGATCTGGCCAACTGTGTTAAACAGATCTGGGAAACAATACGGCCGAGGTATATTGAGGAGTTTGTACTTGATATTTTTGCAACACTGGAAATCTTTACACCTGGAACAGAAGAGAGTTTGCAGCGCTCTTATGCTTTACGGTCTGAATGTCTGGCAGAGTGTACGACTGTCTGGAAATTCACTTGTCTGTAAAGCTGTATATCTCAAAGTGCGATACATACATTACTTGGATATCTGGAAACTTTTCTACAAGGAATTTAGTATACATAAAGAACACTATGCATGAGAGTAAACATATCTGAAAAACTATGTGTCTGTAAGTTTCCTTATCTGGAAGGTTGTGTAAAGGGTAAATGTGTAGCTGGAATCTCTGAACGTGAGAAGAACTTTGCGTCTGGAGGTTTAGATAACTGAGAAAAAAAAATCGTGTGTGTGAAATTTTTGCGTGTGTGAAAGCTTCCTGTCTCGTGGCCTTCGTGTCTGGCGATCCTGATGTGTGAATTTTTGGAAGTTTGCAGAACTATGTGTTTGGACTCTAGACATGTGGGGAACTGTATGTCTTAAGACCTGTGTGGCTCAGTACAGTCTGTATGGGGGGGGGGGGTCCGGTTCTGGGTGACTGTTGCTTGTTGTAGAGTGTTGGAGAGTTATATATACGAGTACACACAGAGAGAGAGAGAGAGAGAGAGAGAGAGAGAGAGAGAGAGAGAGAGAGAGAGAGAGTGTAAACATTACACAGAGAGTCAGCACAGAGACCCCATCTTGTCACTGAACTTGTCAACAAGACACACACACACACAGACACGCTCAAGATCTTGCTGGCTACTGTTTACCTAAGCCAATAAGCAAGAGGCACAGTAATCACGCTGGGACACACACACACACACACACACACATACACACACACACAGGTGTACCCAGAGCAAGCGTTCATACATATATCATCAACTGGGTGTCGCCATTTCGTCGCAATTCAATTTATAGTTATACTAGCTAAACTAAGACATATACTCAACAACGTCTACCAAATGGCTGCCAATTCTGTGGAAATTCCTATTCTGCTTCGGTGTAATGTGGTAATATAAGAGAGCCAACAATACTTCCCCCAAGTCGAAGTGTACATTGCTCCCGGGCCGTTGTGATGTGACGATCAATGAATGGATTTAAAGCCGGGGTCATGTATTCAGTTCATATAAACGTTTAGATCGCTTATAAATACACGCTAAAGGATTTATGCCTTATGGATCTATGAGGTTGTAGTGACGATGCATCAAAGGGCGTGAGCTATTATGGCTAAACATTGTTAAAATAAGGTCTGGGTTAGGTTAGGTTAGGTTACTACAGGTCTTGAGTCTCTATAAGCTGCAATAACACCGTGAGACATCAAGGAAGCCATGAGAAGGTTGGCAGCACTGTGTCTGACAGGTGGGTTGGCCTTGAAGGTGAGTGGAGAGGGAGAAGAGTCGTGGTGAGTGGGATCATGGTGAGTGGGAAGAGAGAGGGGCGGATAGGGACAGGCGTAGTGAGTGTGGGCAGAGAGGGAGAAGCAAAGCGAGAGGGGACGGATGTAGCGAGTGAATCGGGACGGATAGGCGCAGCGAGTGAGGGCGGATAGACAGACGTGGTGAGTGGGGACAGAGAGGGATAGGCGAAGCGAGTGGGGACGGATAAAGACAGACGTAGTGAGTAAGTAGGGAGAGTGACAGAGGTGACGGGGATGGTCGGGGGTTGGTGGGTGGTTGGGTGGGTGGTTGGGTGGGTGGTTGGGTGGGGTGAGGGTTCCTGTGGTAGAGGGCGGGGGGTTTAATGGTACCCCAACAAGAGGTAGGGACCCCACTCTACGGCTCTGCAGCGTCGGGGAGGAGGAGGAGGAGGAGGGAGAGAGCTGTGACGCTGAATCAAGTTGATGAAACTGAGATAAAAATAACAAGGAGAGAAATGAGTTGATAAACATGTGTGTGTGTGTGTGTGTGTGTGTGTGTGTGTGTGTGTGTGTGTGTGTGTGTGTGTGTGTGTGTGTGTGTGTGTGTATGTGTGTGTGTATGTGTGTGTGTGTGTGTGTATGTGTGTGTGTGTGTGTGTGTGTGTGTGTGTGTGTATGTGTGTGTGTGTGTGTGTGTGTGTGTGTGTGTGTGTGTGTGTGTATGTGTGTGTGTGTATGTGTGTGTGTGTGTGTGTGTGTGTGTGTGTGTGTATGTGTGTGTGTGTGTGTGTGTGTGTGTGTGTGTGTGTGTGTGTATGTGTGTGTGTGTGTGTGTGTGTATGTATGTGTGTGTGTGTGTGTGTGTGTGTGTGTGTATGTGTGTGTGTGTGTGTGTGTGTGTGTATGTGTGTGTGTGTGTGTGTGTGTGTGTGTGTGTGTGTGTATGTGTGTGTGTGTGTGTGTGTGTGTGTGTGTGTGTGTGTGTATGTGTGTGTGTGTGTATGTGTGTGTGTGTGTGTGTGTGTGTGTGTGTGTGTGTGTGTGTGTATGTGTGTGTGTGTGTGTGTGTGTGTGTGTGTGTGTGTGTGTGTGTGTGTGTGTGTGTGTGTGTGTGTGTATGTGTGTGTGTGTGTGTGTATGTGTGTGTGTGTGTGTGTGTGTGTGTGTGTGTGTGTGTGTGTGTGTGTGTGTGTGACAGAATAATGTAACACGTTCACGATGATGAAAAAGTGTGACCCTCTCACTCCTCTCCTTGTACTTGTGCATGCCAGACAAATGCATTAAATTAGACTAGGAAAATATCCGAATATTCTGACAGCTTCTGTGATCTTCATTTTGACGTCGGAAGTGTTTCTGTAATTTTAACGACAAAAATGTTTCATAAAAAAATTACTCAGGACAACGAGGAAGGTAAGTTGAGATGAGAACAGCGGAGGGTTACCGTGGCTCACTACCTGGGAGAAAACAGCAGAAGCAGGAGGTTGAGGACGAGGCAGCAGGAGGTTGAGGACGAGGCAGCAGGAGCAGGTTGAGGTCGTGGCATCATCAGTACACACACACACACGCAGTCAACATCTGCAGGTGCCATGATAACTGATATTTGTTAGATAATTTAATTTGTTACGACGTACGCCCCACAGTCACGAAGGGTTATATAAACGGTCTCAAAGCAAACAGGTTCTCTGATAAGCATATGATTACACCGCTTACCTGCGGGGTTCCTGACGTTTAAGCAGGTGTAAGACTTTAATCGTAAACAAATAAGCCCGAGGCATGGCGAGGCTTAGAATATATATCTCGGGACCACAAAGGGTTACGGACTCAGCATCAAAACCAACACGACCAACGTAACAGCCAAGAGAGCGACGACCGCGTCAGCTACACCAGCAGGAAGGTTCTGAGTGTGAAAGACATGTAAAATATTCTCACTCGCCAACAACAAGCTTCTGGAGCCGCAGGGATTTGAATCTTTGCCTCGAGACAAAAAAGTGTGCGTGCACAGACCCACAATGCCTCCAAGCAGCAAGGCAAACAAGAGGGGTATCAGTGGGAAGGATCTGGTCCTGGTCAGTTAAGTGCCTCAAGAGACGTCCTTACAGGTGTCCTACACTCTAGATGGTGGTTAATGACGCAAGAAAGCATGTCCTGAAAGGGCATCCTCGCTGTCCTCGGCAAGAAAGGGAGTGTCTCCTTAGGCAGCTGCAAACAATTCACACATGCAATTGTGAGATGTTCCCATAATACATGACTAAACAGTGAATGAACGTCCCCACAACACCCCTGCGTCTCCAGTTAGGTTTTGCCACTCAAGCGCAACAGTCAAGCAAAACAAAGTAGTGACAGTGCTGGCGAAGTGGGACCTCTCACAAGAAAATGTTTCAGCTAATGAAAAATATTCCTAAGTTTTCATTTAGAAAAATATTCTATTCATAGTTGACCAGCCTTGGCCTTCCTCTATCCTATCACATCGTGGTAGATTTATGTGGTAACAATGAAGACTGAACTACTGGGTTGGTAACGCTGACGTATGCTGAATGAGTGCCAAGGTCAAAGTGATCATGGGAGGGCGGGCAAATAGAGCCATGTGGCACCATGACACTCAGCATGCCTGCTCCCACAAGCCTCGCTGCCACACCTCGACAGTGCTAAGTGAGAAACACGACGTCACTAGTTAGGATTAACGTCACTAAGACAATTAACGTCACCTGTGAAAAGTAACGTAACAATTAGCGTTAAATTAAGGATGATTAACGTTAATAGTGATAATTAACGTTTATAGTGACAATACACACACACACACACACACACACACACACACACACACACACACACAAACAAGCATACTAACTCTCATAGTTCTCCTCTACATTCATTAATAAAAAACAGGCCACAAGTAGAACCAAACAAAAGGGCAGTTAATAAACACACACAGATTACATCAAACAAACTAACCAATTATTATTTCCATAAAAATCACACAGGAAAAAAAAATCTTTATTTCATTTGAGTGAATTCTGTTAATATTGCAGTGGACCCACCAAAAAGTTATTTTAACCGTGTGTGTGTGTGTGTGTGTGTGTGTGTGTGTGTGTGTGTGTGTGTGTGTGTGTGTGTGTGTGTGTTGTGCGTGTGTGTGTCTGTGTGTAGGTACATCAACCACCCAGTAAGTACACCGGATGCTGGGAAAAATACCATCAGTTTAACCCTGATGAAGGGAATTAGGAAATGAGTGTCTCTCTGTGGCACTGTGTGGTGGGTGGGGGCAAGTTGGCACCGAGGCAGAGCTGGGTGAGGGAGGGGGGTAGTGTTGGGGAAGGGGAGGGGAGGAGAGGGGGGGGAAGAGGGGGAATGGAAGGAGAGTGGTGGGTGCTGGGAAGAGGGGAGGGAGGAGGGGGTTGTGATGGGAAGGGGAAATGGGAGGATGTTGTCCTGGTGGGGGGAAGATAGGGAGGAGAGAAAGGGAGTGGGGGGGGTGAGAGAAGGAGGTTGTCGTGTTGGGAAAGAGAAGTGGTCGTAATGGGAAAGGGGAGGAACTGAGATGAGATGTTGTGAAAGGGTAGGAGAGGAAAGGAGGGGAGAGGGAAGGGAGAGTGGTTGGTTAGAGGGATGGATAAAGAGGAGGAGGAGGGTTAAAGAGTTGGATGGAAGAATGAATGAAGGGAAGGGAGGAGGAGGAGGGTACGAAGGAAGGACAGAGGGAAGGAAGAGGGGAGGAGAGAGAGAGAGAGAGAGAGAGAGAGAGAGAGAGAGAGAGAGAGAGAGAGAGAGAGAGAGAGAGAGAGAGAGAGAGAGAGAGAGAGAGAAGAAACCCTGAGGAGGAGAAAGTGAAGTGAGAGGAGAGAGTAGAGAAAGGGAGGAAGGAGAAAATAGTAAAGAAAGGAAGGGAGGAGACAACAGGGAGAGAGGTAAAAAAAAGAGATAGGAAAAGGAGATGGAAGAAATAGATAGAAAGTAATGAAAGAAGAACGAGGAAGAACGGAAGAGAGAAGGAGGCAGAGAAGGAGGAAGAGGAGGAGGAGGAAAGTGAAAAAGGTTTAGATAATAACAATAAGAGGCAGTAAAGCAGAGCACATAAATAAGAGATGAATAAAAGCGGGAGACACAAGGGGCGAGAAATAAAAAGTGGTGGGAGGAAGAGGAAAAGAGAAATAACTAAGAGAAAGGTGAATGGTTGATAAATGGGAAGAGACCAATCAAGAGAGCGAAAGATAGATAGAGCAGAGTGAATAAAAGAGGCCGGAGGATATTGAATAAAAATGTAATTATGGAGAATTGTTACCATGAGAGAGAGAGAGAGAGAGAGAGAGAGAGAGAGAGAGAGAGAGAGAGAGAGAGAGAGAGAGAGAGAGAGAGAGAGAGAGAGAAAGAGAGAGAGAGAGAGAGAGAGAGAGAGAGAGAGAGAGAGAGAGAGAGACGCGAAGGAAATAACACTGAAGAAGGAGCCAAGAGGAAGGAACTAGAGAGAAAAAAGAAAAGAGACAAATAAAGATGGAGAGACATAGAGAAGGATGAGACAGAAATAGACATAGAGGAGAGAGACAAAGTGAGAGACATAGAATGGAGGAGATCAAGATAGAGATATAGAGAAGGAGGAGACACAGGGAGAGGAGAACGTAATGGGGAAACATAAGAGATAGGAGACAAGTAAGGGAAGAGATAAAGAAGGAGAAGAGAGATAAATGGTGATAATTATGATGATGGAGTTAGATACGAGGGAAGGGAGAGTGAAGGAGGAACAACAGCAAGACGGGAAGAAACAGAGAAGGAGGAAAGACGAAAAATATGCAAGGGGGGAGTTAAATTAAGAAGAGGAAGAAAAAGAACTACAAGAAGAAGAAGAGAAACGCAGGAAAATATAAGACACAAAGACAGGAATAACCATAAGATAATTAACGGAGAAGGAAGTGGCAAGGACAAGCAGAGAAAGCTACGAACACGGGAGACACAGGGACAAGAAGAAGGGAGATAGAACGATGGATAAACGAGGAAAAGAAGAAAAACAACTAGAAAGATTATTTATATTCAGATCAACACTGGACAATATAATCTACTTCAGGAACGACCATTAACCAGTGACGTCACGATGGGAGGGGTGGCTTGGAGAGGGTGACGTCATGATGGGAGGGGGGTGGCCGGAAGAGGGTGACGTCACACACACACACACACACACACACACACACACACACACACACACACACACACACACACACACACACAACATTGCACACACACCCACCTTGCCCCTTACTGCCATAAACACTATTAATACAGTCCAGGACCCACGCGTGCCCTGGAGACGTTATGTACTGTACCTGTATTAAACTGAGGGGGTACAGATTATGGAGAGGGGTGGAGGTGGGTGGGTGGGGGGAGGGAGAAAAGGAAGAAGGAAACAGGAAAGGAAGGAAGGAGAGAAACGCGGATAGTGGGGGGAAATGAAGGAGGAATGGGCAGAAAGGGGTAGGTTGGGTAGATGGAAAGGAAGGAGAGAGAGAGAGAGAGAGAGAGAGAGAGAGAGAGAGAGAGAGAGAGAGAGAGAGAGAGAGAGAGAGAGAGAGAGAGAGAGAGAGAGATGGGATAGGATGGAAGGAGAGAAGAAAAGAAAATGGAGGAAGTGAGAACAAAAATATTAAGTGGTGAGAAATCGAAATGAGAGAGAAAGTGAAGGCGATGATGAGAGAAGGAAGAGGGGAATGTATAATGAGAAGACATGGAGAGGGAGAGAAGAAGAGAAGAGGGGAGAAGAAATGAATAAACAAAGAATAAAGAGAATGTAGGATTGAGAAGAGACAACAGATAAAGAGGTGTGAAAGGAGGAGATCGAGGAGAAGAGGAGAGGAGATGGTAGAGAGGAGAAGAGGCGATAGTGGGAAGAGAGAGAACAAGGAAGAGAGAGAACAAGGAAGAGAGAGAACAAGGAAGAGAGAGAACAAGGAAGAGAGAGAACAAGGAAGAGAGAGAACAATGAAGAGAGGGAACAAGGAAGAGAGAGAACAAGGAAGAGAGAGAACAAGGAAGAGAGGGAACAAGGAAGAGAGAGAACAAGGAAGACAGAGAACAATGAAGAGAGGGAACAATGAAGAGAGAGAACAAGGAAGAGAGACACAGAGAGAGAGAATAGACGGACGGGATTTACTTAACCTCCTGGTAGATAAAGATATAACTATTTGTACAACTTTTATAGATTTCCTATATGTACGACTCTCCCCCCACTTCTCCTCCCCCCTTTTCCTCTACTCCCTCCCTCCTGAGACGTTCACAAGCGCAGCAAACTTTCCGAGTGCTCCGGGCCAAAGGGATTTCGTCCAGAATCAATAGTCTTGGGCAGTCCAAAATATCTCCGTGAAGAAACTCGCCTGACTCTCAGTAGGGGGTAGGAGGATGAAGAGGTCGATGTGAAGGTAGGTGGATGAGGTGGTATGGATTGGGTGGATGACGAGGTGTAGGTTGGGTTGAGTAGGTGGATGAATTGGGAGAAGGATGAGGGGTAGATGGGCGGACGAGGAGATCAATGGATGGGTGGATGGGGAGGTGTGAGTCGTATGGGTGGGGAGGATAGGGACGTGTGATGGGAGAGAGTGGGAGAATAAACTTAGTGACTTACGATCACAACCACCAAGAGACGAGTCAAATCTCTCACTGAAGTCTGTAGTAAAGTAGGCTGGGGTGAGTGCTGTAGCAGACAGAAGAAACTACAGTACAGATTAAGCCTTTTCTTCAGTACACAAGGAGTCAGCAAGGCCAGCACTGCACTCCACCATCTTCATTTATACCAGCTGTAAAGTTAAGTACCCATTCACAGCTGGGAGAGTACCCTGGGAGCGAACCAACGACCCTTAGGACAAAAGGCAAGTGCAGTATCCACTCGACCGCTCCCGCCAACATTGTGTTCTTCACTACAAAACAATGTACCGGATATGTATACGTTATGCATATTCATTAAACTTATACACAGAAACAAACACACCTCGTCAAACTTGATGTATATACCTGTATACTGTATACGACGGACATGAGCTCACTATACCAATGTCCTCGGCCAAGACGCGTCACCAACACCTTGTCCTCCTCAGTGTGGGGCAGGACAACTTGACCTCTGTGCTGCTTACCTGAAAATAAACAAAATATATCATTAGAGTTTATGTATGAATAAACTTGTATTATAAGAAGAGTAGAAACATTAGTGTGTGTGTGTGTGTGTGTGTGTGTGTGTGTGTGTGTGTGTGTGTGTGTGTGTGTGAGTTGTTTACACTATAACAACTTTGTGAGGGGGGGGGGGACAACACGTCTCTACATTACACTGTTCCATGCACAAGTTTCAACGTATTAGGTATATTCATTAAGGCACGACTCACATTTACAGTCTAAACACAAACACAGTTTTACAGCAGAAGCTTCAGGTAGGCGCACAAAAATGATGAAAACCTTCTCGCACTATTAAATTCAGGCAGAGGCGGCGCTTTGCTAACTCGGGAGTCCACACATAAGCTCTGGGTGTCTATTATTGCAATGTTGTGTTTGAGAGGCACAGTGTTCCTGGCGCAATAACTTACATTCTACTGCACACAACTATGTCGATTTTCCTTTTGGCTTAAGGCACCTCGGATTCGCCTTCAGTCGAGCGGTCAGTGTCGTCGTCTGGTAAATATGTCTGTCAGGAGCAATAACTCGGAAACTTCAAGGTTTACAAGATCATCATTTAGCTGGTAGATGGGCGAATATTTACATTTATATCAGGACTCGGGAACAGATCGAGTTACGATGTACACCTGACAAATATAAATTAATAATAATAACTTCTAAAACTCGTAAGCTTCTTTTTTTTTCTGGGTTAACAGATCAAAGGTTAAACTCACAGCTTCAAAACAAAAACGCATCAGCCAAGGTCCTTCTGGGTCGGGTGTAGTGTATTTCGTAATGATGTTTACCGTGTGTCTCATCTCTACTGCTTCTGTCTATCCGGCCTTTCATCCTCACGACAAATATCCTCATAAGAAATTCCTATTATACGTTATACTGTATAAGCATCCACTCCCCGCTGCTGCTAAAATACCCCAGATAATTATATTCATACACACTATAAGGATTAACACTTTATGTTCACCATCCTAAAGAATTAATCAGGGAAACAAGATGAGTTCACACACACACACACACACACACACACACACACACACACACACACACACACACACACACACACACACACACACACACACACTAACACCCACAGACCATCAGCTGCTAACGTAACCAGAATCTGAGCCTACACGCCACACCCACAATATAACAGACGTGAAACTCCAACAATAAACACCTTTATACCAAAGAGAATAGACCTTGTCCCCTTTCAGTCCAGTACGTCATATTTACGACTAAAGTTTGTGTCTGTATGGCGTACCCCCGTCGTTCCTGGCGAGACATTAAGCCCCACGTCGTCGGTGACTTCCCTCTCCACTCACGACTCCACTACCACCATCACACCTACACTCTCTCCCTCTCTCCCACTCTCCCACCTTCCTTCCTTCTCCAGCTCCTCTTGGTCCAGCGAAGATCGTAACTCACCATCAAAAGACTCTGGTGCAGCTGTATGTACGTTCACCGACACCCAGAACCTTACTGGTCTTCTTCCACATATCCCAGACCACTTTTAGGACATCCTCCTGCTGGACAATAAACTGGTGTTAATGTTTCTCTCATCGTGTCTCAGTGAGTTATGGTCTTAGGGTTTTTTGTATCTCCCATTTTTTTACCCATAGTTTCTGGAAGATAAAACCTTCCGTCAGAGCGCTGCGTCTCCACCAGCCTCAACTTTCTCCCCGCTGTCGAGAGTAAAAACAGCTACTGCCCAACGCTATGATTTCTGGATATTAACTTAACGTTCTCCGTATCCTTGCTGTGAAGGATATGTGATAACTTTAGATCAGTCCATGCTGGTGTCTTTGGTGATCGCTGGGCTGAGGGCGTCAGCCTACAGAGAGCCACATGACCAACGTCTGATCTTACGATTTTTGGAGTTTTAACTCGGAGTTGGGCTTGAGCTGTCAGCCTCCACGGTGCAGAGAACAGCGTCGCCCGGTCATAAACTTCCACGTTTCCTCTGCCTACATGAAGAAGGACAAAAATCGTACAGTGCCATTTACAGTCGAGTCTCTTCGTGGCGGCCATAGCAGTAAATTCCAGTGGCTGCCTCCGCCGCTCTTTCTCCCTTAATTCAAAATCCCCCCTGCTGTTCTTCCTGCTGCAGCCGGCCCAGAGTCTGCTGTCTTCTGCTGTACCAGTACTAACACTGGTGCTTCATGCTGTGTTGTTACTAACACTGGTGCTTCATGCTGTGTTGTTACTAACACTGGTGCTTCATGCTGTGTTGTTACTAACACTGGTGCTTCATGCTGTGTTGTTACTGACACTGGTGCTTGCTGTGTTACTGACACTGGTGCTTCATGCTGTGTTGTTACTGACACTGGTGCTGCATGCTGTGTTGTTACTAACACTGGTGCTTCATGCTGTGTTGTTACTGACACTGGTGCTGCATGCGGTGTTGTTACTGACACTGGTGCTTCATGCTGTGTTGTTACTGGCACTGGTGCTTCATGCTGTGTTGTTACTGACACTGGTGCTTCATGCTGTGTTGTTACTAACACTGGTGCTTCATGCTGTGTTGTTACTGACACTGGTGCTTCATGCTGTGACTAACACTGGTGCTTCATGCTGTGTTGTTACTAACACTGGTGCTTCATGCTGTGTTGTTACTGGTGCTTCACACTGTGCTGTTACTAACACTGATGCTTCATGCTGTGTTGTTACTGGTGCTTCATGCTGTGTTACTAACACTGGTGCTTCATGCTGTGTTGTTACTGGTGCTTCATGCACTAACACTGGTGCTTCATGCTGTGTTGGTGCTATGCTGTGTTGTTACACTAACACTGGTGCTTCATGCTGTGTTGTTACTAACACTGGTGCTTCATGCTGTGTTGTTACTGGTGCTTCATGCTGTGCTGTTACTGACACTGGTGCTTCATGCTGTGTTGTTACTGACACTGGTGTTTCATGCTGTGTTGTTACTAACACTGATGCTTCATGCTGTGCTGTTACTAACACTGGTGCTTCATGCTGTGTTGTTACTGACACTGGTGCTTCATGCTGTGTTGTTACTGACACTGGTGCTTCATGCTGTGTTGTTACTGACACTGGTGCTTCATGCTGTGTTGTTACTGACACTGGTGCTTCATGCTGTGTTGTTACTGACACTGGTGCTTCATGCTGTGTTGTTACTGACTAACACTGGTGCTTCATGCTGTGTTGTTACTGACACTGGTGCTTCATGCTGTGTTGTTACTAACACTGGTGCTTCATGCTGTGTTGTTACTAACACTGGTGCTTCATGCTGTGTTGTTACTGACACTGGTGCTTCATGCTGTGTTGTTACTGACACTGGCGCTTCATGCTGTGTTGTTACTGACACTGGTGCTTCATGCTGTGTTGTTACTAACACTGGTGCTTCATGCTGTGTTGTTACTGACACTGGTGCTTCATGCTGTGTTGTTACTAACACTGGTGCTTCATGCTGTGTTGTTACTAACACTGGTGCTTCATGCTGTGTTGTTACTGACACTGGTGCTTCAACCACTGCCCTGACCTGCTGAGACACAACTAGTGATGGTCCCTGACTTTTGAAGCCTTCTTACTTGTCTCTCACTGTTGAAGCCACGTGCTATGACTTTCCTTCTCTCGTTGCTGAAGCTTTTTAAATGACTCCTCTTGGCCGTTACTTTTGAAGCCTTCGAAACAAGTTTGAGGGGGGGGGGTGTCTTTCATTGCTAAAATCTTCTGTTGCAACATTTCCTGCTCTTTCGTTTTAGATTTTTTTTTCTTGGGGTACATTTTCTTGTCTTTTCACAGTTGAAGACTTGTGGTGCAAAGTGTTCCAGTCATCTTATTTATGTTGCCTCCTGTCCGTATCCTCTACCATTACTTTTGTTGTACTTTCACGGCTTAAATCCACTGACACAACTTTTACGCTTTCTCTCTGTGTCGCCAGCTTCTGAGTCACTTTCAAAACACACCATCGTTCGAGTTGGCTTCGGTTTGTATTAAATGAATTATTGAAATACAAACACACGAGGGTATAGATCAAATGGTAATGTAATTCTAAACTCGAAGAAAAATTCCATCAAAAAAACAGTCCAACCTTTTTTTATTAAGCTTCAGATTTGATTTCGTATCATTTTGTAAAAAGTTTTCTGTGAGAATTACGACCAGGTCTTAAAAACTGCTGCTGCACAGGAATGTTGAATAAGGGACTCACCCATCACCCCCACAGCTCTCTCTCTCTACCCAGGGCGCCCTCCAAGGTGTCTCTGGGTCCACGGCGCAGATGATCCCTCGGAACGAACTCCGGGAAAGTTTGGGTAAATCGCGCATTACCGCATGGATATCCCGAGTCTTTCCGCACCCCCCCCCCTCCAGGAAATCCTAACATCCTTGCAACCTCACCCCCAACAAGCTCTTCCTTCTCCTGTCTCCCTCCTCACATCAGCGACCCTCCTCCATGACAATGGTTCTCCCGCCTCACATCTCCATGACACCACACAGGTGAGGCAGAGCACGAGGTACACCACACAGGTGAGGTACAGTACGAGGTACACCACACAGGTGAGGCACAGTACGCGGTACACCACACAGGTGAGGCACAGTACGCGGTACATAACACAGGTGAGGCACAGTACGAGGTACACCACACAGGTGAGCCACAGTGAGGGTACATGGGGCACAGTACGCGGTACACCACACAGGTGAGGCAGTACAGGGTACACCACACAGGTGAGGTACCACGGTGAGTGCACACACCACACAGGTGAGGCACAGTAGCGGTACCACACAGGTGAGGCACAGTAGGTACACCACACAGGTGAGGCACAGTACATGAGGTACACACCACAGGTGAGGCACAGTGCAGGGCACAGTGCACCACACACACCACACAGGTGAGGCACAGTACGAGGTACACCACACAGGTGAGGCACAGTACGAGGTACACCACACAGGTGAGGCACAGTACGAGGTACACCACACAGGTGAGGCACAGTACGAGGTACACCACACAGGTGAGGCACAGTACGAGGTACACCACACAGGTGAGGCACAGTACGAGGTGGTACACCAACATAAACTACTCTACAACATCACTATTACAAACAAGGTTAATTTGTAACAGTTCGTCGACTGTGTTTATGACGAATACCTACTTGGTGAAAGCCGGGGGTGCAATGAGAAGCCGGAGGCACGAGAGAAAATTCCTCTTATTCAGTAAGTCAGGAGAGGTAACTTACGTCGCGAAAGAAACTCAACCTTAGCTTCTGTTCTTTCTTATATCCTCGAAGAAAACGACAGACGTAAACTACCAAATGAAGCAGGCCGCCACAGCCGCCTCTTTTCTTCCTCCTCTTCTTCTTTCTTCTCCTCCTTGGTTGGCCAGGATAACATTTCA
Source organism: Homarus americanus (assembly GCF_018991925.1). Classification (NCBI taxonomy): domain Eukaryota; kingdom Metazoa; phylum Arthropoda; class Malacostraca; order Decapoda; family Nephropidae; genus Homarus; species Homarus americanus. The sequence continues at coordinate 3,061,184 of NW_024733231.1, forward strand.
CCACTAAATTCGTTGACTTCGCCGGAGACGGAAAAATCACCCCGTCAGAGTCCTGGTGATCCCTGGCCGGCGCGGGTCCTCCGGCACACCATTCATCACGGTGATAAACCCCAAGCATCTTCCTCCTCCCTTCCATTTATTGATTTCTCCATCTCCCATTGGTTGGGAGGAGGATAGACGCCTCAAAGCAGTCGGGGATTCTGGGATCTTACCGCCCCTGAACCTCAACTGAACCTGTCCACTCCAAACCTTCTACATTTATTTACTGTCAGTTAATCTTACTTTATATTAATTGGTTTTAGTTATATATTAGATAGTTACTATTTCCAGCTAATTAATTACTGATATTTAATTAGATTAATTAGGTATTAGGTTACTTTTAGTTAGGAGTTATTTAATTAATTTTAGTTTGTGTGACACCCAGTTTTCGTGTCATAATAAAGAGTCACAAAGACATCCTGAAAATGGTAGCCATCCCTTAGACATGAGTATGGCGTCTTCACTGACTGACTGACTGACTTTACCGTCGCTCCCCGTAAAACATTAACCACTTATATCTCCAAACACTCGTTAATCTGGAATTTCTATCAGTTGGTAAGGATGTGGCGGCTGAGTGGGTACAACGCTCACCACCTATCCTAAGGATCAGTGGTTCGAGCCTTGGGAAATACTCTCCATCGGTGCATCAAAACTGTGCATGCGATAATTCAAACAAATACAATCAGCCTTCAATAAAACTTGGTATACGGACACGACTCAACACAGTCTTGGAGGAGTTCAATAATGAGTATTTCCCTTTACTAAGTTATGTGAGTTATGGCCACAGTCAGTCAGTCGTCTTGAGTGTTAGGGAGGTAGTGTGTCTGTAGCTTATTGTTTTGTTCACTGATTATTGGCATGGTGTTCCAGGGGGCAGATATCAAGGTCTGTTGTTGACTATCAGGCAGTGAGACACACCGAGAGGTTTGTCATCATTCACAGAAACATTACTACTTATTATCCTGTGTGACAGACTTCGAGTTCTTAGCGACCATTACGTATACTTATAATTATAATTTCTTGGGGGAATTTACCAATTATACTAGTAATTATATCATCCTGTCGTACAAGCTATCATCAGTTTAACGTCCTGGACAATGGAACACTTACACGATCTTCCTCCCGCCCGTCTCAATCTCCCCCGATGTACTAATTAGCATAAAACCCTTTGTACACATGCACTTCCGATTTTCTTTTAAGGAAAAAGTAAAATTCGTTGTGGGTGTCCTGTATGAAGGCTGCAGACAATGGCCGGAGTAAAGTCCTTTTCTTATCCTTTATGTCGTGTCCCGCCAGTGTGAGTGGACGTGGCACCCATCCAAGCTGGCCAGCGCTGGTAAGAGACGGGATTTAGGGAAGACGAAGGAAGAGAAGATGGAGCGGGTGGGAGAGGGAGGGAAGGAGAAGGAGAGAACACGGGGTAGATGAGAGGAGGGGAGAGAAGGAAGGGTTAGTAAGTAAGAAGAGGAAGTGGCTAGATGGACGGGGAGAGAGAAGGTTGAAGCGGGGTGAGATAAGTAGTAATGGGAGGGAAGACGGGAGGGTTTAGGAGTGGAAAGATGGGCGAAAAAGAATAGGGATGGGTGGAGACGGAGGGGGGGAGGATGGGAGAGTAGGAAGAAAGAAAATGAATGGGAGGATGTAAAATGGGGAGCGGGTGAGATAAAGTGAGGGGGAGGGTGCGTGAGAGTGGCGAGGTGAGAGGGAGAAAGGAGAAAGGGAGAGAGGGAGAGATAGTGTGAGAGGGAAGAGAGGTAATATCCATGACAGCCTCTGCAAGTTCCCTAGAGTTACTGGGTTCACAAAGTTGGGGACACACACACACACACACACACACACACACACACACACACACACACACACACACACACACACACACACACACACACACACACACACAAGGATGGTTAAGAACTATACCCATTGCTGCGTTAAACCGTACCTGATAAACTTTCCGGTGCAAAGAATATCAGTCAGGTCATGAAAGGAGGAAATTGCGACTAAGTAAACAGAGCTAAAGTTGCCAAGTTGTTTTAATATCATGAGAATATATATAACGTCATGCCCAATACGGATAATTACGGTCGTACGTTCGTCAGGTGTAATTTCCGTACTTGAGTCAATGCAGGGTAGAGATAAACGCCAGACGCTGATGACTGCTCGTGCTGACGGTGTTGTTATGGTGCTCTCAATAGCTGCAAGTGACATGGGCCCAAACCTAACCAAATCAAACCATTGTGATTAGCCAGCAGTATAATTAGGCCCCAGTACAAATTGGCCATAGTCCTAATGGACCCTAATGCTAATGAACCCAAATCCTTATGGGCACTAATCCTCATGGGCCCCTTAACACTGTGGCCTCACCTAATTGGTGCCCATTAGGAAAGGGCCCCAGTCACAACGGTTAGGTTAGGTTGGGGCCAACAGACCAGTCAGCATCACAAGACTGGCATCTACCTGGCGTTGGTGGAGTGACAGACAGACAGACAAACAGACAGACAGACACCCTGAGAGACAGACATATAAACACAATTGAAAGAGTTGAGTTTCATTAATAATAAGGATTAGCACAAACTCCATAATAATCTAAAGGGAGGATATATAATCACCCCTGAAAAAATTCCCAGGTAAAGAGGATTACTGGATTAGCCTACAAATATTTATCACGTACGAAATTATCCACAAAATAGTTTAAAACAATTGAGTCGGTCCCCCAGGTGGGACATTCATAGGGGTAACTAACGCAGCAAAAAAACATGGGACAAGCTTTAAATTATCATGGAAATATTGATCTTTTTTTTTTTAATGAGATAATTTTTTTAGTTATGAAAGTGGATTTAATTTTCACAATTCATTATAGATATAATTTAATTATAATTGTCCATAAATAATTATTTCATTTTTCAATTTTCACGAAGAAATCGATTTATATTTAAATTCTCTCCTGCATAATAAATCGTATTTAAGTTTCATCCCCCAAAAATATTGAGAGGATTTCCTCGTCAATTTCCAACAAGGGAAGGATTTACCCTCCAGCCTTCCCCGGACAGCAGTACACGAGGCGATCAATTTGTCCCACACACACACACACACGGTCTGGCTGGGGGAGAGCGAGCTGGCGTTTATAAATAAGTGGCTTCACTATATTAGAAAACACAGGGGAAATCCAGCCATTTCTTACGAGGGATAAACCGCTAGTGTGTGTGTTTTAGAATACATGGAACAGTAAAACTCGTATATTTAAAAATGATTTACTAATACTACTGCAATTTCTAAGCCACAAAGGAAATTAACTCACGCGTTAAAAATTATAAACCCATATTGCATTTTACAAAACACCCAAAGGGGAATTTGCGCGTATTTTAAAAGTTATTAAATCGTATTATATGTTATAAAATACAGGGAAAATGTGGCTCATAATAGTAATAATAATAAAGTGACTTTATGTTACAAGTGTGTTTACAACATGAAGCTTTTAAAACTGAGGGGAAATAGTTATTATTATTATTATTACATTATCGCTATTGTTAAAGACTCGCGGTAACAGCACACACACACTCCCGTCACTCAGAGTAACCGCACACACTACCCCGTCACTCAGAGTAACAGCAGATACCCCGAGCACCTCTGGGTAGTACAGGGAGATACACAACTCACTCCCCTCCGATCAAAGTAAATATTTCCCGGGCCGCCATTGTCTACATCAACTTCCGTACCAACTTGGCCCGTACTAGATCTTCCAACTTTAAGATAAATGTGTAAATTTTCTCCCAAGGCGAACCACCCAGACTTGTGGGAGCGGTAGCCGGAAGGGAGAGTGTGAATGGTGGTGGAGGGTGGTGATGGTTGTGGAGGGTGGTGATTGGTGGTGGAGGGTGGTAATGGTGATGGTGGTGGAAGGTGGTGATGGTTGTGGAGGGTGGTAGTGGTGATGGTGGTGGAGTGTGGTAGTGGTGATGGAAGTTGGTAGTGGTGATGCAAGGTGGTTGTACTATTGGTGGTGGAAAGTAGTGATTGGAGATAAAGTTGGTGGAGATGGTAGTAGTTGAAGAGGAGGAGGAGGAGGGAGAGGAGGAGAGAGGGGAGGGGGTAGTAGGGAGGCGTCAGGTCAGCGCCGTCTGTATAACATTGTTTACACTCGACAACCTTAATGACCCAAAATAGAAGTAAAATTCTTTAATGACTTCCTCGAGTATTCTTAGTTTAATTTATTAACTCGTTGTTCATCAGAGGGTTGAACAACATAGTCTTGGGGGCTTGATACTGCAGTGTATTAGTGTTTCGTTATCACCGTAAAGAATTTCAGATAACATACACAAATTTTCATAAATGACGTTAAGGGAAATATAGAGTTAGATAAGACGTTTTGTATTTTATGTTAATTGACGAAAAAGGTTCCAATTCAATCCCAAAACTGTTCTTAAGATTACAGGAGGAAAATTATCTTACAGGATGAGGAGAAGCCACCCCCCGCGTGTACTGTAAACATCTCACTGTTGAATAAATATTTACTTTCCGCGACACGTTTAACGAGATAATTACTGGTTGTGAAATACTATAATTATTACTGTAAAGCTTTCGTTTACATAATATTGCTCTTATAGTTCTTATATTATTATTACATTATTACAAACTTCAACAACTAAAGGTTATAACTGTGTGGGGACGATAGTTTAACCCCGCCATTCTAAGAGGTCTAAACATGGCTACTTTCTACACCCCACAATAACTACGACAAATTGAACATACAGTATATTTTTTTCTTGTTAGTTCAATGTTGTGATAAAGTGTATTACGGCGCAGGGACGTCATACACTACACGTCATCTAGGGGACCTTATGATAGATACGGTTATTATATTCTGTATCTCATAGAACTAGTTATAATATATTACTGTGTAGGCCCAACAGGTGTGTCATTTGGCAATTTTCTTATCTATTCTTTATTATTATTATTATTGATATCGATATTATTGTTTATATTATTAGTAATACACACATCTGTGACACACCTGTAGCTCAAGCCCCCAACACTCCTCTCACACACCTGTGGCTGAAGTCCACAGTATTTCTATCATACACCTGTAGCTCAAGTCACACCACTTCCATCACACACCTGTGGCTCAAGCCATCGACACACCTGTCACACGGAGGGTAAGAGTCGGCAGACAGAGTCAACAGAGCTCGCAGCTCGACCTGTGTGTCCAACAATTCCGCCTGCAAATTTGACGAAGGCAAAAGGTTCGACGACATAATACATTATCCAAACTGAGCTTGACACGGGGCGACGAGCAGAGGATCTAGAGACGGCGCCCAGCTGTTGACCGTGACGGAAACACGATCTCTCTCTCTCTCTCTCTCTCTCTCTCTCTCTCTCTCTCTCTCTCTCTCTCTGGGGACGCCCGTAGTGTTGAGTATTAATTTTTGCACAAAATTGTTCCCCAAATAACTTTTGTGGCAGCGTAAGTGACGTGTTGAAATCGTTGGTGTTGTTGAGTTTGTGGTTGTTACCCCCAGCGTTGGTAGGTGGGAGGTTTTGCGTGTCACCGGGGCTTAATGAAGACTTCAAAGGGCAACAGATATGAAGGGAGTTACGTTACAGAGTGACAGTAATAAGCTCCCACCACCAATTTCATTTACAGGTTTGGTATCTGACGCACGTGTGTTATAGCAACAACAAACGTATCCTTTTGTCTAAATTTCTAAACCATAAATTTCTGATTTCTGGATACATTTAGTCAGCCTTTCATGGTCTGACTAATGGATGTTTTACGCGAGGAATCTTTTTTATTTTTATTTTCAATTGTGGTACCAATGATCTTTCTCACGGCAGCTGGACCATGGTACTAAATATTCCATGTCTTGATTCATATTTTTATTATTTTATCCCCGCTAGTTCAACAGATCCTCCAGGGTGACAATTAGTGCATTATATTCTAACATTTTTGTGCATCGTTAAACGCTACAGCTTCTGACGACAAGAATTCATAGTATTTTTGTGAGTATGGTGTACTCTGATCTTCACTCAGGTTGGCAGGGTCGCTTGAGTAGGGGAGTGTGTATGTATGTATGTATGTATGTATGTATGTATGTATGTATGTATGTATGTATGTTACCAGCCCTTACCCTTGGTCCAGCACTCACAGTGGTAGGTTAGGTTAGGTTAGGTCTGGTGTTTTGTCAGGTAGTATTAATCTCCGTAATAATCTTTCACGAAATCTAAAACGTCCTGATAATTCTGGCAGTAAATACTTTGTAATGTAATCCTATTTTTTTTAGTGTGTGTGTGTGTGTGTGTGTGTGTGTGTGTGTGTGTGTGTGTGTGTGTGTGTGTGTGTGTGTGTGTGTGTGTGTGTGTGAGCTCATCAATAATACAGTAACATGAAACACCACCAAATGCCAGTTTTTATTATCAATTCACCTTTGATCTTCGTAAAAAAAAAAATCGACGAAACACAACATTTTAGTTTCCTTTATATTCAAAAGATGACAACTTCACAGAAAAAAAAATACGTAAAATTAAATTCTAAACCCAACCAAATCACAGGTAAAGAAAACAAATTACGTCACTGCAACTTTGGTGACATCTCTACCTATTGCTTCTGAATACAAGAATTTGAATTTGTGGTCACTAAAGGGGAGCACTGAGGTGTACACAGGTTAGATATGTGTGGTAGGGACTGTGTTCACTACCCTGCTGGAGAGAGAGATGCAGTGTAAGGAATATTTGCCCAACAACCACATCAGTCATCACCATAAGATACTTTAAACCTAAGCGTGACAAAGAAGGATTCTGACCAATGTTGATATTTTAAACAGATGAAATGTTTGATTGTGATAAGGTTTTCTCACCTGTCCACACCTGTATCTGAGCCTCTCTCTCTCATCTGTCCACACCTGTATCTGTGCCTCTCTCTCTCACCTGTCCACACCTAACCCCTCTTCACTAATTATCCTTAAATCTAATGATGTAACCTAACCTAAACACAAACATCATCAAGGGACTATGTAAACACAAACATCATCAAGGGACACAAACATCATCAAGGGACTATGTAAACACAAACATCAAGGGACTATGTAAACACAAACATCATTAAGGGACTATGTAAACACAAACATCATCAAGGGACTATGTAAACACAAACATCAAGGGACTATGTAAACACAAACATCATTAGGGACTATGTAAACACAAACATCATTAAGGACTATGTAAACACAAACATCATCAAGGGACTATGTAAACACAAACATCATCAGGGACTATGTACACAAACATCATCAAGGGACTATGTAAACAAACATCATCAAGGGACTATGTAAACACAAACATCATTAGGGACTATGTAAACACAAACATCATAAAGGCTATGTAAACACAAACATCATCAAGGGACTATGTAAACACAAACATCATCAAGGGACTATGTAAACACAAACATCATTAAGGACTATGTAAACACAAACATCATCAAGGGACTATGTAAACACAAACATCAAGGACTATGTAAACACAAACATCATTAAGGACTATGTAAACACAAACATCATCAAGGGAATGTAAACACAAACATCATCTAGGACTATGTAAACACAAACATCATCAAGGACTATGTAAACCAAACATCATTAAGGACTATGTAAACACAAACATCATCAAGGCTATGTAAGCCAAACATCAAGGACTATGTAACACAAACATCATAAGGACTATGTAAACACAAACATCATCAAGGACTATGTAAACACAAACATCATCTAGGGACTATGTAAACACAAACATCATCAAGGACTATGAAAAACATCATCAAGGTTCAAACATCATCTAGGAGGACTATGTAAACACAAACATCATCAAGGACTATGTAAACACAAACATCATCAAGGGACTATGTAAACACAAACATCATCTAGGGACTATGTAAACACAAACATCATCAAGGGACTATGTAAACACAAACATCATCTAGGGACTATGTAAACACCCAGTACGGTTAAGAAGTAAATGCACTTGCAAGCCTCGACTAAGTGCCATAACACAGGCCACTAACTCGCCTACTTAAGGCCGGGATAAGATAAGTAGTTAAGTGCCTCATACAGTTACTGACTAGGAAAATTAGACAGCTTGGTAAAAAGTAGTTTGAGTGTTGTACTCCCGGTAATTTAACGGAGGGTTGGCTGGGAAGGAGAGAGTAAGAGTTGCTAGTGGCGGAGTATTAATGGTGTCAAGGAGGGCTGCTCTCTCTCTCTCCGCAGTGTTCAGCAATAACAAGACAACCATAATCACTGCCATAAATCCCGACAGCACCAACAGCACAGAAGGAAATGAAAGAGACAGAGAGGTAAGGCAGCAATTACCATACAACACAAAGTGGACAAAAAGTCAAACCAAAATGCCATAATTCCCTTCAGTATTGTATGTTGGTATAGGTGTACCAGGCTTACGTTACTAGGGGCACATCCCACACACAGGTCATAGGATACAGGACACATGAACCTTCTGTCTCTAAGGTAAGAGTTAACCAAGATTTAATCCTCTCCAACACAACCTGGGACAGTGATCAATAAAACGAGACTCTGAAACTATTGGACACTCAAGAGACAGACACGAGTTGATCCACAGCCCATAGTAATGTATTGTATCAGTGACAACAGTAGCAGTGATAACAGTAGCAGTGACAACAGTAAGGACAACAGTAGCAGTGACAACAGTATAAGTGACAACAGTATCAGTGACAACAGTAGCAGTGACAACAGCAGTGACAACAGTAGCAGTGACAACGTAAGGACAACAGTATAAGTGACAACAGTATCAGTGACAACAGTATCAGTGACAACAGTAGCAGTGACAACAGTAGCAGTGACAACAGTAGCAGTGACAACAGTAGCAGTGACAACAGCGGCCGTGAGTGACAACAGCTTCAGTAGTAGTGCCAGCAGCGACCGTGAGTGACGACAGTAGAGTGACAACAACAATGACAGCAGGTCAGGTCCAGGAGCTGTTGGCTGATGCGTATATTTATGAAGGCCTGAGTCGTCCCCATGTGGTGGGTGGCCTGTGGGGGTGACTGGGTGGCTGGGTGGTGGGTGGCCTGGGTGGTGGGTGGCCTGGGTGGTGGGAGGACTGGGTGATGGGTGGCCTGGGGTGGGTTGGCCTAGGGGTTGTGGCCTGGGTGGTGGGTGGCCTAGGGGTGGGTTGGCCTGGGGTGGGTTGGCCTAGGGGTGGTGGCCTGGGGGTGGTGGCCTAGGTGGTGGGTGGCCTAGGCCCTAGGGGTGGTTGGCCTAGGGTTGTGGCCTGGGTGGTGGTGGCCTGGGGGTGGGTTGGCCCTGGGGGTGGGTTGGCCTGGGGTGGTGGCCTAGGGGTGGTGGCCTAGGTGGTGGGTGGCCTAGGCCCTGGGGGGTGAGTTGCCCTAGGTTGTGGCCTGGGTGGTGGGTGGCCTAGGGGTGGGTTGGCCCTGGGGGTGGGTTGGCCTAGGTGGTGGCTAGGGGTGGTGGCCTAGGTGGTGGGTGGCCTGGGTGGTGGCCTGGGTGGTAGATGGCCTCGGTGGTTGTTGGACTAGGATCATTAGGTGGTGGATGGCTGGAAGGTGGTTGGCCTAGGCCCTGGGCCAGCCACCTGGGCCACCACCCCCTAGGCCCTAGGGGGTGAGGTGGCCTAGGGGTGGTTATGGCCTAGGGGTGGGTGGCCTGGGTGGTGGGTGGGCTGGGGGTGGGTGGCCTGGGGTTGGGTATGGCCTGGGTGGTGGGTGGCCTGGGTGGTGGGTGGCCTGGGTGGGTGTGGCCTGGGGGGTGGTATGGGCCTGGGGGTGGGTGGCCCTAGGGGTGGGGTGGCCTGGGGGTGGTGGGCCTTGGTGATGGGTGGCCTTGGTAGGTGTGGGGTGGATGGCCTGGGCCGGGTATGGGGAGGACATTTTAATCTCCAGTGGTTGTTGGCCGACCTCCTGGCTTGTTGTTTATCCTCTCCCCTCCACACTCCCCTCACTACTCCCTCACTACTCCCCTCACTACTCCCTCACCTCCCCATCCCCTCCTCCTTTTCTAATTTTTTAAAAGGATTTTTTAGGTTCTCCAGGGAGGAAGGGGTCTAATTAAAGTTGGACCCAAATCTTAATGGTTAGGTTGGTTAAGTTGTCCTGAAGAGTTAGTTGGTTAATGTCGAAAAGGTTGGGTTAATGTCCTGAAGAGTTAGGTTAGGTTAATGTCCTGAAGAGTTAGGTTAGGTTAATGTCCTGAAGAAGAGTTAGGTTGGAGGTTAATGTCCTGAAGGGTTAGGTTGGGTTAATGTCCTGAAGAGTTAGGTTAGGTTAATGTCTGAAGAGTTAGGTTGGAGTTAATGTCCTGAAGAGTTAGGTTAGAGTTAGGTTAATGTCCTGAAGAGTTAGGTTAGGTTAGGTTAATGTCCTGAAGAGTTAGGTTAGGTTAGGTTAGGTTAATGTCCTGAAGAGTTAGGTTAGGTTAGGTTAGGTTAATGTCCTGAAGACTTAGGTTAGGTTAGGTTAGGTTAATGTCCTGAAGAGAGTTAGGTTAGGTTAGGTTGGGTTAATGTCCTAAAGAGTTAGGTTAGGTTAGGTTGGGTTAATGTCCTGAAGAGTTAGGTTAGAGCAGGTTATTATTATGCAAATGTCCTTTACCATATCAGTGTTGGCTATTAAACACCATCCCGCGTGGTACAGCGGTGTTTGGCGTGGTACAGTAGCGGTGGCAGCGTGGTACAGTGGCGTGGTACAGATTGGTGCGTGGTGCAGTGGCGTGGTACAGCAGTGTGGTACAGTGGCGTGGTACAGCGGTGTGGTGCAGCAGTGTGGTACAGCGGTGGCGTGGTGCAGCAGTGTGGTACGGCGGCGTGGTACAGTGGCGTGGTACAGCAGTGTGGTACAGCGGTGTGGTACAGCAGCGTGGTACAGTGGCGTGGTACAGCGGTGTGGTACAGCGGCGTGGTCCTGATGGCGTGGTGCAGCGGTGTGGTACGAGCCGGTGTGGTACAGTAGCGTGGTGCAACGGCGTGGTACTTAGCGTGGTACAGCAGTGCGTGTGCGGCGGTGGTGCAAGGCGTGGTACAGTGGCGTGGTACGGCGGTGTGGTACGAGCGTGGTACAGTGGCGTGGTACAGCAGTGTGGTGCGGCAGCGTGGTGCAACGGCGTGGTACAGCAGTGTGGTGCAGTAGCGTGGTACAGCAGTGTGGTACAGCAGTGTGGTACAGCAGTGTGGTACAGTGGCGTGGTACAGCAGTGTGGTACAGCAGTGTGGTACAGCAGCGTGGTACAGCGGTGTGGTACAGCGTATGGTACAGCGTGGTACAGCAGTGTGGTACAGCAGTGTGGTACAGCAGCGTGGTACAGCAGCGTGGTACAGCAGTGTGGTACAGCAGCGTGGCGCAGCGTGGTACAGCGGTGTGGTGCAACGGCGTGGTACAGTAGCGTGGTACAGCGGTATGGTACAGTAGCGTGGTACAGCAGTTGGTACGTGGCGTAGTGCAGCAGCGTGGTACAGCGGCGTGGTACAGGTTTTCGTGTGGTACAGCGGTGTGGTACAGCAGCGTGGTACGGTAGCGTGGTACGAGCAGTGTGGTACAGTGGCGTGGTACAGCAGTGTGGTACAGTAGCGTGGTACAGCAGCGTGGTACAGCAGTATGGTACAGCAGTATGGCACTGCAGTGTGGTACGGCAGTGTGGCACAGCTCCTGGGTGGTAAAAACAGCCATGGCGTTGTACTGTAGCGTTGACGATGCAAATGTAAAGCGACAGTAGTCACCTCAGCGTGTAGCCGGCTGGTATCCACTAGGGACACGGTGCACAAAACCCCACCACTCCACTACCTGACGATCGTGATATTTCAAGGTTAGATACCGATCGTTAATGATGCCCGCCCGCCCTATGTCCAGGTCGCATTCGACCATTGATCACCTAACTCGACCACGACTGCAACACACTCGACTACAGACTCAACACACTCGATCACACACTCAACACTCGACCACAGACTCAACACACTCGACTACAGACTCACCGACTACACCAATACACTAATCACGCACTCAACACTCGACCACAGACTCAACACACTCGACTACAGACTCAACACACTCGACTACAGACTCAACACACTGGACTACAGTCTCAACACACTCAATCACGCACTCAACACTCGACCACAGACTCAACACACTCGACTACAGCCTCAACACACTCGACTACAGACTCAACACACTCGACTACAGACTCAACACACTCGACTACAGTCTCAACACACTCAATCACGCATTCAACACTCGACCACAGACTCAACACACTCGACTACAGCCTCAACACATTCTCAACTACACACTCAACACACTGGTAAACCAAACAGTCCAACAGTGGTCGAATATGATAAGAGGAGGTCGAAAGTGGTCGAAGGTCGAATATCGTAGAACATTGGTCGAATATCATTCCGGAAATATCGTCACACATGAAGTTTGTTTTTTTGGCCGTCAGAAACTGCGCTTCTCTTCAGCCAAACTTAGAACCAAACAAATAAATAAAGGGTCCAGCTAAAAACTTGCCGCCAAGAGAGCGTTCAAGAGCCGTTCACTGCATGTTTCCGTTCACTCTACGATCCCCGGAGAACTTTTGTAGATTTAACTGTGCACCTAGGGGGGAGGGGGGAGGAGGGGGGTATGGAGGAGGGGGAAGGTATGGTGGTGGGAGGAGGAGTGAATAGCGATGATTTGATGTTCTAAGAAAAGAGGGAGACGAAGAAGAGGAAAGAAGAAGGAAGAGGAGGAGGGAGGAGGAGGAGGAGGAATTAAAACAAAGATCTCACAGAAGAAGAAGAAGAAGAAGGAGGAGAAAAGAAAAAAGAAAAAGAAGAAGAAGAAAAGAAGAAGAAGAAGAAGAAGAAGAAGAAGAAGAAAAAGAAGAAGGAGAAGAAGAAGAAGAAGGCGGAGGAGGAAGAATTCAAAAAACAAAGATCTCATTCTTCTCTTCCGTTACCCCGGGAGGATGACACAACAATTTATGCTTTCTGCCAGCGCGTGCGTGAGTCTGCTCATCTGATTAAGTTCCATAATTATTGCTTTCCCTTCATAATCTGAGAGGACCCTGAACCCTGAATCCTAGACCCTAGATCCTGAACCCTAGACCCTGAACCCTAGACCCTGAACCCAGACCCTGAACCCTAGACCCAAAATCCTGGACCCTAGACCCTGACCCTAACCTAGACCCTGGACTGTGTACCCAGGACCTTGGACCCTAGAACCTCGACCCTAGATCCTGAACCCTGACCCTGAACCCAGACCCTGAACCCTAGACCCAAATCCTGGATCCTAAACCCTAGACCTGGAACCTAGACCCTGAACCTAGACCCTAGACATAGAACCTCGACCCTAAACCGTAAAACCTAGACCCTGAACCATAGGGCCCTGAACCCTAGAGCAGAGGTGAGATGAGGTGGCCGGTGAGCTTCAGAGGAGGTGTGGTGACAAGGAGGTGTGTTAAGCTGTTATATGGTAGATGAGTGAGAGGAGGTAAGAGGCGACAGATGAGTGTGAGAGGAGGTAAGAGGCATTGACAGATGAGTGTGAGAGGTGAGGTAAGAGGCATTGATAGATGAGTGTGAGGTGAGGTAAGAGGCATTGATAGATGAGTGAGAGGAGGTAAGAGGCATTGACAGATGAGTGTGAGAGGTGAGGTAAGAGGCATTGATAGATGAGTGTGAGAGGTGTAAGAGGCATTGATAGTAAGTGGGAGGTGAGGTAAGAGCCATTGATAGATGAGGTGAGAGGAGGTAAGAGGCATTGATAGATGAGTGAGAGGTGAGTAAGAGGCATTGATAGATAAGTGTAAGAGGTGGTGGAGGCATGATAGATGAGTGAGAGATGAGGTAAGAGGCATTGATAGATAAGTGTGAGAGGGGTGGAGTAAGAGGCATTGATAGATAAGTGTGGAGAGGTGGTAAGAGGCATTGATAGATGAGTGTGAGAGGTGAGGTAAGAGGCATTGATAGATGAGTGTGAGAGGAGGTAGAGGCATTGATAGACGAGTGTGAGAGGAGGTAATGATAGATAAGTGTGAGAGGAGGTAAGAGGCATTGATAGATGAGTGGGAGGTGAGGTAAGAGGCATTTTGAGAATGAGTGTGAGAGGAGGTAAGGCATTGACAGATGAGTGTGAGAGGTGAGGTGAGGCATTGATAGATGAGTGTGAGAGGTGAGGTAAGAGGCATTGATAGACGAGTGTGAGAGGTGAGGTAAGAGGCATTGATAGACGAGGTGAGAGGTGAGGTAGAGGGCATGACAGATGAGTGTGAGAGGTGAGGTAAGAAGCATTGACAGATGAGTGTGAGAGGAGGTAAGAGGCATTGATAGATGAGTGTGAGAGGTAAGAGGCATTGATAGATAAGGGAGAGGAGGTAGAGGCATTGATACATGAGTGTGAGAGGAGGTAAGAGGCATTGATAGACGAGTGTGAGAGGTGAGGTAAGAGTGTGTGTGTGTGTGTGTGTAAGAGAAGTATGAGGTTGGCCGGGCAGTTCCTCCTCCTCACCTGTTGACCTTAGCAGCACTAACACACCTCATCAAGCTAATGACCCCAGCCACTGAACACGACCAACAAATTTACAACTCCACCCTGGTTCTCCTCCTTCCCCAGGCATGAACCACGACACACAGTAAACACCAGCAGCGAAAACATGTAAAAAAATATAGATATATATATATATTCTGGGATCACCTGGGGAATGTACACCCAAGCTTATTATTTACATAAGAAAAACCACTCTTAAACTATTTGTGGGGGGTGAGCAAGGTTAGGGTTGGGTTGGGTTGGGTTGGGTTGGGTTGGGAAGACACAGAAAAGTGGGTACAAGTTAGGATGCGGAGACGTGGTTGAGAGAGACATACCCAACATCTATCTGAGAGTGGAGGAGCTGAAGACACAGGTAATATGGCCCAGACGGATTCCAGAAGCTGTCCCAAACATTATATGGTGAAACATTTTACAGGTATTGTGGCACACCTATACAAAATCCTACATGGATTTTTGTGTCACTTTATATGAAGAGAATCCAGATTTTGGATATCATACTTACTGAAGAGGAAGTCAGTTGTGTGTACTCAAATCTGATTTCACTTGTGACATCCCTCCTGTATTCACACCATTAAAGGATGTCAGCATGATCATCCAAACTATATCATTTTAATATACGTTTCTGTCACGTAATGTAGGTCTGATTTTGACTTGAGACTCTAGAGTCTAGACGCCAATAACGCAATAGCTTCTGATCCACCTAACTCACTCTGCTCCGGCCAAAATCCTGAGTCACATCTCCGCCAGTATTCATCGAAAGAAAAGTACTCTCACAGCTTTTAAAGTAAGTACTAAATTATTCACCCAAACTATGTGGCAGCACACTAAAACTACGAATCGCGGTGTACAATCAATTACTACAGTCCGTTTGACTCTCCCCTGAACACGAACCCCGAGATTCAGACTCATGAACCCGAAGCAGTAGACTGTTACATTATTCTGTCCATAAATGCTTTGGGTTCATGATTCTGAATCTCAGGGTTCGTGGTTCAGGGGAGAGTCAACAGACTGTAGTAGTTGACGTACACGTTCGGTTCCTAAGGGACAAAATGTTGTTCGTATGATTTATGTGCGTCATTGTGGGTGTAAGTGTGTCTGTGGCAGCTGGGAATTTTAATAACATCTTTTTTGTGTACAAAATCTCCCATCTAATTATTTCAGCTCCTGTTAACGCCCTTCTCCACTCAGCAACACTACAGTAAAACTACCCGTATACCTATGCTCTCGCCGTCCTACACCATCATCCCTCCCAAGCACCCCTTGGCTCATACCTCAATCAGGCGACCATAAATCTTCACCAGCCTATCATCCCTCTCTTACCCTCTGCGTGGCCAAACTATTTTAACCCCGTGACACTTCGCTACCTCTAACATCATTCTTATTATGCATTCATCATCGTCTCTGTTATTTCTGTCTTTATCAATCTAGCCATGTTTTACGTCTATCTGTTGACTATCTATATCAGGCCTCATACTGTTAGGCGTTAGTCAACTCCTGACCCCCTCCCCACACAACCCGTTCACGTTAAAGGTCTTCTCACCCACAGGTCATTCAAGAGCTTCAGCCACTTGTCCTCATAAGAAAAACACACACACACACACACACACAGACACACACACACACACACACACACACACACACACACACACACACACACACACACACAGTCCTCAAAGGTACTGTTTTACCGAGGGAGGAAAGAAGAAAGAAAGTGTGAAAGAAGGAAGTAAGAAAAGGATAAGGAAAATAAAAAAATGGAAGGGGAGGGAATGGGGGAAGAAAGAAGAACTAGAACGAAGAAAAAGAAAAAGAAGAAAAAGAAAGAATAAGAATAGTAGGAAAGTGAGATTAAAGAAAAGAAGGAAAGAAAAACTAAGGGAAAGAAAAGAAATACAAAGGAAGAAAAAAAAGAAAGAATACAGAAACAAAAAAAGAAAGAGGAGGGAGGGAGGGAGGAGGGTTAGTTTGGTCAGAAGATATTGGAAGCATAATGTATTTGTCTAATGGTGGTCTGCTTCATATGGCATCACCTAAAAGTGTGACCAAGTCCCAGGTTGATGATCTGACTTTCTGCCTCATTTACACATTGCAGGGTCTCAATTGTTTCTCTTACTATTGACAACACAACATACATTACATATATTGTTCCTCACTATTAATCTTTTTTGTGTGTGTATTTATTTATGGTGTATATTATTATTATTATTATTGTGTGTGTGTGTTATTATTATTATTATTTCGCCCTTAGGCCCTGATGCGTCACTGACCTGTGCCTTGGTGGGCTAATACACTAAAAATAAAAAAATAAAAAAAAATGAACGAGGTGAGAGTTGGGTGAGTTGGTGCTGCTGTCCGCCACCTGCCCTCCTCCCTCGTCTCCTGCCTCCTCCTCGTCCTCCCTGTGCCTCCCTCCCTCCCTCGTCTCCCTGTGCCTCCTCCCTCGTCTCCCTGTGCCTCCCTCCCTCGTCTCCCCTGTGCCTCCTTCCCTCCCTCGTCTCCCTGTGCCTCGCCCTCGTCTCTGTGCCTCCCTCCCTCCTCGTCTCCCTGTGCTCCCTCCTCCCTCGTCTCCCTGTGCCTCCTCCCGTCTCCCTCCCCGTTATTCAGTTATTGGGGCGCTCCACGTTTGAACAAAAGGTATAATCTAATTTTCGACTTTTGGATGGTCGCTAAAATTAATTTGGAGATTTTTTTTTTTTTTTAGAATAAGTATTAAATTAACCTCCAGTGAGTGAGTTGGGCTGGACGTGAGAATTGATTAGTTGAATAATTTTTAATTCAATTTTGGTTGAGCGACTAACTTTCCGTTTCTGTATATTCAAATAAATTCCCAAATAATCCTCTCCCCTGATGATAAATTATGAATAAATCACTTGGTAGATTTAAAATGCTGCATAATAATTAAAATACTGTATAAGACTGAAAATAATTATAATACTATACAATATTCATAATAATACTCATAACAATCATAAGATCATTATATAATACTCTAAATAATAATTATATCATATCTATAATACCTGCATAAGAATGAATACATATTACAACAAAAACTAATAATATTGTTAATGTAGTTCAGTATTTACCTTTATAATGATTAATTGCTTACATTACCAGGTGTACCTTTAATAACTTGTATAATTGGTCTAGTTACCGTCGTTAGCTGTGCATACAACCAACCATATAATCACCCATAATTACGTCCACTTTTCAATTTTACTTTGTATGATAATTCGGTTTTGATATCAATTATTTCTATACAAAATTAAATTCGTTTATCATATCAATATTCATTAAAATATTTCGCCTATTTTTTTGTTAACACAATTTGAATTTTATTTTTTTCCAAAAAGCTTGGCAATGGAATGATGATGTCGTATTAAACATTTTTGATTATAGAAATTAAAACTTTTAGTTAGCTCAATACGTCCTCCTCTCTCTCTCTTACATACATACACACATACATACATACATACATACATACATACATACATACATACATACATACATACATACATACATACATACATATACATATATACATACCCTCTCCATTCTCCCCTCTCTTAACCTTCCTTCTATATTTCACAATTTCTTTCTATTCCTTTAACAAAAAATATAGCAAAAACTATCTGATAAAATGACGATAAAAAATATAACTGACGAGAAGATAACAGGAGCTGAGCATGACTATAACAGGAATATGTACAAACACGATAACATAGACATAATGGTAATAACAAGGCGTCACCACAAGATAACCACTTCGTAAACTGCCTTGTTCTGGCGTGTTAGATAAACCTGTGTTAGACAGAGATAAATACTAGTCTTGATAGGATTTATTAAACGCCTACGGGTATTATATGTAGAGACACAGGTGTGAGGACTAATTACTTACCACCTTCATTCCCTTGAGTGCGAAATCAAGTACCTGGTGCATAAGAATTTAACACTATAGTGCTGTGACTTAACCTTATGAGTCGGTGATTTAACCCTTGATTACGATGATTTAACCTGAGGGTACGATGGATTAACTAGAGTGCGATGAATTAACCTAAGTACGATGAATTAACTTCCCGCAAGTACGATTACTTAATTCCATGAGTATGATGACAACCCTTAATTCACGATAGCAACCCCTGGGTTTGATGACAACCCTTTCAATACAATGACCTCCTAACCAGAGTACGATGAAACTGTACTCTAGGGTAGGAGAAAGTGTTATCGTACTATGGATTAAACCAAACTAGAACAAATAAATGAAATAAAATCACTCGTGAAAGCCACCTCAGTTGGGTCTGAAGGGAGGAGTTTGGCTTATCAACGCAGACGGAGGTTATCTTGTATGTGTCAGTCGTGGCGCTGTACAAAGGAGATAACGTCCTTGTGTCGGGAACTTGATATCGTGGAGGAATTACTGTCACAAGGATGGTCTGTAGTGAACAATTGTGCAGTGGAGTTGAGTGTGTTAGCTTGGAGGATGGGGGTGTTAGCTTGAGGATGAGTTAGTTAGTTTTGATGCGGTGTTAGCTTTGGAGGATGAGTTGTTAGTTTTGAGGATGTGGTGTTAGCTGAGGATGAGGGAATTAGTTTTGAGGATGCGGTGTTAGCTTTGAGGATAGGGTGTTAGCTTTGAGGATGGGGTGTTACACTTAGCTTTGAGAATGCGAACTTAGCATAGATGTGAATTTATTCCTTGAAGATTTAAGTTAGCTGAAGTATGTGAAGTTATTTTTGTGTTGTGTACTGTGTGTATGGGGTGGTTCGTATTTCTATCACATTGTATTCACGTACATAGGCCGAGGCACCATCTTTATGTTCACGGGCAAATAAGTAAGACATTAATACACAACTTTTTTTTTTTTCGAGTAAAGGGAATTCAAGTCCCAAAAGCTTAAATTGGGTTGTTCCAGCGTGTTCCATAAACTAGCTCGTTAGGGAGAGGCGCAGCTGGGGACCAGAACTGATATTTGCAGGGTGTTGAAGGTGGAGTCCTGTCGCCCGGCCTCATTTGCATACGCTCAAAACTCTTATTTGATCCGGCCCAATGATGACACAATGGAGAGTTGGGCATCGCCGAAGTCATATTATCAAAATGTGAAACCGGACCGAATGCAAATGGCCTTCAAACCTCCATGAAATGTGCTGGAAATGGCGTGTGTGATTTTAAACGCCAGCATCATCTGCAATGTAGATGTGACGGAAGTGCTCGATAAATCTGGCGATACCAGAGGGTCCGACCACCACCATCACCATCACCATCACCATCATTACCGTCACCACCACCACCACCATCATCACAATTACCATCGTCACCCTCATCATCACAGTCACCACCACCACCACCACCATCACCATCACCGTCACCGCCACCACCACCATCACAGTCACCACCACCACCACCATCATCATCATCATCATCACCATTACTGCCACACCATCACCATTTCAATGCCCCCCCACCACCACCACCACCACCACCACCACCGCCATCACCATTACTGCCGAAGCTAACATTACCAACAGTACCACCATTATTGCCACCACTGCCAACACAATCCTCACTATCACTTTCACCAAACTAGCTCTCCCGTAATGCACATAAGCGTCTCTTAATCCCCTGGTGTCTCTGTTTGGCCGCCCACCAGTGATCTTAGTGCTTCCTCAGTTTAGGTGTTATCATCGACATACCCGGCAGGTAGGGTGACGGGCCCTCCTGAGGTCGACTCTTAGTGGACCTGGACCTAACTACCTACCTCACCTAACCATCCCCGTTTGACTACCTATCTACCTGCCACTTATCTACTTATCTTTTGAAGTATCTACCTGACGTGCCTACCTGTGCTTGTGTTTGCCTGCCATCACCCCAGCACCCGACGGAGGCTCTGTTCGTCAGCGTGAGCGTTCCTTCGACAGCGGTGGCACGACACTTGCTTCCCCCCCCCACCACGCCACGAGACTCATCAGCGGCGACAGCTACACGGATGTACTGACCTGACGCCATCACTATCAACACCATACTCATCACTATCATCAACACCACCATCACCATACTCATCAACATCATCACAACCATCATTACCTTATTCATCACTATCATCACCATCAACACCATCACCGTACTCACCACTATTATCACCATACTCATCACTATCATCACCCTACTCATCACCATCAACACCATACTCTTCACTATCAACATCATACTCATCACTATCATCACCAAACTCATTACTATATCACCACCATCAACATCATACTCACCACCATCACCACCATCATTACTATACTCATCACTATCATCACCATCACCACCATACTCATCACCATACTCTTCACCATCATCACCATACTCACCACTATCAACACCAAACTCATCACTATGATCACCACCATCATCACCATCATCACCCACCATCATCACCATACTCTTCACCATCATCACCATACTCTCTGCATCAACACTATATGTCACCATCATCACCATACTCTTCACCATCATCACCATACTCACCACTATCAACACCAAACTCATCACTATGATCACCACCATCATCACCATCTACTACACTGTACATATGAACAATAAGCCATCGTAATTAGACTAAGAGTTAACATTGAAAAAATTAATTACGAACAAATACGTAAAGCTGCGATCACAACCATGGGATTACAGTTATTACAGCCGAGGGATTACAACCGAGGGATTACATTTATTACAACCGAGGGATTACAGTTATTACAGCCGAGGAATTACAACCGAGGGATTACAGTTATTACAGCCGAGGGATTACAACCGAGGGATTACAGTTATTACAGCCGAGGGATTACAGTTATTACAGAAGAAGGATTAAAGTTATTACAGCCGAGGGATAACAGTTATTACAGCCGAGGGATTACAGTTATTACAGCCGAGGGATTACAGTTATTACAGCCGAGGGATTACAGTTATTACAGCCGAGGGGTTACAGTTATTACAGCCAAGGATTACTGTTATTACAGCCGAGGGATTACAGTTATTACAGACGAGGGATTACAGTTATTACTGACGAGGGATTACAGTTATTACAGCCGAGGGATTGCAGTTGTTACAGCCGAGGGATTACATACTGCCGGATTATAGAATTGTCACATCCAATGAATTACAGTGACCATGACTTTAGGATTACACTCCTAGACACTAAAGGATTACAATCAAAACTGCCGGGATTACATTACCCAACATACTCACAGACTCTGGATTACAATGAGTACATCCCCGAGTCCTAATATTAAAAGGATTTCCTTCTCCAGTTTCTGATTGGCAAGGATTAATGTGCCATGGTCAAGGGATTACAATGATAAGTCAAGGGATTAACACAGCCATGAGATTACAATAACTTATGCAAAGACAGACAGCCAGGTGTGGGGCAAGCAGCCAGGTGTGGGGGCAGACAGCCAGGTGTGGGACAGACAGCCAGGTGTGGGGCAAGCAGCCAGGTGTGGGGCAAGCAGCCAGGTGTGGGGGGCAGACAGCCAGGTGTGGGGGGCAGACAGCCAGGTGTGGGGGCTGCGTCTTCTCCCTTCTCACTCACCAACTTGTCTCCTTAGCATCGATCACAACCCCTAGCTCCCTACCTCCCTCCCTGCCTCTCCCTACCTCCCTCCCTGCCTCTCTCTACCTCCCTCCCTCTCTCTCTCTCCCTCCCTCCCCTGCCTACCTCAACCCTCACACCTACCCTCCCTCACTCATCTCCCTACCACCTTGCCTCCCTCTCTCTCCCTCCTCCTCCTGCCTACTCTCTCCACTCCCACCCTGCCTCTCTCCCTCCCCCCTCCAACCTACCTCCCTCCCTGCCTCTCTCTACCTCCCTCCCTCTCTCTCTCTCCCTCCCTCCCCTGCCTACCTCAACCCTCACACCTACCCTCCCTCACTCATCTCCCTACCACCTTGCCTCCCTCACACCTACTTTCCCATACCCTCATTCTCCTTACCTTTCTCTCTCCCTCTCTCCTCACTCCCCTTCCTTCTCCATTCTCTTCTCCTTCTCATCTCACTTAAACCTGTTAACTAATCTACCATCCCTCATTTTTCTCTCTTTCACCCCCTACCCCTCTCCCAGTAACCCCCTCCCTCCCCTTTCCATTCCCCTTCCTCTTTCACACTTCTCTATCTTTCCCCTCTCACCATCCCTTCCCCTCATTTAATCCCTTTCCTCTGGGTGTGTCTGTTGGTACGTAGCCACCACCCATGTCCCTAGTGCATGTCCCTTCCTGTCTCCCCTCTATTCCAGAAGCTCCTCCCACCTCCCATGTCCTACCTATACTGCCATGTCCTACCTATACTGCCATGTCCTACCAACACTACCATGTCCTACCTATACTACCATGTCTTACCTATACTGCCATGTCCTACCCGCACCTCCATGTCCTACCTATACCGCCATGTCCTGCCAACACTCCCATGTCCCTACCTATACACCATGTCCCTACCTATGCCGCCATGTCCCTACCAGCACTCCATGTCCTGCCTGCCATGTCCTACCCTGCTCTGCCATGTCACTACCTATACTGCATGTCCTACCTATACTGCCATGTCCTACCTGTACATGTATACCAACCTCCATGTCCTACCTATACTGCCATGTCCTACCTATACCCGCCATGTCCCTACCTATGCTACCATGTCCTACCATGTCCTGCCTATACTACCATGTCCTACCTACCATGTCTTACTGCCTCATGTCCTACCAGCACTGCATGTCATGCTGCCATGTCTTGCCTATACCTCCATATACCAGCTTTCCTGCATGTCACTACCTGTACTGCATGTTATACCTGCTTGTGTCCTGCCTGCTGCCATGTCCTGCCTATACTGCCCATGTCCCTACCTATGCTGACTGTCCTGCCTGCTACCATGTCTTGCCTATACCCCACTTAAGTGTCTGCCTGTCCTACCCATACTGCCATGTCCTACCCATACTGCCATGTCCTACCCATACTGCCATGTCCCTATACTACCATGTCCTACCTTTACTACCATGTCCCACCTATACTACCATGTCCTACCTTTACTACCATGTCCTACCTATACTACCATGTCCCACCTATACTACCATGTCCTACCTTTACTACCATGTCCTACCTATACTGACATGTCCTACGTACACTGCCATGTCCTACTACCCATTTCACCTTACCCATGTCCCCTGTGTATTACTAAATTCCTATGTCCACTTCCCCAGCACAATGCCTTTCTATATTAAAATATCCCCTCTGTATTAGTGTTCCCCTCTGTATTGGAATATCCCCATACCCATGTCCTGAGCCTATGTCCCCTCACCACCACCACCATCTCCCTTCACCACCACCACCATCTCCCTTCACCACCACCATCTCCCTCCCACCACCACAATTTCCCTTCACCACCACCACCATCTCCTTCACCCACCACCACCATCTCCCCTCCCACCACCATCACCATCTCCTCACCACCGCCACCTCTCCCTTCACCACCATCTCTCCTTCCACCACCACCACCATCTCCCTTCACCTACCACCAGCTCCTTCACCACCATCTCCACTTCACCTACCACCAGCTTTCCCTTCACCACCTGTCTCCTTCACCACCATCTTTCCCTTCACCACCACCACCAGCTCCTTCCCTATATTTAGAAGCAAATTCAGCTAATTAAGATTTATAACTTTTAATGGCGGCGTCACAACCATAAATCCTCACCCGAAAAAAATACAGCAGTGAAACATGCTTTAATTATACCGGTGATATGCTTTTTAATTGTGCCAGGTGAAATATACTTGTACCGTTAAATATGCTTTAATTGCAGGTGAAATATGTAATTGTCGCAAATTGAAATATGCTTTAATTGTGCCGAGTGAAATATACTTTAATTGTTCAGTGAAATATACTTTCATTGTACCAGTGAAATACTTTAATTGTACCGAGTGAAATATGCTTTAATTGTAGAGTGAAATATGCTTTAATTGTAGGTGAAATATATACTAATTGTGAGAGTGAAATATACTTTAATTGTGAGTGAAATATACTTTAATTGTAGAAGTGAAATATACTTTAATTGTGCAGTGTAAATATACTTTAGTGTAGAGTGAAAAAATACTTTAATTGTACAGTGAAAAATACTTTAATTGTGCAAAGGTGAAATATACTTTCATTGTACCGAGTGAAATATACTTTAATTGTACCGAGTGAAATATACTTTAATTGTAGAGTGAAATATACTTTAATTGTAGAGTGAAATATACTTTAATTGTAGAGTGAAATATACTTTAATTGTACCGAGTGAAATATACTTTAATTGTACCGAGTGAAAAATACTTTAATTGTACCGAGTATTATTTTTTCCCGTCTATAAATACGAGTTTTTTTGTGTTATTCAGGCTACTGTCTATTTCCGTCACGGCTGGTACCATTTTCTGACTTCTCCGTAACCTGGATAATGTTACAGGTGGAGAGTTAGTGGTAGTCGATGATGTCTTTGTTGTTGTTGTTCGTCTTGTTATTTTTGTTTAAGTTTTTTGTTGTTATTCTTGTTTATCCTATTATTATTGTATTTATTTTCTTATTGTTTTTTGTTATTGTGTTGATAGTTTTGTTGTTGTTGATGTGTGGGGCTGACAAGATGTGTGGGGCTGACAAGATGTGTGGCTGACAAGATGTGTGGGGCTGACAAGATGTGTGGCTGACAAGACGTGTGTGTCTATGATGTTGGGGCGGACATAAGTCGTCAGACGGTAGTTAACATGACCTACAGTAGTTACATGACCTACAGCAGTTAACATGACCTACAGTAGTTAAGATGACCTACAGTAGTTAACATGACCTACAGTAGTTAAGATGACCTACAGTAGTTAACATGACCTACAGTAGTTAACATGACCAACAGTAGTTAACATGACCTACAGCAGTTAACATGACCTACAGTAGTTAACATGACCTACAGTAGTTAACATGACCAACAGTAGTTAACATGACCTACAGAAGTTAACATAACCTACAGTAGTTAAGATGACCTACAGTAGTTAAGATGACCTACAGTAGTTAACATGACCTACAGCAGTTAACATGACCAACAGTAGTTAACATGACCTACAGAAGTTAACATAACCTACAGTAGTTAAGATGACCTACAGTAGTTAACATGACCTACAGTATGTAACATGACCTACAGTAGTTAACATGACCTACAGTAGTTAACATGACGGAGAGTGAACACTAACATGATCGAAACGTGCTGTTAACGTAACGTGAGCGAGCGAAGCAGGAAGATCGATGACGTGACGTGGGTACTGACATGACCTCCGGATGATGTGTGTGTGTGACGTGAATAGCCTGGTTGATATGATGTGCGAGCTGACGTGACCTCGTCCCCTCGGCCCGACGGAGAAGAGGAATGAGTTCAAGTGACGCCTGAAGAAGGAGAGGAGCTACTTGAAGGAGGTGTTCCCTGGAGGCGTAGCTGCAAGGGGGAGTAACCGTCTGGCTGTCTGTCTCCACCCGTCTCTCTGGCCTTGGCTGTCTGTCTTAGAGCCCGTATGTCCCTATTAGTCGCGTGTGTGTGTGTGTGTGTGTGTGTGTGTGTGTGTGTGTGTGTGTATATATCGGACAGAATGAAGGAACGAGAAAGTTTGAAAATAGACGCAGATACGGACTGATAAAGAGAGAGAGAGAGAGAGAGAGAGAGAGAGAGAGAGAGAGAGAGAGAGAGAGAGAGAGAGAGAGAGAGAGACGGGGCTGTCAGGGCTAGACATGTGAACAAAGAGAGACAGATTGGTGGACATTGAAAGTGACAGTAATAAACGAGAGACGGTCGAAGAGAAAGAGATAAGAAAATAGAGACAGACATAGATAGACAGAGAAACAAGCAGACGGATGTATAGACGGAAGCGGAGAGAGTTTTATTTTCTCTTGACGGTAATAATCTAATTCTTACTGACGGGGCCAGATAGATAAGATTCAATAGCTGGAAGAGACAAGACAGATAGACAGCCGAGGTAAATTTACGAAATAGACAGCTAGAGACAGAATGAAACAACACACACACACACACACACACACACAAGCACTCCATTCATCGTCTCCCTCCCCCTTATCCCACTGCCAACAAGTACGTCATATCATACCAGTCTATTTTAGGGCACCCCGCGTATCATCACTCCCTCTCTTTCTCTCCCTTTCGCTTTTTTCTTCCTCTTCCTTTCTCTCTTATCTTCGTCCCTCGCCTCCGCCTACTTACTCCCCTCTGAGTCCCCACCAGCCTACCAACTTCCTCCCCACCTCGCCAACTTCCTCCCCTCTGCGCCCTCCCCAGTCCACCCACTTCCTCCCCTCCGCCCACAACAATGCCAGCCGTCCGGGCGTGAGTGATCCTCGCTACACTACGGCACTCTTTCCCACACAACTGTCTCTGTCTCGTGGTACTGTCGACTCCCTCCCTCAACGATCACAACAGAGAGCTACTGTTTATTCACGAGCTTCTGTTGTCCTGTACTCTGTTGTTTCATAACAGAGAACTACTGTTTACTATTGTTTGTCGTTTCCAAGTCCTTCTGTTGATTTGTGGGTCGTCGCTTCAAAACAGAGAGCTTCTGGTAATCCAAGAGCTTCCGGTCCATCGTTGCACAACAGAGAGCTACTGTTTGTCTACCTGCTTCTGTTGCCTTGTGCCGTCGCTTCATAACAGAGAACTTCTGTTTAACCCCCGTTCTGTTGTCTTGGTCAAATCACTCCACTACAGAGAGCTATAGTTTATTCATTGTGCTCCCAGACGACACCGCCACTGCCTAGCATCTATCACTCCTGTTCACCAAGTAGACGAGCCTTGAATACATCACCATCACAGCTGCCTATCTTAACAGCTGACCAGGCGGCCCTCGATAACGCAGCTTACGACCAATTCTTGTTCACCTTTCTTCTCCTTGCTGCTGTTCTGCTTCCCCCTAGTTAATGTTAATTATCAATAAGAGTTGAATCACCAAATAACTTCAGGACTGTATTTGGGCAGAGCGTTGTTAGTAATTCCCCTAAATTACCACGTAATGTAATGTAATGTTACCTAACCAAACCTAACCTAACCCGACCTGACCAAACCAAACCAAACCAAACCTAACCAAACCTAACCTAACCTAAGACCCATAAATTACCCGGATAATTCAGGTCCGGTTTCGCTTCCGGGTTCGAGGCCGGCTTTGGTCCCTTGTCTCCTGAAATCTAAAGATGAATCAGTTTTTTGCAACGTCTCTTTAATCCCAGAGACAAAAAACGTTCACTATCTCCTCCTCTCCCTCAAGAACGTCTCTGGTGTAGCTACAAAAATTAACAAGTTGATGACAAATATATCTTCAAGACCCACCCCCTCACCCCCCCTCGTTTTTTTTTTTGAGAGAGAGGGGGGAGAGGAAAGGACAGAGAAATAATACATCATCTCTCGAGACACCACACACACAACACACACACACACACACACACACACACACACACACACACACACACACACACACACACACACACACACATCACCGTTCCTTTGATAAACGAAGAAAAAAACAAAATTCAGGGGAAACTTATCAGAAATAATCTATTTTATCTGAGGGTGACCTTCCTTCCGGCCACCACAACCACCAGTATCATGGAGGTCGTGTTGGTGCTGACGAGGTGGTGCTGACATGGAGGTGCTGATGAGGAGGTGTGGTGGTGCTGACGTGGAGATGCTGATGAGGAAGTGTGGTGGTGGTGCTGACGAGTAAGTGTTGATGAGGATATAGTGATGGTGCTGACGTGTACTGTAAGTGCTGATGAAGAGGTGTGGAGGTGCTGACGTGTAGGTGCTGATGAGGAGGTGTGGAGGTGCTGACGAGGTGGTTATGAGGATGCGTGACTAGTCAAGCCCTGAAGCCATGTGATGTGAGGAGGAGGAGGAGGAGGAGGAAGAGGAGGAGGAGGAGGAGGAGGACTTGAATTGACCTTTGTATCTGGAAGTTTGAAGAAAATAGTTAAGTTATAGTTGGTGACAAAAACAAAGAGATAAATGTAACAGAGATACACACAAACATTGGCCAAGTAATACACCTAAACACTGGCAGCAAACACACAAGAATCTGGCGTTGTAAACTAACCACAGGAAACCGGACGAGGCTCACTTTAAATTCAATGGTTCCCGTGAAAACATTTCCCTGTCTTTGAGAGCGGCGGACCATACACTTATCTTCACGACAACAAACAACTTCCGGCCACAGCGTCAACCTCCCCCACCCCGACGTTATGTTCCTGGGCCTTGTTATATGATTGGTAAAGCTTGTGGCCGCAATATAAAACATCAACAATGGCCTCAGCTGAGTTTAAATATGATCCAATGAAACGGTGAATCACAGTTACTGCTCACAATAACAGCGGGCCTCCGGTGCTAACCTGCGATTTGATGAATTGTAATAAAAATATTTAAACTTTTACGCCAATTTTTGTATCCTCATATTTTGGTACACAGTTAACTATTTCCCAGCTCTGTCATGATTACACGCGCACGCACGCACACACGCACACCAAAAGCTCCAACAGAAGTGTATTAATATTTAGCCCATAAACCCGACCCGCCTGTCGATGAAACTAACTCGTGTGTACAAAAGCTTTTAACACAAATGAAGTAAAACGTGACTAGATTCGTGCCGTAACACACCTCGTTGTACGTGACGCACCACGAGTCTATACAGGAAGACAATAGACTGTGGGGTATATGAGAGGTATCGACCCTCCTGCCCCACACACAACTAGGGGTACTGTCAAGCCAATATATATCAGGTTGGGATTGAGTCGTGGTCTCCCTGTGTGAGTGTGCAGGCGTGTCACCAACCCAGAGGAGATGGTTCAGGCAGAATGGAAAGTAATTTGTCCCACACATCTTCCTACCTCCCACAGACACACACTGACTGCTGCTACAAACTTCGAAGTCAGTTAGAGTGAGATGGAAAAACACTGCACTACACACACACTAATGTTAATCAAAATAATGAACATATACAACACTAGACATACACTATCAATATCTGTGAACCCTGTGCAAAAATACGAGTCAATACATACAATAATCACAGGCAGGTTGTATCATGAGAAAGGAATAGCGTTAGTGTATCTCGTGTGTGTGTGTGTGGTGGTGGTGGCCAGGTGATCGTGTGGTGGTGGCCAGGTGATCGTGTGGTGGTGGCCAGGTGATCGTGTGGTGGTGGCCAGGTGATCGTGTGGTAGTGGCCAGGTGATCGTGTGGTGGTGGCCAGGTGATCGTGTGGTGGTGGCCAGGTGATCGTGTGGTGGTGGCCAGGTGATCGTGTGGTGGTGGCCAGGTGATCGTGTGGTGAGGGCCAGGTGGTCGTGTGGATGAACTACTATATATCTGAGGGAACAACTTGTCCTCACTAACACAAACACAAAATTGGCGTTACGTTAAGTTAAGTTAAATTAGGTAAACTTCGAATCTACTTAGGATAAATTAGATACCCTTATGTTATATTCCATTTAAATTAGATTAGTTCTGAATTTTTTTGATTAAGTTGATACAAGTTAGGTCACTATACCAAGGCTGAGTATAAAGTGTACAGAAATATGCTTGTCTGTCTGTATGTCTGTGTGTCAACTGATCCAGATAATGAGCTACAAACGCCAGTACTGAGTTAGGGACGCGCACTTGATGCCCAGGTGGATGAACAGGTAAAATTATTAATAAACTAAGGAAAGAGACCCATTTTACCCTCTAAATGAACCACACGATGAGTCAAGGTTTTCGACTTATTGTGGGGTAGTTCAGCTGTTAATGACTCCATGATCTCTGTCTGTGTACCGACGCATCTATGAAACCCAGACACAGACAGACAGACAGACAGACAGACAGACAGACAGACAGACAGACACACATACAGACAGACACACAGATAGACCGTGAGAAGTCGATCAATGGGAAATCTCTCAAGTGCCTCCTCTCCCTACCTCCCTTTACATATTACACACTCCCTCTGTCCTTTCAAGACCTCCTCCCTTCCCCTACCTCCTCCCTACCCTACCCCTCCCTCCCCTACCCCCCCTCCCCTACCCCCCCCCTCCCTCCCCTGGTTTTAGAGGTGCTTCACAGATTCATTAAGCTAATTGTTTTTCGTGCCCAGTTTATAAAGCACCGGATTTGCCCACTTCATTTACGTCAGTTACCCCCCTCTCCCCCCTCCTCATTTTTACCTTGTGATACACCAGCCGCTGATGATTGGCCCTTGCGCATATTTGCCACTTCAAACCTATAACACATTATCTTCAGTTTTTTTGTTTGGTGAGGCGAAGACGACAGGAGACATGGGAGAGAATGATCAGATCTCTCTCTCTCTCTCTCTCTCTCTCTCTCTCTCTCTCTCTCTCTCTCTCTCTTTCTTATGCCTATTCCTACTCATTGTGTAAATAATAATAATAAACAATAATAACAACAATAACAATAATAAAAATAACAATAATAATAACAATAATCAAAACTCCAGAAAGAAGATTCCTCTCCACCAGACAAACTTTCGTCACTCCACATATAACTTTAACAGCGGAGTAAACGTGTGGTGGCCCCAGGCTTAATTACTCCGTCACACGATAACAGTTCCTTCGCGTCTGCCAGGAACATAACGCAGATCTAGAGGGCTGAGGCGATAACACAGGTCTCATCATCTTGCTGGGATTGCGCGCGTAAATCCCAGCAAATCGGGGCATCATAAACGCTGAGGAGGGTGAAGAGGTGAGGGAGAGTGGAAGAATTGAGGGGAGAATTGGAAGAGGTGAGGGAGAATTGGAAGAGGTGAGGGGAGGGGTGGAAGAGGTGAGGGGGAGGTGGAGAGGTGAGGGAGGTGGAAGAGGTGAGGGGAGGGTGGAAGAGGTGAGGGAGGGAGGTGGAAGAGGTGAGGGAGGGGTGGAAGAGGTGAGGGAGGGGTGGAAGAGGTGAGGGAGGGGTGGAAGAGGTGGGGGGGGGGTGGAAGAGGTGAGGGGAGGGTGGAAGAGGTGGGGGGGGGGGTGGAAGAGGGTGGGGATGGGAGGGGTGGGGAGGTGGAAGGGTGGGGGAGGGGATGAGAGGTGAGGGGAGGGGTGGAAGAGGGTGAGGGAGAGGTGGAAGGAGGGTGAGGGGAGGGTGGAAGAGGTTGAAGGGGGAGGGTGGAAGAAGAGGGGTGGAGGGAGGGTGGAAGAGGTGAGGGAGGGGTGGAAGAGGTGGGGGAGGTGGAAGGAGTGGGGGGAAGGGTGAGGGAGGGTGGAAGAGGTGAGGGAAGGGTGGAAAAGAGGTGAGGGGTGGAAGAGGTGGGGTGGAGGGGAGGGGGAGGGGGAGAGGGAGGAATTGGAAGGGTGGGGAGGGGTGGAAAGGGTGGGGGAGGGTGGAAGGTGAGGGTGGGGGTGGAAGGTGGGGGAGGGGGTGGAAGGGTGAAGGGGAGGGGGTGGAAGGGGGGAGGGGTGGAAGAGGTGGGGTAGGGGAAGGGGGATAGAAGACGAGTGGGAGGGGGAGGGGGATGGAAAAGGAAGGGGAGGAGGGAATGTTCGCGGACATTTGCAGTTCTTGGGTGATGTACAGAGATAGAGAGAGAGAGAGTCCTATAAGGTGACTTGGGATTAACCCAACACGCGCCTGGAGTCACACCATCTGACAGCCACAAGGTGTGTCTATCTCACCTTACCTCAAGCGAGACCAGATTACTGAACCTCTCTCTCTCTCTCTCTCTCTCTCTCTCTCTCTCTCTCTCTCTCTCTCTCTCTCTCTCTCTCTCTCTCTCTCTCTCTCTTCTTGTCTTGTTTTTCACTCTTGTCGTCTTTCCTTCATCCACTCTTTACTTCTCTCATTCTTCCCCTCTTTTGCTTCCTACCTTTTCCCCATTTTCTCTCTCCTTCTTCCTTCTCACCCTCTTCTTTCCCTCCGTAAAACTCACCAAACTTCCTCACCTGTAATCATCACCTGGCTTCCTCACCACACAAAAGAGGGGTGTTATGAATTCATTATCCGACCCGACCCGACTCGACCCGTCCCGACCCAGCATTACCAAAACCGACATAACCCGACCCAAGTAAACTTAAACCATCTCAACCCGACCCAAATCAACCTAAATCAACTCAAACTACCCCCGACCCAATTCAACCTCACCCAACCTAACCTAACCTAACCTAACTTTAGTATTGGGACCTACTTCTAATGGGCCGCAATGCAAATGGATTCCACGCCTGATACTTAGGTTAGGTTAGGTTAGGTTAGGTTAGGTTAGGTTAGGTTAGGTTAGGTTAGGTCACATGTGATCTGTTATTTAATAAGACTATGGCCTATTGGAAATTAGCCAATTAAGAGAGTTGTTTATTAGAACAGGAATACATTATTAAGGACCATTGCAACTGGGACCTATCAGGACTGACCTCTATTATAGGTTTTAACAGAATTAGGGTATATTAGAATTGAGGCGTATACATATTGTGCCCATTAGGAGTGAGGGTCTAATATAACATAAGCGCTCGGACATTAATGCAGACGAGTGATTGAAGTATACTGTATGTGGTGTGTGTGTGTGTGTGTGTGTGTGTGTGTGTGTGTGTGTCGTTCGCGTGTTTTGGAGGCACGAAGATAACCTTTAGCGTTATCTGACAGCCATTAGTCACCACCCTACACACCCACCCACCCACACACTATTACGACTGGACGTCATTTAACCAACTGGTCTGCGGTAAATTAATTCACCAAAGCACGGCCGCTCCTGCCACTGAAGGCGTCAATAATCCCCGGTATAGTTGGACCAAAAATGGACATCATCACTTACAAATTACTCACACAGGAGCCACGGGCGACTAACTAGTGGTATTAAAGGGTTTCTCTCGTCGGCTTGCATACTGATGACCCACAGCTCCGCCCTGGACGACTCATGAATTATTTAATGTTTATGATATTTTGTAATTGAGCTGATAGAATGGGCCTGATGACGCTGTACTCTATGTTAATTGTATATTGAGGGGAGTTACTGGGGGTAGTGAGGTGTAGATAGGTGTTGAGGTGATTGACGTGGGCCACGGTGGGGAGGTGAGGGGTGTTGGGGGTGTAGGTAGGGGTGTTGTAAATGACACCAGGGGAGAGAATCAGTAGATAAGTGGGGAGAGGGAGTGATCAAAAGTGTGTGTGTGTGTGTACTCGTCCACACGGGGGTGTTATAACAGTGGCTAAAAATGGACAGGCAAGAGCAGTGCCAGGCGTCTGATAGGGTGCAGGGATTGGCACTCTTAATTGCCTCTACGGACCACCACTTCACCACCTGACTCCCAAACTGCACAATGTCAACATAACACAATGTTTCGGACGCTGGGGAAACCCGACCATGTGTCCAGGATGATGAAGGGCGAGAGTGAGGTGCGTGGTGCAGGGGGGGGGGGCACTCTTGTGTCCACTGCTATTCACACTTCACAATTATTCACGACTTCTAAACTTAACAAGAGCGTGTTATAATCCTCAAGAGAGGGCGGTACGGCCCATGGAGTTACAGTCGAAAATCACACGGGCGGTGAAGGCAAAAGTGACCACTGGGGATGCCTGTAAAGTAGAGCTTTATGGCAAAGGAGGAGGGCAGGGTGCCAGAGGGAGTGAGAGGTTCACACACACACACACACACACACACACACACACACAGCCCCTCGCACCTGGACAATTATTCTCTAATAAAGTCAATTAAGGTAGAGCGCCTCAGGTGACTTGCCCGGGAGAACAGAATGCCGGAGTTTAATTTATTTATCAGAGGCTTGTGTGAGCTTGACCCTGGGTTGGGAGAGTGAGGGGTCACCAGGGAGAGCGAGAGGTGGGAAGAGGTAATAGTGGAGGTCAAGGCAGGGGAGAGAGATCAGGGCAGTAAGAGTACAAGTAGGGACGAGTAGAGATGAGGGGGGTGAGAGTAAGGGGAGAGGAGAGTGGGGTCAGAAGGGGGAGGAAAGGGGAGGCGAGGATAAAGAGAGGAGGTGGGCGGGAGAGGAAGAGTGTGAGAGGTGGTGGAGATGAGGGAGGATGTAGATAAAAGGGGAGTGAGAGTGGTGGAGAGGAGTGTGGAAGTGAGAGAGAGGACAATAACAGTGATTAATTAATTGTTACTTAACCTAGATAAATTATTTGATCAGTAAATAATAATAAAAATAATAATATGGGAAGCTTCTTTTTTTTTAAGCAGAAAGAACTGGTAAGTATCTCCTGAAAACAAACATCCCTCACACGCGAAAAACATTGTCAGTCAGCGCAGGAAAGACAGAAATAGGGTTAAGTAAATGCAGCCAATAATAATAACAATAATAATAAGTTAACCTCGTCGACATAACGGCGAGACAGGACATAAACTCACTAAAATAGGAAGGATTGAC
This sequence comes from Homarus americanus, assembly GCF_018991925.1. Taxonomy (NCBI): domain Eukaryota; kingdom Metazoa; phylum Arthropoda; class Malacostraca; order Decapoda; family Nephropidae; genus Homarus; species Homarus americanus. The sequence goes on from NW_024733231.1 coordinate 3,096,172, forward strand.
GTTTTCCCTAATCATGTTGGGTCACAGCCACACTTTTATTTAACCCTCACACACACACACACACACACACACACACACACACACACACACACACACACACGTGCGTCACAGTGCCATATTATATGTATAACAGATTACAGCACCATATAGAATGTGTAACAAACGCCTTATAGATTTATTTTGTTTTAATATACTTATTGTGTTCCACATAATGATTACTAATTCCATGTTTCACAACCCGGATTTCAGATTTTCAGATTGGTCCAGCACGGAGGCTAGTTTATCTGGCACCCATTACATCCTGTGCAAGGCAAAACACCAAAGCGTTTTTTTTTTTTTCTTGGGCACTCCCCTTCATCCTTGTGTAAGGTGAAGCGCAGAAGCGTTTACAGCGCCCAACAGGGAAGCATGCTAAGTTCATGCTTGCCTTTATGTCTCTTGAGTTACGGGAGTAGAAGCCTGAAGAGTCAATGGTTTATGTCATCAAGTTATTGGAAGCTCCAACAACTTGTCCCTGAATACGAATTCACAACTTTCGATTTACACCAGGTACCTACTTTACTGCTAGGTGAACAGGGACTAATGGGGGCTAGGAAGTATGTCCAAACAACTTCCACCGGCCCGGGAATCGAACCCGTGACATCTCGCTTGCGAGGCAAGAGCGGTACCGCTCTACCACCAGCGCCCCCACCAAAGCGTTTACAGCTCCAACAGGGAAGCAGGAGGAGGTCATGCACTTACCGCCCAGCTCAGAGCGGGGCTAAAAGGTCAGCTCATTTGATCTCTAAATTGCTGACGTCTGTATTCTTTCTCACCGGTGCCGCCTAGCGACAGATATTGAGGCTATCACACTGAGAGCATCTCCCATCGCTCTCTTCTATGTGACCTCCCATCTACAGCTCAGTGTTTGTAAATAAATAAATACGTTGTTGACACCAACTAAAGTATAAACACTCAGGAGTGTTTCAACAAACTCCCTGCCACTTAGTGTCAGCAAGTGAGTAAGTGTCTCAAATTACAAGAAACCAAAACTACTAAGTGCTGCGATATGTCTGGAACACACACACACACACACACAAACACACACACACACACACACACACACACACACACAAGTGCCACCCCAAGTGACGGTGAAAGATAAAGTAGTGGTGTAAACAAACTTGACAATAATTGCGTATCCTCCTCCATTCCTTCCCCTCCTCTTCCCCATCCCCATATATCCTCTCCCCTTCCTTCTACACCCTCTCTCCTCCTCCCTGCCGCCTCTCCCCTACCCTACACTCACCCCTTCCTTCTACACCCTCTCTCCTCCCCTTCCCCCTACACTCCTCCCCCACTAAGCGTCACCATGATCGTGGGAGAATAATGTGAGCGACGCACGACAATAAACATTAGAAAAAAAGAGATAAATAACTAAATAAGAAACAAAAGAATAATTCACTGGACAAAAACACCCGTAATTAAATGCAATTAATTTCAAACTGATATTAACGTCAGGTATAACAATCATACAATTAATTATTAAGTGAAGTTATTAATTACCCAAGATTATGAACAACAATACTTTCTTTAGTGGTCGGTTAGGATGGGCCCCAGTCCCTAATGGGCCCCTAACTAACCGTTACTATTGGGTCCAGTCATTGTGGACACCAATCTCAATGGCATGGCTGAGTCAGGCTTGGATAAGTTGAGTGTCCAGACCTAATAGGTGGTCCTCAACCTAACCTAACTCAACCATTAAGAGTGGGAAGCAGTTCTGATGGGCCCCAACTCTAATGGGCCCCATCCTTAATAGGCCCCAACCCTAATGACCCCCAATCCAAGCAGACACCAACCTTAATGACCACTAGTACTAACTGTATGGTGGGAGAGCACTAGGATTGGGGCCCAGTCGAGTTATAACCCTCGCACCGTCCAATCATGGCCGAGAGAATATGCCATTCGTCACCAAAGCTCATATAAGAGTAATCACAGCGTCTCTTGTTGGCGAGTTTAAGAATTACGGTGGGTTCCCTCTCTCTGTAATTACATTCCTGCCGAGCCGTATTCTTGACAGTAATGCGAGGCGGAGGTCTTCACGCTGGCCACATACAGGGGGGAGGTCTTCACGCTGGCCACATACAGGGCGGAGGTCTTCACGGCTGGCCACATACAGGGCGGAGGTCTTCACGGCTGGCCACATACAGGGCGGAGGTCTTCACGGTGGCCACATACAGGGCGGAGGTCTTCACGCTGGCCACATACAGATTGTGGAGGAGCCGAGGTGTGTTGCTCTCAAATTAACGCCGTTTATTGAAGTTACTGGATAGAGCCGCATCAGACACGAGAGAGAGAGAGAGAGAGAACAACTCCAACCAAATCAATCTTTCAACCTAACCTAACATAACCAGATCGAACACTATGAACGATCCTTACTACACTAATATATTAACGATCCAATGACTCATATATACTTACAATTTCGTCAGTAACAGATAACTACATACCGTCCCACCCAGTAGATGACCCCACACAGCTCACCCTTACCTGGAAGAAGACACACAAAGAAACATTAAAGAAAGAAAGAAAGAAATATGCAATAAAAAGATGAATACTAAACACAGGGATATATTGCAGGTAGTCAACATCAGTATCTAATTATGATAAAAAAAAACTAAGCTGCATTTGCATACGTAACTGCTTTGCAACATTAGCATAATGAAGACTGGGAGGTATAAACGTTACTTGTAGGAGGCGGCTCTCTGGTAACTATTCTGTCTACCACCTACCTTAAATATCCCAACGTAACGTAACGTAACCTACCTCAACTGTCCTAACCTAACCTAACCAAACGTTTTAAGCAACCTAAACCAACAAATCTAACCCAATCCAACCAAACCTAACCAAATTTCAACCAATTACACTAAGCTAAACCAAACTAAACCGAACACCAGTCAGTAACCGGAGATAGTTGGTTCCTCTCGTTCTCCTCACTCTTGGAGACACGTTAAGCACCAGCGGTCTTAGAGGAGAGTTTGGAGTTTTAACAGAGATTAGATAATATTAGAAGGCTGTAATGATGGGAAATTTTTGCCACCTAATTTTGGAGTCTGCTATTACCACACATGGGCTAAAGGAGGTGCTCTCTCTCTCTCTCTCTCTCTCTCTCTCTCGGTGGAAAATAGTTTATAAGTTGTATGGAATGTATATTTTTAACCTAATGATATATTGGGCACCCTGATTGTAATTTGGAAAAAAGAAGAAGAAGAAGAAGAAATACTCGGGCGATACAAGAGTTTTTAGTTTAACAAATTTATTGGCAGAGCTTGTAGTACAGTTTGCCTATTCTGAGTAATTCAGTCAGGTCTTGACACTGAGGGTGGTATCACTTCTCACTGTCACGCAGGACAGAGGTTCACACACAAAGAAATACATCATATTCATTAACAACTATAAATGTATATAGGTCAGGTTCATATGGGTAATGTCACTGTTCACTGCCATGCAGGACAGAGGTTCGTACACAAAGAGTTGCATCATATTCATTGACAGTACATATACATATATGTACACACACACATACACACACACACATATATATACATATACGTATATACATACACATATACATGTACACGTACATATACATGCACACACGCACACATACATACATATACGTCGGTCAGATTCATGTGGGTAATGTCACTTTCCACTGCCATACAGGACAGAGGTTCGTACACAAAGAATGCATCATATTCATTGACACTATATATAGGTCAGATTCATGTGGGTAATGCCACTGTTCACTGCCACGCAGGACAGAGGTTCGTACACAAAGAAGGAAATACATCACATTCACCAGCAGCATATATAGGTCAGTGGATCACATACATTGGAGTCATATTCTAATTGAAGACTAATCAGTGTGGGCTAACAAATTTGGGATAAACAGCAAGAATGTCCTCAAGCACACCTGATTCAATGAAGTAATTACATAGTTAAAGATACAGTAAGTCAGGTGGCCTGAAGTCTTTGACAGTGTCACATTCAATAATATAGTGTTCAAGTGTATACTTTAAAGGTTTATCACAAAGTTTACATGCTGAGTGTTCCGGTATGGGTACAGCGTTACTAATTTGCCAGAGGTGTCTGTATCCTAGCCTAATTCTGGCCACGACTACATCACATTGTCTGGTTCTGTCCTTATGCTGGTCATACCGGTACCTCTTGTTACAAAATTTGTCATATTTACTAATGCTACAACTGTCAGGTCTCTCTGCATTTATCACTTCTTCTAGATCAGAGTTCATGATTCTGACTTGAATGTTTTTAATTACGGCATTGGACAGACCAAGGTCGCGGTCAACATTTTCTTTCTTACATGCCTCATTGGCCAGTCTATCAGCACGGTCATGATACCTGATTCCAACATGGGACGGAATCCACACAAATTCGATACGAAAGTTGTTCTCATTGGCAGTTATCACATTCCTTTTAATATCACATGCAACTTTAGACATAGAGCCTGACGGGCTGTTCATTGATTTCAAAGCACTTTGAGAGTCACAGAATATCACCCCACCTCCATTTTCTTTGAGGTAGTCTGTGGCTAAGTAGATTCCAGTTAGTTCAGTTTGTGTTGTGCTGGCCCAGTTGTTCAGCCTTTGTTTGTTTGACACTATCATCTCTTTTTCTTTATATATACAAGAGAGGGGTTTGGGGGAGGGGGAGGGGGCATGACTACCTCGCCCTTTCCCTCCCTGGTCCACATCCCGCCCCCCCTCCTCCTCCACACTCCTCTCCATACCACATCTTATTTACGACACTCCCCTCTCCGAGCCTCCCCACACCCCCACGTTCCCTGCACCTCCCGCCTCCCACTACAATAGGTAACGAAGATATTATGTATGCAGATGACATCACTCAAATAACAACACATCAAGGAAAATCGCGAGCGTTACAGGTCGACAACACTAGTAAAAAAAGTAAAAATAATAAAGAAATGAAAAAAAATCTAAAAGAAAAAAATAATAAAATAAAATGCTGAAAAAATGAAATGTATAAACAGGAGAAATCTATTAACAATCACCAGAGTTAACAGACACATAGACACTAGTCACCAATGGGTTATTATCATTAAGGTTAAAGGTCAAATGGATTGCTAATAGTCCTCAAGCTGACCTAACCTAATGGGTGTGTAGTTATCATTAAGGTTATAGGTCAAATGGATTGCTAATAGTCCTCAAGCTGACCTAACATAATGGGTGTGTAGTTATCATTAAGGTTAAAGGTCAAATGGATTGCTAATAGTCCTCAAGCTGACCTAACATAACCATACCATTAAGACCCCTTAGGACTAATGCTCATTAAAACTGGGATCCATAAGAACTGAGTCTTATTAATTCTGGGGCCCATTATAACTTGGGTCCATAACGAAGGTGTTCATTAAAATTGGGGCCTATTAGGACTGAGGCCTTTTTTTTGGAATTGGCCTCATGGTCGATAAATGTTCCTTTTTGAGGTTAGTTACTTCCCCAGGACCAATATTCTAAAGATAAATTTCTAATAAATTACCTCTACAAATAAATGATGTTTGTTGTTGGTAATAATGAATAAAGACGTTCTTCACACGTTAATTCTGTCTCCTAACTGCTGCCAAGTGAACGTATCTAGTTAAATTACAGTGACTGAATAAATCTGTCCACTCACCGATGTCAAGTGAACGTATCTAGTTAAGGTAAAGTCTCGGCATATTTCCCCCTAACTAGTGCTAAGTGAACGTATATAATTAAGATAGAGCCTCAAGAGTCTATTTGTCTCATAACTGATGCTAAGTGAACCTATCTAGTTAAGGTAGAGTCTCAGTGTAATTTTGGCACCATTACGTGTACATTACTTCAGTGCATTAGCTTAAGTGTGGCAAGTAGATGGGGGTCTTACATCTTCGGTTACGAGGAGGAAAATTTAACGTAGGAGGCAGCATAAACACCGTGACCTGGGCAGGACTTCCCACGGGACCACATAGATGTTGTATGAATAGAGACAAACGGTGAAAAACAAAAGAAAAAATAATAAAAAACACAAAAGAAGGGAAAGATTAAAATGAATAATGAAAATATATAAAGAATAACAAGTAAAGGGCATAACTAGGAAGCTAAATAAAGAGTAAAAACACAAACACGAGGACAATAAAGTGAAGACAAAAAAGTTGACTGACAACAAAAAATAAAAAAATAAAATAAAAAAGGGAAATAAAACAACAATGAGAAGATAAAAAACAAAAACAGAAAAATAATAGAGAAAAACGATTACAAATAAACAATAAAACAAAAAAAAATAATAATAATAAAACTGAGAAACAGAAACCTAAAAATATTCTTCGGAAAAAAAATTACCGAAACAGAGGAATAAAAGGAAAAAGAACTAGGGACTAAAAGATAGAGAATTAGGGAATAAAAGAAAGAGAACTAGGGAATAAAAGAAAGAGAACTAGGGAATAAAAGATAGAGAATTAGGGAATAAAAGAAAGATAACTAAGAGAACTAGAGAATGAAGAACGAAAGAGAACTAGAGAATAAAAGAGAAACAGGACAAACTGATAGGTGAAAGCAAGACCACCCGGGGGAGCGCTTCAGGTGTCGTGGGGGGTCGAGAAGAAATTAATTAGAGTACAGGAACACGACCCTGGGATAAAACTTGTACCTGGTAAAATCCACTTAAGAGGCTGAGTCCAAGCTGGGGGAGTACAATAGGCTCTAGTGGACTCTTAAGCTCTAGGAATTAAGAGTAAAGGCGGGGAGAGTACAATAGACTCTAGTGGACTCTAAGCTCTAGGAATTAAGAGTCCTGGCGGGGAGTACAATGGGTTTTATTGTCTAGGAATTAAGAATCCAAAGTGACGCAGGCAACGGAAGTAACTAACGCAGGCAATAGAACTAACTAACGCAGGCAACAGAACCATCTAACGCAGGCAACAGAACTAACTAACGCAGGCAACAGAACTAACTAACGCAGGCAACATAACTAACTAACGCAGGCAACAGAACTAACTAACGCAGGCAACAGAACTAACTGACGCATACAACAGAGCTAACTAACGCAGGCAACAGAACTAACTGACGCATACAACAGAACTAACTGACGCATACAACAGAGCTAACTAACGCAGGCAACAGAACTAACTGACGCATACAACAGAACTAACTGACGCATACAACAGAGCTAACTAACGCTGGCAACAGAACTAACTGACGCATACAACAGAACTAACTGACGCATACAACAGAGCTAACTAACGCAGGCAACAGAGCTAACTAACGCAGGCAACAGAACTAACTAACGCAGGCAACAGAACTAACTAACGCAGGCAACAGAACCATCTAACGCAGGCAACAGAACTAACTAACGCAGGCAACAGAACTAACTGACGCATACAACAGAGCTAACTAACGCTGGCAACAGAACTAACTAACGCAGGCAGCAGCACTAGCTAACGCAGAACAGAACTAACTAACGCAGGCAACAGAACTAACTAACGCATACAACAGAACTAACTAACGCACGCAACAGAACCTACTTGACGCAGGCAACAGAACCAACTTTGTCGCATACAACGAACTAACTAACGCAGGCAACAGAACAACTGACGCATACAACAGAACTAACGAACGCAGGCAACAGAACTAACTAACAGCAGCGGCAACGAACTAACGGCGCATACAACAGAACTGACGCATACAACAGAACTAACTAACGCAGGCAACAGAACTAACTAACGCATGCAACAGAACTTAACTAACGCAGGCAACAGAACTAACTGACGCATACAACAGAACCTTAACTAACGCAGGCAACAGAACTAACTGACGCATACACCAGAACTAACGAACGCAGAACAGGAGACCTTAACTAACGCGGGCAACAGAACTACTGAGCATACAACAGAACTAACTAACGCAGGCAACAGAACTAACTGACGCATACAACAGAACTGACGCATCAGAACTTAACTAACGCAGGCAACAGAACTAACTAACGCGGGCAACAGAACTAACCGCGCGAGGCAACAGCACTAGCTAACGCAGGCCAGCAGAACTAACTAACGCAGGCAACAGAACTAACTAACGCATACAACGAGAACTAACTAACGCACGCAACAGAACTAACTGCGCATACAACAGAACTAACTAACGCGGGCAACAGAACCATCTAACGCGGGCAACAGGAACCTAACGCGGGCAGCAGAACTAACTAACGCGGCAACAGAACTAACTAACGCAGGCAACAGAACTAACTGACGCGCACAACGCAGAACTACCTAACGCAGGCAACAGAACTAACGACGCATACACCGAACTAACGAACGCAGGCAACAGAACTAACTAACGCAGGCAACAGAACTAACTGACGCATACACCAGAACTAACGACGCAGGCAACAGAACAACTAACGCAGGCAACAGAACTTGACGCGACAACAGAACTAACTAACGCAGGCAACAGAATAACTGACGCATACAACAGAACTGACGCATACAACAGAACTAACTAACGCGGGCAACAGAACTAACTAACGCGGGCAACAGAACTAACTAACGCAGGCAACCACTAGCTAACGCAGCAGAACTAACTAACGCGGGCAGCAAGACTAACTGCGCATACAACAGAACTAACTAACGCACGCAACAGAACTAACTGACGCAGGCAACAGAACTAACTGTCGCATACAACAGAACTAACTAACGCAGGCAACCAGAACTAACTGACATACAACAGAACTAACGAACGCAGGCAACAGAACTAACGCAGGGGCAGCTAACAAGCGCATACCAGAACGGCGCATACAACAGAACTCGCCAGGCAACAGAACTAACTAACAACAGAACCTAACACAGGCAAGCGAACTAACTGACGCATACAACAGAACTAACTAACGCGAGCAGAACTAACTGACGCATACACCGGAACCTGAACGCAGGCAACAGAACCTTAACTAACGCAGGCAACAGAACTAACTGACGCATACAACAGAACCAACTACGCAGGCAACAGAACTAACTGACGCATACAACAGAACGGCGCATACAACAGAACAACTAACGCGGGCAACAGAACTAACTAACGCAGGCAACAGAACTAACTAACGCAGGCAAGCAGCACTAGCCTAACGCAGCCAACAGAACTAACTAACGCGAGGCAAAGAACTAACTAACGCGCCACAAGCAGAACTAACTAACGCAGGCAACAGAACTAACTGACGCACAACAGAACTAACTAACGCAGGCAACAGGACCATCTAACGCAGGCAAGCAGAACCTTAATAACGCAGGCAACGAGACTAACTAACGCAGGCAACAGAACCTAACTAACGCGAGGCAACAGAGACTAACTGACGCATACAACAAGACCTAACTAACGCAGGCAATAGAACTAACTAACGCAGGCAACAGAACCATCTAACGCAGGCAACAGAACTAACTAACGCAGGCAACAGAACTAACTAACGCAGGCAACATAACTAACTAACGCAGGCAACAGAACTAACTAACGCAGGCAACAGAACTAACTGACGCATACAACAGAGCTAACTAACGCAGGCAACAGAACTAACTGACGCATACAACAGAACTAACTGACGCATACAACAGAGCTAACTAACGCAGGCAACAGAACTAACTGACGCATACAACAGAACTAACTGACGCATACAACAGAGCTAACTAACGCTGGCAACAGAACTAACTGACGCATACAACAGAACTAACTGACGCATACAACAGAGCTAACTAACGCAGGCAACAGAGCTAACTAACGCAGGCAACAGAACTAACTAACGCAGGCAACAGAACTAACTAACGCAGGCAACAGAACCATCTAACGCAGGCAACAGAACTAACTAACGCAGGCAACAGAACTAACTGACGCATACAACAGAGCTAACTAACGCTGGCAACAGAACTAACTAACATAGCTAATATAACTCAGTAATAACTATACGCCTTGGCAACTATGAGGTATTTTCACTGTAACTATGTATTATGTATATTGTATATTATATTATACATGCAGAGTATTGTGTATTGTATAATATTGTATTCATTGCATCGTATACAGTATAATATATGTATACTGTTTACTGTATATTGTTGTATACTGTATATTGCATATTTTTAAAGGCGAGGAACCATGCAGTTAAGCCAGCCACGTTACCATTGGCTGCTACTTAATATAACTATACCCCTTCACAGGCCATTACCAACTCCTATACAAAGTTACACAGTTGTCACGTCACTAAACTAGTTACACACACACGCTGATGACCTATGACCTAGTTACACGAGTCTATCCCAGGTGTAATGAGTTTGTGTTTTGTGATTAATATTGACGAAGAGATTTTCTATAGTACGGAAGGTTGTAGTTAGTCTGTATGGGATGATCTTTGGTACATTGTGTGACCAGCCTAAGGTGTATTTTTTTCTATATATAAAATTATTTAACTTTTGAGTTTATGTTTAGGAAATTCACGACATTTTGATATTAAGAGATAAACATATTGTGAGTGAGACGGTCTCTCTCTCTCTCTCTCTCTCTCTAACAACATGTACACAAACCTTTAGAGTACTTTCCTCCATCCTTTAAGGTCAATGATAAATAACTGAAGGTATAAATACAATTAGTGTCGAACATTAGTGTCGCTGAAACGTAAATTTAGGGAGAGTAAAGTTTAACATTGGTGAAGCTACACCTGAACGCTTCTGCACGGGATGTTGGATCAGGAGCAGAGACTTACGTTTATCTGATGTAACTTTCAACATTCTCTACAGTTAAAACTAAAATAAAAAATTTCCGAAAGTTAAAATGGAATTCAACATTCATAAAAGTTAAAATTATATGCAACTTTTACCGGAAGTTGAAATTAATATTGGTAGTGACGACTAAAGGACAAGTTTCATATTACTTGTTACAATTCGCAATTACTAGACTGTTGACAAGAGTTTTCAAATACCACTTGCGAGGTTAGGGAATGGTAGCAAGCATCAACCATGGCAGCTACTGATCAACCACAGCAGCTACTGACTGTGACCAAGAGTGAATTTATTCCAGGTGGATGACACTTGATTTAACACCATAATAGTCATTCCGAGAACAACAAATGGATGCCATTTCCGCGTTTGTCAGGTTTTAAAAAATATATCATGAGATCCAATAAACTATGTGATGTAGGGTCTTGACACTTGGTATTGTACACACAGTCGCGGGGAAGGAAACATACACAATCAATCCACCGCCAGATAGAAAACAGGGATGTTCCTCTGTCAGTTAACTGGAAACATTTTATTGCTCTCCCTGAACACAAACAAGACCTGGGAAATTTCCTCAGCATGGAGCTCACTGCTCGTGCAAAATCAACACTGCAATCGTAAGGGAGTTTCCGAGGGAGAAGCAAACACGTGTATAATTGTGCTCGCCAGAGCGGTAACTACCCTAGGTTATGAACGCTTATTTATCACTTCTAGAAACACTCGTGTGTTCTGCTTATATTACTGTATTATGTCAATGACCTTCGTAAGGATATCTCGTTTTAGACAGACACAGCGAGGCAACGATATTATGTTGCTGTACACATGATCATTAACAATAACCTTGCAGGTTTTCACAGTTACAGGTTGTGACACACAGCCAGCTACGCGTAACTGGAAAAGCAATAGCCTGGAAAACATTCAAGAAGCACTACACTTTGCTGGATGTCCTTGGACATAGTGACCTAAATGATATAACCCAGAAAAGAGTGAGAGTTTATCTGCAGGTCAAACTCTTCACACAAGCGGCACATATTGTTCATCAAAGGCAACAAGGAACATAAAAAGTACCACCATTTCAGTCCTCTCCACAACTACACATCAATCGTGCACATCATCACTGTTTTGTATGGCTTACATCACTGATCTCACAACCAGATATTTGTTCTCGAGTCAGTCACGGTCGCTATAAAGACTTGTTTCCTGGGAACATTTTACCAAGTCTGATGATCGATGAACCATTTGCCAGTGTGTTTACCTTGACCTTACACAACATGAGAGTAAACCTTACGGCACAGCAAGATGAAGGTGTCGGGTAAAATAATGGATTCATTGGGTTATTGTGATTGCGGGGACAGAACCGGTCTGATACCTCTTAAAACTACACACGAAGACTTTGATTAGGGTCCAGTATAAAAAAGAAGTTTATATTACATAATTTACTAGATATCATGATGTGTTAAAACCAGACAAAGTAAGAAATGACAACTATTTTGTTTTGTATTGTGAAGATTAATAAAAGCTTAATATAAGTGTCATCCACCTGATGAAGATTAATAAAAGCCTAATATAAGTGTTATCCACCTGGAATGTATTCACTGTTGGTCATATTAAGTAGCTGATATGGGTGACAATTGCTAACTCCGTATTCCCCAAGTCATTTCTGGAACCGTTCTGAGATTTTGCCACGGCGCTATCTGTCCCCGAGTGTACAAAGACAACAGCGAAACTTAAGACGACTCGAATCGATAACGAAACAATGTGAAACGGTTTGAATTAATAGCAAAACGAGAGTGACTCGACTAGAATCGATATAGAGAGACAGTATCAAACGACTCGAAACAAAACGAGGTTATTCGGGTGTACAGGAGTGAGTCCCGATGATGACAAAATCAATTACAGTCGAGTTAACATGAAAAATGAAAGGAACTAAAGTCAGGTTAAATAGTGAGATTAGCCAACGGTCACATGATCAGTCTTTTAACAAGAGGTAAGTGCAGTTAGGTGTGTGTGTGTGTGTCAAAACAATAACAACAACATGATCACTGGTAAGGACTTACCCTGCAAGTGTCAGGTGACACTTACTCCGGGGACGGAAAGTGCCCACCTTAATGAGGTTAGTGCCATCTATGAATGACGACTCTAACCACTAAGTGCCAGGTAGCACTTACACACCTTAGGGTGGAGAGTATCTCACCATGCGGACATTTACCGATGGCACTGCCCGGAGTGTGTCAGGTGGCACTCGCACAGCTTGGGATGGAAGCGCCTCACCAAATGAGGCACTCTGAGTGAGGGGAGGACATTATCGAGGCAAAGGAACGCAGAGAGCACGAAATTAAGTCAAAAGGAACTCATATGGACGCCTTCACGTGCAACTGAACTCCAATGCCGCCAAGTCGAGGGTTAAATTAACTTGCAGAAGCAACGTAATTTAGTGAAAAATTAACTGCGTGTCTGGCCGAGCACCAACCCGTCCGGGGCGTTGATGACACACTGAAGGTCAATGTTGGCTCTTGTCTGTCGTCTGAGGGAACTGTTAATTATTATTGTACATATTAATTATATATAGTGTGACCTTAGACTCCAGGTGACTGATCATTTAGTGTACCTTACCATGACCCAACAATTGGTCATCAGCTCCATAATTGGATATATATATATATATATATATATATATATATATATATATATATATATATATATATATATATATATATATATATATATATATATATATATATATATATATATATATATATATATTTATATATATATTTCAATGCAAAAAATAAATTTCTTCAAGTGACACAACAAGTAAACATTACCTCCCTCAAGACGCTGTGTCCAGAGCCGTTGAAGGACGGCGTCTGCCACACGGAGTAAAGCCACATCATCAATATCAAATATTACGTTAGAAAATTGTATCTCGGCGCATGTCAATATCTGCCTGACCTGCCACTCCGTCAAATGAGACAAAATCCTATTATGTCTCCCGCCTTTATAGCAGTTGATGTCACTGTTAAGGCTGGGGCCTATTAGAATTGGGGCCCATCTGACCAGTCACCAGTAATAGACCCTCGGTAAGACAAGCTGTCAGACCTAGATGGTGAGGCACTTGATCGAGTAGTGGCGTCGTTGTGGTAATACTGTACGAGTTTATTCTACCTCAACGGGCGGTACACACACACCGTTTATCACCAAGTCCTCGCCCTCACGTCAAGGAGTAACCATCACCACCTTCCTGTGAGCAGATCCTGACCTAATTTAAGCCACGTTTCTAACTTCCAGAACTGAAACATTCTTAATATAATCTTGATACATGGTAGGCAGCTAAGTGTAGGTCATTATTAACACTCAAGCTTAAGTTTTCTCTCTCAACGCACCAAACGCCGTCACACCATCACCAGCTCACACAAAGAAGACGTACCAACGCCGCCTAATACTCAACGGGAATAAAGTTAAAAATTGCTTAGAGCTGTAGATCGAGGAGGAAGCAGCGGGGCCAAAAATGGTTTTGGAAAACTTGTGGGAGGCGGAGACTACCTAATATGAAGTTCTGCCAGCCATAATGGAAGTGTGAGAAATTTGTGTCAGAGCAACAGCTGGCGGCGGGCAGCCCTGGGCCGCCACCACCACACAACCTATTTATATTAACAACTTTTACTATCATGTTAAGAACCGCTGAAGAGATTCTCTTGGCGGGTGTTAGCGAGCGTTGCTGATGGGGGGGTGTGAGCAGTCACGGTGTTTGTGTGTTGCTGTAGCAGTCACGGTGTACGGGTGTTACTGTAGCAGTCACGGTGTCTGGGTGTTACTGTAGCAGTCACGGTGTACGGGTGTTACTGTAGCAGTCACGGTGTACGGGTGTTACTGTAGCAGTCACGGTGTCTGGGTGTTACTGTAGCAGTCACGGTGTACGGGTGTTACTGTAGCAGTCACGGTGTTTGTGAGGTTGCTGTAGCAGTCACGGTGTCTGGGTGTTACTGTAGCAGTCACGGTGTCTGGTGTTACTGTAGCAGTCACGGTGTCTGGTGTTACTGTAGCAGTCACGGTGTCTGGGTGTTACCAGCAGTCACGGTGTTCTGGGTGTTACTGTAGCAGTCACGGTGTCTGGGTGTTACTGTAGCAGTCACGGTGTTTGTGAGGTTGCTGTAGCAGTCACGGTGTCTGGTGTTACTACAGCAGTCACGGTGTCTGGGTACATTGTAGCAGTCACGGCAGTGGGTGTTACTGTAGCAGTCACGGTGTCTGGGTGTTACTGTAGCAGTCACGGTGTCTGGGTGTTACTGTAGCAGTCACGGTGTTTGTGAGGTTGCTGTAGCAGTCACGGTGTCTGGGTGTTACCGTAGCAGTCACGGTGTCTGGGTGTTACTGTAGCAGTCACGGTGTTCTGGGTGTTACCGTAGCAGCCGGTGTTCGGTGTTACTGCAGCAGTCACGGTGTCTGGGTGTTACTGCAGCAGTCACGGCAGTGTCTGGGTGTTACTGTAGCAGTCACGGCGTTTGTGAGGTTGCTGTAGCAACAGCGGTGTCTGGGTGTTACTGTAGCAGTCACGGTGTCTGGGTGTTACTGTAAGAACATGGTGTTTGTGAGGTTGTAGCAGCCTGCAGTGTCTGGGTGTTACTACAGCAGCAGTCGGTGTCTGGGTGTTACTGTATCAGTCACGGTGGCTGGGTGTTACCAGTAGCAGTCACGGTGTCTGGGTGTTACTGTATCAGTCACGGTGTCTGGGTGTTACTGTATCAGTCACGGTGTCTGGTTACTACAGCAGTCACGGTGTCTGGGTGTTACTGTAGCAGTTACAGTGGCTGGGTGTTACTGTAGCAGTCACGGTGTCTGGGTGTTACTGTAGCATCACGGTGTGGTGTTCGCAGTCACGGTGTATGGTGTTACTGTAGCAGTCGGTGTTACTACAGCAGTCGGTGTCTGGGTGTTACTGTCAGTCACGGTGTTTGTGTGTTCAGCAGTCACGGTGTCTGGGTGTTACTACAGAGTCAGGTGTCTGGGTGTTACTACAGCAGTCACGGTGTCTGGGTGTTACTGTAGCAGTCACGGTGTCTGGGTGTTACTACAGCAGTCACGGTGTCTGGGTGTTACTACAGCAGTCACGGTGTCTGGGTGTTACTGTAGCAGTCACGGTGTCTGGGTGTTACTGTAGCAGTCACGGTGTCTGGGTGTTACTACAGCAGTCACGGTGTCTGGGTGTTACTGTAGCAGTCACGGTGTCTGGGTGTTACTGTAGCAGTCACGGTGTCTGGGTGTTACTGTAGCAGTCACGGTGTTTGTGGGGTTGCTGTAGCAGTCACGGTGTCTGGGTGTTACTGCAGCAGTCACGGTGTCTGGGTGTTACATAAAGCAGTCACGGTGTCTGGGTGGTTACTGAGCAGTCACGGTGTATGGGTGTTACTGTAGCAGTCACGGTGTCTGGGTGTTACTGTAGCAGTCACGGTGTCTGGGTGTTACTGCAGCAGTCACGGTGTCTGGGTGTTGCTGTAGCAGTCACGGTGTCTGGGTGTTACGTGCAGTCACGGTGTCTGGGGTTACTGCAGTCACGGTGTCTGGGTGTTACTGTAGCAGTCACGGTGTCGGGTTCGTAGATACGTGTCTGGGTGTTACTGTAGCAGTCACGGTGTCTGGGTGTTACTGTAGCAGTCACGGTGTCTGGGTACTGTAGCAGTCACGGTATCTGGGTGTTACTGGCAGTCACGGTGTATGTGTGTTGCTGTAGCAGTCACGGTGTCTGGGTGTTACTATAGCAGTCACGGTGTCTGGGTGTTACTGCAGCAGTCGGTGTCTGGGTGTTACTGTAGGTCACGGTGTCTGGGTGTTACTGTAGCAGTTACGGTGTCTGGGTGTTACTGTAGCAGTCACGGTGTATGGGTGTTACTGGCAGTCACGGTGTCTGGGTGTTACTGTAGTACGGTGTTGGGGTTACTGCGATCACGGTGTCTGGGTGTTACTGTAGCAGTCACGGTGTCTGGGTGTTACTGTAGATCACGGTGTCTGGGTGTTACTGTAGCAGTCACGGTGTCTGGGTGTTACTGCTAGCAGTCACGGTGTCTGGGTGTTACTGTAGCAGTCACGGTATCTGGGTGTTACTGTGCGTCACGGTGTATGTGTGTTGCTGTAGCAGTCACGGTGTCTGGGTGTTACTGTAGCAGTCACGGTGGGTGTTACTGTAGCAGTCACGGTGTATGTGTGTTACTGTAGCAGTGCGGTGTTACTACAGCAGTCACGGTGTCTGGGTGTTTTACTGTAGCAGTCACGGTGTTTGTGTGTTACTGCGCAGCAGTCACGGTGTCTGGGTGTTACTACAGCAGTCATGGTGTCTGGGTGTTACTACAGCAGTCACGGTGTCTGGGTGTTACTACAGCAGTCACGGTGTCACGGTGTTACTGTAGCGTCACGGTGTCGCGGTGTTACTACAGCAGTCACGGTGTCTGTGGACCGTAATCGTATTGTTGATAGTCAGTGTGTGGTGACGTGTGACAGGTGTTGGTGCTGGCGTTACAGATGTTGGTGACGTGTGACAGGTGTTGGATTGTTGCAGATGTTGGTGACGTGTGACAGGTGTTGGTGCTGGCGTTACAGATGTTTGGTGACGTGTGACAGGTGTTGGTGCTGGCGTTACAGATGTTGGTGACGTGTGACAGGTGTTGGTGCTGGAGTTACAGATGTTGGTGACGTGTGACAGGTGTTGGTGCTGGAGTTACAGATGTTGGTGACGTGTGACAGGTGTTGGTGCTGGAGTTACAGATGTTGGTGACGTGTGACAGGTGTTGGTACAGACGTTACGGGTGATGATGTTCAGGCACCGTGGCCAGGCCTGGTACAAACAAAACCGCGGCTGACAGTTTCCTAATCATTAAGGAATTTTGTTTACAAACTCTTTCTTCAACAGTTTCCTCCCAGTAGTCAGATTCCTGCACGTTGAACACTGGTAAGCTCTAACCAAATGTTTTATTCTTTAAACAAAAGCTTGACTTATTTATACAGTTGACGTAACTCCCTTATAAATAACTCTTAATTGGTAATAAATATATCAAATTAAAATATTTCTTTAAATTAACCCCATAAACGATATGTCTCATCTGTAGGATAAATAACAACTTCGTGGTAAAGGACAATAATATCATGATAACTGTTGTGAGTGGCCGAAGTCGTGGCCACGCCTGACGCTCCGAACAGTTTGTTTACAATCTGACCCGTGTACACCATTGTTGTGAGCGTCTAGGGGTATTCATCTCCCGCCCGCCATGACGAACACATCCGCAACCCTCCTACCTGCCTAACCCCCAGCTTACCTACCTGCTTGCCAACCTACCAGTCTGCCTGCAAACCTTCCAACCTGCCTGCCAACCTGCCTACCTGTATAC
Source organism: Homarus americanus (assembly GCF_018991925.1). Lineage (NCBI taxonomy): Eukaryota > Metazoa > Arthropoda > Malacostraca > Decapoda > Nephropidae > Homarus > Homarus americanus. The sequence goes on from NW_024733231.1 coordinate 3,114,331, forward strand.
CTAACTAACGAACAGTTCCTAAGGCTTGTGTACAGTACGCCTGCCCTATAAAGTGTGTGTTCTCTCTATATTAGAATCTGTACCATTTATGAAGTTCTGTTGTACTGGTATAAACAATGAGTAGTGTTTTATTATTGATATTCTTGTTTCGTATTATAACTATAAATGGTATTCATTATGTTTTTGTTATCATAATTACTATCAACTTTATTATTACTATTAGTACTAATTTCCTGTTATTATCACTTTCATGTTTATCATAATTATATCAGTATTTCCCTCCCGACACGTAAGGCTTTGATCAATAGTTCCCTTTGTCTATAATGTATTCATGTCAAGACGAGTAATTCCAGGATTTGTGGAGAAATCTTCAGCCCCACAATTGGCTTGCTGGTAAAATTTCTTTTGATTAATCTCATTGCAATTTGCACCTTTCTCATCTTGATTAATATCCTTGGTGACATCTCGTTATCAAATTAAGTAACTAATTATTCGCTAATTACACTAAGGTATTAAATAATTTTTCAGCGATTCGAATTCGTAATTAGAAGATCAAAATGGCTTATGCTCCCTCTCCCCCTCTCCCTCCCACGTGGCTCGCGGCCTCCACAAAGCCACAACAATAAATCATACGAGGTGAATAGCACAGTCAAACAGGCATCTATACAAGGGATCCTCTGAAAAGGGTCTAATTGTTCACACGGACGCTCCAACCCTAGGCTTTTGATCCCTTGTAGCTGATGCTCTTTTGTCTTCAGGTCCAGGGGGCGGAGTGCAGGAGGCGGAGTCTAGGAGGGGTGGAGGAAGAGACGGAGTGGATGACGGACAGTCGTAGGGGGCGGCGCTGAAGATAATGGGAAGGAAGTTGAGGGAAATAATGGATAGGGCGAGGGAAAATGGCAGACCAGGATCAATGGGAGGAACCACAAGGCGACCGCCCAGCCGCCCCCACGCCGAGGGAGGAGACAAGGAGAATAACCGAGGGGAGATAAAAACACATGATAATATATTAATATGGGGACGGAACAAAGCGCCAGATTTATCAAACACCAAGATACAGCAGAAGAGAACAACAGCAAAGAGAATTAATGTGTGTGTGTAATAATAATAATAAACGGTTTATTAATAGAGTTGCAGTCGGTGGCTGAAAATATACAGACTTACATTTGATTTAGACATGATATAATATGCATTGAATACATTTACAGGGCTGTACAGTACATAAATCAGGAGTTGTTTATTATTCTAACAATAGATGGGATGGTGCTGTTCTTATATCTATCGGTGCAGGCTCTTATGGGCTGAATTTTGTTGTAGTGGTGGACTGCGCGAGTTGGGTGGGGGGCTGCAGGTGGCAGGAGGTGGCGATGGCGAGGGTGGTGCAGTAGTCCACGGCCAAACCTTTCCAGTGCTTGGTGGTGGAGGTCACTGAGGGATGGCATTTCCAGGGTGGAGAGCGTTGGTGTAGCGGAATATTCTGCGCCGAGCATGATTCTGCAGGCCCTTTCCTGTACCTTCTTTAGCTGACGTTGTTGGGTGGAGTTGAGAGAAGACGACCAGGCTGGTGACGCATACGTTAGTTTGGGGAGAATAAAGGCTGGTGGTCCTCAGCTCTGGCGTGGGTGTCCCAAGTGACCTAAGTCTTCGTAGAGGTAGGGCACGTTACGGGCTGCTTGACTGTGTTATTTACATGGGCCTTTCAGTCAAGTTTGTTGTCTATAGTTACACCCAGGAGTTTGGCAGACTGCACCAGCTGGAGGATGGGCACCCACTGTGAGTGCTGGGGCTTGCACTGGAGTGGTGCGGTATTGATGTGCATGACTACGGTTTTGGTGTGGTTGATGGTGACCTTGTTCTGTGTGTGTGTGTGTGTGTGTGTGTGTGTGTGTGTGTGTGTGTGTGTGTGTGTGTGTGTGTGTGTGTGTGTGTGTGTCTGTGTGTGTGTGTGTGTGTGTGTGTGTGTGTGTGTGTGTGTGTGTGTGTGTGTGTGTGTGTGTGTGTGTGTCTATGTGTGTGTGTCTATGTGTGTATGTGTGTGTGTGTGTGTGTGTGTGTGTGTGTGTGTGTGTGTGTGTGTGTGTGTGTGTGTGTGTTTTTTTCCATCATATATCATAACACAGTCGGTTAACATTAGACTTTCAACACATAACTCCCAGCACAACAGACTATACAGTACACACAGCAATGAAAGGTGAATAATACAATACGGTGGTAGGAAGTGGACAATACAGCAGGTAGTCCGTGGTCATTACTCGCCTGAGATCAACAATGTAGGGGGGTGAACAACACCTCAGACAAAGGCTGTCGTGGACCTGTCTGTGTTACTGACGACTTTCTAAGTTTTCAAACCCTGAAAACGTCGCTTGTTTCCATACATTCCGGAGGCCAGGAAGCACTTTTAACTGTCAAAGTCAAGTTTGAGAACGCCTTTCCTGGCTGACTGACGCAGGGAGAGAAACATTCTCAGGAGCCCCCGATGACTTCGCTGCACACGACCCCACTGGTCGTCACTAACGCAGCTGACGGTCAGATCTTTCGCTTTACTGAGGATGGGATTCGGAAAAACAAACTGCTTTACGAAACACGACGGTAAAAGTTTTGTACTAAATAACTCCCTCGCTCCCTTAGTGGTGGGGATGGGGGGCAGCAACCAGGGATGCCGCCGTCTTAAAACTTTTCTCGAAACCCAATAATTTTAGCTCAAGACTTTAGTCCCGATCAGTCAAGTGGTTTATGAGGAGTTGGCTGACGGAGGCGACACCGGGCCTCTTGTGGTGATGGTACAGTACTTTACGTTAGTGTCCACCATACACGAGTTAACAATGCGGGTCACACACACAGACGTCTTGGGTTCATCTTACCAGCCAGCAATCGGAGTAACATCTGGTGATTAAGTGTTGGTCGTCTCCTGTGACCTTGACTATAGCTGGACGTGACCTGTAAGTGGTTTAGTTATCGCAGCCGTTACCAACACCTCTTTCCTCCCTGACCAGATATTCCTCATCCTAGTAACAGGCCTGGCATGACATTATTAGGGACCTGCCACACTTTGCCATAAACAGATAAATTGTACCGGGAATTTTCCCCCCACACACTCATCATTATGTCACTTTATGTAACTTGCTGACAAAACCCATGACCCTTCAGGCCTTTACGCCTTTAATTCATGAGTCATAAAGGCAAGCATGAACTCTGCATGCTTCCCAGTTGGGCGCTGTAAATGCTTCTGCGTTTCACCTTGCACAGGATGTAAAGGGGTGCCCAATAAACTAGCCCCCTCGTGGGCAATCTGTAATCTGACACTAAGAGTCAAAAATGGCCTTTATCCATGATCCTCTTGCCTCTTATATCGGTGTTTCTCTCAGTGACGACGCGAGCGCGGCGAGCCGCGCACGCACGCACGCACGCACGCGCGCACGCGCGACGCACACACACACACACACACACACACACACACACACACACACACACACACACACACACACACACACACACACACACACACACACACACACACACACACACACACACACACACACACACACACACACACACACACACACACACACACACACACACACACACACACACACACACACACACACACACACACACACACACACACACACACACACACACACACACACACACACACACACACACACACACACACACACACACACACACACACACACACACACACACACACACACACACACACACACACACACACACACACACACACACACACACACACACACACACACACACACACACACACACACACACACACACACACACACACACACACATACACACACACACACACACACACACACACACACACACACACACACTACTTATGTGTCAGGTGTATATGTGCATCCATTATGTGCTGTCTATGTGTATTGTCCAAACGTACAAACTCCCATTGTGTAAAAACTCAAGAAAGAGATAAAGACAATGTTGGTGAGGGAAGAGGAAGAGGAAGAATAGGGCGAAGAAGAGGAGGAGGAGGAAGGTCGTAGGGATAACTAATGTGGGTAACTAAATTGAGTTTTTGCCTCTGCCATAATGAGGCATTTTAACGCCCTCATACACTTTAACCCCTGACCTCCCAAGTGACGCACGGCCCACCCCCATCCCCACATGACGCATAGACCACCCTTCCCCACGTGACGCATGGCTCATCCCATCCCCACGTGACGCATGACCCACTCCATCCTTAGGTGACGCATGGCTGTCATGGTTTTTCATCATAATGTGTGGATTGTATTATATAAAGATTATAATATATTGTGTTTCTTATATTTCTTACCGTAGAGTTCGATACCTTCACACTGGTTACTTACAGGAGATTATGGTGTATCTACGTAGAGTTCACTCCACCACTCGACATTCCATGATTTATACTTGATAAATGATGATTTAATGAGTTCCATTAATTTCCAACATCTATCTCAGTTATTGGTTATACTGTCATAACCAATCAGTCATTACTTTAGTAATAATAAGATAGGATCACAGATACGGGCAGATAATTGCACTTACATTTATTTGTTAAGCTTCCATACAATGAATACAAGTTGCGTGGATATATGAGTCACTCACGTTCACGCTGTAATAAATTAATCTTCTAAAATTTTCAACTTGGGGACACATGTGATTACTTTACTATGGGTATGACTTCAGAGCCTTATTATTCAAGTGATACATTTACTGCCAGCCTGGATTGCTCTTGTTGCAACCAGGCATCAACATAGAACTTCTTTCCAGGGAATAACAACAAAAAGGTACTTTGGGTTTACCACATATATCGCATCACTGACAGTCTGTAGACGTTTGTCGCGGAGGAGCTGGTAAGCGTGACTGTTAACCACTTAGGTGCAATAGGCCAGCCTGGATTGGTTATGTCACAACCAGGCTTCCACACGTGATTTTTCCGCAGAATACAAACCTAGGTTAACACACTTAGTATCGTGTCACTGACGGTCCACAGGAGAGGTAAGACTCAGTGTGGTGTCCCCTGTCCCCTTCAGAGGAGTGAGGTGGACGTCTTAATCAACCCATGGCCTAGGGATGCTATTAGTGGGTTTTGGGAGGCAATGAACAGTACGACACTGTCTCACTGGGCTCCCCCTATAGGCTGGGGGCCACATACCACTAATGAAAAAAATATTTTGGTAGTCACGGCCTGCGGTGCCTTATCTCTAGTAAACAAACTTTGGAGTTGGTTGTGTGGGTAATCCTGACGCAGTCCATGACAATGGCCCACCCCATCCCCACGTGACACATGGCCCGCCCCCACCCCATCCGTAGGTGACGCATGGCCTCACCCCATCCCCACGTGATGCATGGCCTACCATCCCCACGTGACGCAAGGCCCACCCTTATCCCCACCTGACGTATTTCTAGTGCAAGATCATCATATCAATCCAAAGGAAGCATAATTGCAATGTCTTTCCCAAATATACACCAGACCAAAACAACATAACTAACTGGAGTTAATAATCACTGGTTTATGACCCTGCTCTAACCCGCTGGGCATTGACTCAGATATTGTATTTGAAATATAAAGCAGTTATAATAAATTACATTTGGACCCTTGAAGCCTTTCTTAAGTAACTGAAAGAACAAACAGACTGGAGTAACACTGTGTCTCCATTATGGTGAGAGCATAACAAAATCGTTTAATAGCAATTCATTACGCAGTGTGTGAAGTCGTCGTCGTCGTCGTCGTCGTCATCTACTACTACTACTACTACCACTACTACGACTACTACCAGGTCTGAGCCTCTACACTGCACCAGAGTCTTGCCAGATGAGGTCCGTATTCACAGTGCCAAAAAAAAAATCCTCAAAGCTCCCGAGAGAGAAGAATTTGTTGAGCAAGAAATAGTGGTTGACGGAGACGCTGTGGAAGAAGGCAGACAGACATCACACCCAAGGGCCCAGGAGGTGATGCGTCGTGCCCACTGTTGGAAGACAAAGCAGTTTAGAGGTGACAAACTCTTTTAACACTGATGCTCTGAGAAATTATTCAAGAAAAGTTAAATACTGTTTCTTTCAGGGACGTCGAGACTTAGTATTTCTGGCTTGACAAACTCTCAATACTTCAGGGTCTCGGGGACTATTGCAGTAACTGTGAATAATGTACTCCAGGGCGACGCCAAATAGAAGGATCTCAGGAAGTGTAAATATTCACACACTGTAAGAAAAGATGGTGTCGCTTTCATCATCTGTTTGTTTATGTATCTCCAGACACAGGATGTTAGACTAAATTAATACGATGTCATCCTTTAATCTCTATTAGACCTCATATTATTGCTGTTGAACCTGTTTAGCGATGCCACCTGACCCCGTTTAGCGATGCCACCTGACCCTGATGATATCCCCCTGTTAACCACAACGAATTGGCTAGACTTGTTCCCTTATCAATCTCCCCACACGGCTCGCAAATCCCCTCCTCACACCCTCCGTCCATCTACCCATAATGCATGCTCCTGGTGGTACACTTTTATCTCTGTGAATACTTTACTTTTCAAACCATCTCTCAGTCATTAACAGCTGATGGCATTAAAGGTTATTACTACCTCATGTATAATGCAGACGATTCCTTAACAGCCACTACAGCTTCTCCTTCTACCTCTCAAGATTCTCCTCCCTTTCTCCCCTTCCTCTCGCCCCCTTCCTCCTTATTTATGACCCATTTCCCTTTTCACCATCATCCTCTCACCTCCACCCCCCTGGTTTTCTTCCCATCTCTCAACCGAGGAACTCCTGTCCTGTCTCACTCTCCCTCCCCCTGAGACGGCCCTAACCACTTACCCCTCTTTCTGGACTCTTAACTTTTTACCCTTCTGATTCGCCTCTCACTTCACCCTTCCCCCTTTCCCTGATGACTTCCTCCTCCTCCCTCTCCTACTGACCACTCAATTCCCTCCTCTCCACCTTTCATTCTCCCTCCCCCTCCCTGACCTCCCTCCCTCCTTCCGCTTACTCTGGGAAATCCACGTTTTGTTATCGGGTGCCGTGTAGTCAAAGGCCTAGAGGGGACCTGGACAAGCTACAGTGGTTTAGGGGAGGGAGGAACAGCGATAAGGTTTGGCAGACCGGACTATGGTGACACGTTCAGGGGAGCCGCGATAGGGACCTGTTAGAGACGACAATATGGGACGTGGAGGGAGGCAGGCACTAAAACAGGGACAGGGAAGGAGGAGGGATGACTGAAGGGAAGGGGGGATTAAGACTGGGACAGGAAGGAAGAGGATTAAGACTGGAACAGGGAAGGAGGAGGGGATTAAGACTGGGACAGGGAAGGAAGAGGTGATTAAGACTGGAACAGGGAAGGAGGAGGGGATTAAGACTGGAACAGGAAGGGGGGAAGGGATTAAGACTGGAACAGGGAAGGAGGAGGGATTAAGACTGGAACAGGGAAGGAGGAGGGGGATTAAGACTGGAAATAGGAGGAGGGATTAAGGACTGGAACAGGGAAGGAAGAGGTGATTAAGATCAAACAGGGAAGGAGGAAGGGATTAAGACTGAACAGGGAAGGAGGAAGGGATTAAGACTGGAACAGGGAAGGAGGAGGGGATTAAGACAGGGGCTGGGACAGGGAAAGAGACAGGTTTAAGACAGGGACGGGAACAAACACCTCCTGTGCATCTGGAGACAGAAGCGACACTACTACCCACACCACTAGAGGCAACGAAGTCTACAGAAAATCAAGTGAGTAAACACCAGTCCTCAACCACTCCTCCCCCCATACCACCATCACCAGGGTTATTTCCTCTTCACTCCTCCTCCTCCTCTATTTCCCTACTCTTATCGTCTTCCTCTCTCTCTGTCTTTCCTTCTTGTTTCCTTACAACCTCCTGTCCTCCCTCCCGACCTTTGGGTCCTCCTTATTCTCCCCACATGTTATCCTCCATCCCTCCTTCATTCACTCTCCTTCACTCTCTCCCCCATCTCCTCTTGCTTCCCCTTGTAGGTGCAGTACCCCTTTATACCCCCCAGAGACGAGGGTAAACACCTAACAACAAGCATCACGTGTTATCACTGACCTTCCTCAACTCACCTTGAAAAGCACATCGTTTTAAAGCAGATTTCATGCACCATAAAACACATGAAATCACGTATTTCGAGTGTTAATTAGCGTGTGTGTGTGTGTGTGTGTGTGTGTGTGTGTGTGTGTGTGTGTGTGTGTGTGTGTGTGTGTGTGTGCGTGTGTGTGTGTGTGTGTGTGTGTGTGTGTGTGTGTGTGATATAATTACTCTCTCTCTCTCCTCCCAGTTGAGTTGTGCTAGGCAACCTCCTCCCCTAGCAACAGAATTCTCCACACCTCCCTCCCAATACCCACCAATCTCGTTCCTGCCCCAGTACCTCCCCATCTCTCCCCAGCCCCCAGTTCCTCCTGCTCCTTCTTCCCCAACACCTCCCCTGCTCCTTCTTCCCCCAACACCTCCCTGCTCTTCTTCCCCAACACCTCCCCTGCTCCTCTTCCCCAACACCTCCCCTGCTCCTCTTCCCCAACACCTCCCCTGCTCCTCTTCCCCAACACCTCCCCTGCTCCTCTTCCCCCAACACCTCCCCTGCCCCCAACACCTCCCCTGCTCCTCTCCCCAACACCTCCCCCTGCCCTCTTCCCCAACACCTCCCCTGCTCCTCTTCCCCAACACCTCCTGCCCTCTTCCCCAACACCTCCTCTGCTGCCCCTCCTCCTCCCTTAGTACTCACACTCACCTAACTTGATTATTGGAGCTATGACACTTCGGGGAGCCGCCAATGGCATGTGGAATAGGTTATGTTGAATTCACTCACCAAGCTTTTTGCATTTGTGTACAGTAGGTGTGATGCTCTGCTCTTCAGGTGGTGGTGAGGTGCAGGGGAAGGAGTACACACGAGAATATTGTTAATCCCAGCCTTCAATAACTACTTTTCATATCCTCGTCACAAACGGAGGCTTTGATGCTAAAATTTGCGCTCCAGAAAAAGTCTGATTCGTCTAGTTTTCCCCCTGAGTTCTGCTCTTCATCAGACTGGTTATTAAATGGTCTCCCCCTCCCTCCCTCCCCCTCCCCTCCCCCCTCCCCTCCCCCCACCCCTCTTCTTCCCCTCACTCTCCACACCCACCCACCACCACCCTCCCCATCCTCATCCCTTCCACCCCATCCCACCTCATTCTCCTCCCTCTCCACTTATCCCACCCTCCACCTCCTCCTCCACCCACCCACCTCACCTCCCACCTCACGAACACCCACCACCTTCAGCTAGAGTACACCAGCTGTAAGAATACACTTACACATAACACTGTATAACAAATATGTGTGTGCGCGCTTGAACACACACACACACACACACACACACACACACACACACACACACACGATAAATACACTTAAGACTAGTGACTCATCTTATATTGACACAGTATCGAGTTTCACAGCCCCACACCTCACAGCCCCCACACCTCATAGGCCCCCACACCCTCACACCCTCATCAGAAAGGAAATCAATGAAAATCAAATCCGAAAGCGATCAGGAGCCTGTAATCTATGACTAGTCTTGTTTGGTGCTGGGGAGAGTACCAACGACGTGGCTGTAGGGGACGACGACCTGGGGGAGGGGGGGACCATGGTACTGATACTACTATTACAACTACGATATTTTCAATGACCTCCGACCACCCATTATAGCCATACCTCCACTACACATTTTATTACCTAACTATCCTAATACAACAACAATAATAATAAATAATATTGTAATAATGAAATAAAGTTATAATTCAATCAATAAGTAACTGAGCGTCGTTATATTCACCTGGAGAGTGTAAGGTATGACGCGTGTGGGGAGAGACTCATAGATCACTGTGTGTTTCCGGGGACGGCTGACCCCACCTCCCCTCCACTGCCACCACCCCTCCCCTGCCACCATCCATATACTAGGCCTACCCCTGCCACCACCACACACTAGGCCTCCTCCCTGCCACCACCA